>NC_139514.1:110652385-110707385 GCF_947247035.1 Vipera ursinii
TCATCTTCAACATGTTCAACTTCATCCCATCTCTTTTGGCTTTCAAGCTGAGTCAAAATTTCAGAGATTCAAAGCGTGAAGCAAGATAACTGCTAAACAAGTCTTGTGAAGTTTCTTATTTTGATAATTTTTATCCTGTTAGCAGGCTATTTAACGGTATTCTGCATTGTTATTTTTTATTTCGAAAATGGAAGTGATACCAACGTTAGCTGATGGGTGGTTCTTGTACGTGAGGAAAAAGAAAATAGGTAGAAAATAACAATAATAATTAAATTATTCAAGTACAAGTTTGAAAGTTTAATCTGCCCAAAACAGTCATTACCTCAAGGATACTGAGGAGGAACCCAATTTACTGATGGCAAATGTTAGTTTAATAAAGAAATTGATTAAATAAAAGCAAGCATTGAATTGATGGTAGAAAAGGATGGTGATTAGGTTCTGTGTAACTCTTCATCCATGAGGTAAAAAAGAGCCACCCACCTTTGTCCTAAGTGTTCCTGATTTAGCTTCTAAAGCTAATTTATTAACCCAAATGAAGCCATTTAAATTATTCAAACTGGAAGAAAAATCTCTCACTCCTTTCACTACATAGACAATTAAAAAATCAGTAAGTGTTAAAGACTTTTGAGAAACAGCTAGATACCATTTGTTAATATTACTTTTTTATTTTATTTTTGTATATAATACTCCAGCTAACAACTGCCTGCAGACTTTGACACATTGTTCCTAAAAAACATTAAGTTCTATAGCAATCATGGATCACCTTTGTATCTTTAGAACAAAAATGATAGATTCCACAATGCAATGTACTTGTGAAGAAGAAATATCTATTCATCCTGGTAAAGAAAAGATGTTTAAAGATATTCAATCACAAACCTGCTCTTCTCCAATTAAAGTTGAATGTGACTCATTGTAAAATATCAACCCAGGAAAGAAGCACATTCATTGCCAGTTTATAGCTAAATAAATAAAAATATAGTTCCACTTCACGAATAATATTAACACCTTCAAAGTTTTTCCCCCCTACATAGTTTCATTGAGAATGCAGTCTATGTACATGTCTTTTTACCCATTTAACCTTGATATATTATGATGTTGTTGTTTTTTTTAATGCAAGTATTCTTCATTCTTCTATATTTCAACAACATGGGAAGAAAGATTCAATTTTTGCCTCCATAGCTGACTTTTTGCTTTCAGTGTTTATAAGTAAATATATGTAAAATTAACTTGCTATTAAAGTATATATCATATATATTTGTGTGTGTGTGTGTGTGTGTGTGTGTGTGTGTGTGAGAGAGAGAGAGAGAGAGAGAGAGAGAGAGAGAGAGAATGTATGAAATACTTTAATTGCTGGTTATTTTTACACAAGAATCACCCAGATTCTCGTCTAACTAATAACAATCCACTTGTCACTTTGAAGGAAAACAAGTGAAGAATCTGCATTGAACCTTGGGATTAAGTAAGCTTCTTCAAGGTGAATCAATCCATTAGTTAAAGGGTAAAGGTTATCTTTTTCCCTAATCAAGGGTTCTTTGTGCAATTATTTCTTATTGCAGGAACTAGGCAAGGAGTGAAATTGTTTTACTCTATAACCTCCAGAACAAAATCTGAAAAGGTCAAATTTGAAAAGATCATAAAACCATGAATACATTAGTGCCTAAGATGAGCATTAATTACTTTTCAAAAGGGAACATTCCAGTAACAATTATGAACAATGAGGAGGAGGAGAAGGAAGAGAATGGGAAACAATCGATCAATGTTCAGTCATTGACCAACCCACAGATAGATGAAGAGAGAGAGAGAGAAGAAAGAGGAAAGATTTTATTTTTCAGAAGGCAATGCTCTAAGCTTCCAGAGAAACAACAAAGAGTTTTGTGGAACTCTAAAATTCATTTCTCTTCATTTCTGAGCAACTTGAACTATGGAAGGAGCAGTGGTAGGATTCAAATATGTGAACAACCGGTTCTCTGTGTGGATGCTGCTTCCAGAAGTCCATTCTGGGCCTGGGCAACAAAAATAATAGCTACCGGTTCTGCCAAAGTGGTGCGAACCGGCTGAGTCCCACCACTGGGAAGGAGGCTCCCCATAATGTTCTCCTGACTTCCTTCTGGCCAGGTGGTTGTCCTGTGTCAGGTCACTATAGAAACAACATTGTTTCCATGGTGATCTTGCAGAGAAAGAGCATTGCAACTAGAAGGGATTCAGAAGGCTGGAGACAAATAACTCTGAGTTTCTTCCAGATGCATTGTATGACATGATCAACAATATTGCTAGGTGGCAGGGAAGGACGAGGGAGACGCGTCTTCGGTTAACAGCCTTTATTTAACGGATCAAACATGCCTTAACGGATCAAACATGCCTTATATAGGCCAGCTGTCAACGGGACAGCAAATCAGGTACAGGCGCTTTTCCCGCCGAGGGATGGTGTCCAATGGGTCAGCTGGCAGTTTTGACATTTCCCCTGGTGACAGCGCAAGCGTGTTAGCTGAGGGAAATCCCGTCAGCTGGTTTTGGCGGGCGGTCAGTGTTTTGACAGCTCGCCGCTGTCGGGGCGCATGCGTTAGTTTTGACAGTTCGCGGCTGCCGCTGTGGACTGCCCGCGGTTTGACAGCTTGCGGGCAGTGCGCATGCGTGGCGTTTGACAGCTGTCAAAACGGCCGCATGTAGACGGTCTTTGGTAGGTCGCGGGCGTATTGCGCATGCGTGATTCTTTTGACAGCTGTCAGTGCGGCCGCGTAAAACGGCCTGTGACAGCTGTCATTATTATTATGAATATGCTGCACCCCTTCCCCCCCCTTTGGGAGAACATACAACTTGAACTAAGTATTTAACTGGTGTCGGAGCGTGTTGGCGAGCTTCCGGCCCATTCGAAATCCGTCAGGTACGCTGGAGGCCTTTTCGGTCGAGTGGATCTGTGAGGTGGAGGTTCTCTGTTTGTCGCGGGGGCCTCCTCGGGGGTGTCGGGTTGGAGATCGGCGGGAGTAGGAATGTCTTTTGGGTAAATGGTGCTGGGGGGATCGGGATTTTCCGCCGTTGGTTCTGGCGCGGTGTTGGTGGGTGCTCTGGGCCGAAGTTGATCGGCGTGCCTTCGCAGTGTGAGTCCTCCGCCAATGTTGATGGTGTAAGACAAAGGGCCGGTTTGATCGAGAATTACTCCCTGAGTCCATCTATCTCTTCCCCCATAATTGCGAGCCCAGACATTTTGTCCCTGAGTAAATGTTTTGTGTGGCAGGCTGTTTTGCTTTTCTGCTGCTGGCCTGTCAGGGTGCAGTCTGTCAAGGCGAGTCACCAGCCGGCGACCCCATCTGAGTTCTGCGGGGGATTTCCCAGTGGTAGATACGGGAGTGGTGTGGTGTGCGAGGAGGAAACGGGCAAGTCAAAGGTGCCAGTCCCCGACGACCAGTCTGCGGAGAGAGTCCTTGGTGGTCTTTACCATGACCTCTGCGAGGCCATTACTCGACGGGTGGAATGGGGCCGATGTCGCATGCCTAATACAGTTGCTCCTTGTGAAGATCTGAAAATCACGGGAGGTAAATTGAGGCCCATTGTCAGTGATTATTACGTCTGGAAGACCATGGGTGGCAAAAACTCCCCTTAAGGCTTGGATGGTGGCACTTGTGGTGGTGCTTGAAACCGGGAGAACCTCCAGCCATTTAGAGTAGCTATCTACAATAATCAAGAAGGTCTGTCCCTGAAATGGGCCGGCAAAATTGAGGTGAATGCGGACCAGGGGTTGGTTGTGACTTCCCATTTGTGTACTGGGGCATGGGGTGGGGCGGGTCTGCTTTGCTGGCAGAGGTAGCAGCCGGCTACATGTTGTTCTATGTCCTTGTCTAGGGATGGCCACCAAACATAACTGCGTGCCAGAGCTTTCATTTTAGTGATGCCCGGGTGGCCATCGTGAAGGGTTTGGAGAACCCTGGTTCTGTGGCACGGTGGGACTATCACCCTGCATCCCCAGAGGATGCAGCCTAAGTGGGTGGAGAGCTCATGGCGCTTTGCAAAATATGGTTGGATGGAGGGGCTGGGGCAAGAAGATTGCCATCCAGATGTGACCCAGGAAAGTACCCTGCTGAGGGCGGGATCCCTACTTGTGGCGTGAGCAATGTCCTTTGCTGTTACTGGGCATTCTGAGAGTTCTTGTATGGCCAGGATTTGGCCGGCTGGGGCTGGGTCCGGGTCTATTTGAGAAAGTGGGAGCCTGCTGAGGCCGTCAGCATGGGACATTTCCTTCCCGGGCTTGTAAACCAGCTGATAGGAATATGCGGATAGAAATGTGGTCCAGCGCAGCATGCGCGGGGACAGAATTTGGGGAGTTTGGCGGTCCCATGTGAATATGCCCAGGAGAGGTTTGTGATCCGTGTAGATTGTAAAAGGTCTGCCATAGAGATAGTCGTGGAATTTTTTAATTCCAGCTACTATGGCCAGGGCTTCCTTATCTATTTGTGCATAGTTGCGCTCGGGCTTTGAAAGGGTCCTGGAGTAATATGCTATTGGAGCTTGAGTGCCATCGTTTAAGGAGTGGCTGAGGACTGCCCCGATGCCATAAGGTGAGGCATCGCAGGCGATGCATAAAGGTTTGGTTTCGTTGTAATGCGATATGGTGGTATCGCTAGAGAGCAATTGTTTCAGCTGTTTAAAGCTGTCATTGTGCACTGAGGTCCAATGCCAGGGGCTCCTTTGTCTAACAGCCTATGGAGGGGCTCCGCTATGGTGGCTTTTCCAGGTAAAAAGGAGTGATAAAAGTTCAGGAGTCCCAGGAATGCCTGAAGCTCCGTTTTATTTTTTTTGGGGGGTGCTGCTTTGATTGCTTGTATTTTGGAATTGGTGGGGTGAATGCCCTTGCCGTCTATTCTATATCCTAGGAAGTCTGTAGAGGGAACTCCTATTGAGCATTTCTCCCGTTTGAGTTTTAGCCCGGCTGCCCGGAACCTTGTGAGGACTTCGTGCAGCCTGGTTGCTAGTGTGTGGGTGGAGTCGCCCGCGATGAGGACGTCATCAAAGTACGGGCAGACTCCGGGGATGTCTTTAAGGGTTCGTTCCATAACTTACTGGAATATTCCAGGTGCCACGGAGATGCCAAATTGGAGGTGATTCACTTTGAACACCCCCCTGTGAGTTACTATGGTCTGGGCATCTGCTGTTTCCCTGGTTACTGGGAGTTGCAGAAAAGCATGTGCTAGGTCCAATTTGGCAAAAACGGAGCCGGAACCGATTTCTGAGAGGACATCCCTTACTGATGGGACTGGGTACGCATGGGGATTGAGCGTGCGGTTCAGGGTTGCTTTATAATCTGCACATATTCTCACTTCCCCATTCGGTTTCACAGGCGTCACGATTGGGGTTTCCCAAGTTCCGCTGTCAGTGGGCTCTAGGACTCCTAGATTGAGTAAGCGGTCTAGCTCTTTGTCGATTTTTTGTTTTAGGGCGAAAGGGACTTTCCTAGCTTTTATTCTAAGTGGTCCTATCTCAGGTTTGAGCTTGAGGTCGATGGGGGCCCCGTTGTATTTACCCAGTGACCCATCAAAAACATCTGCGAAGTTTTTGCAGATGTTTTCTATGAATGGGTGTGAATACGGTTGGTCCCTTCGAGGCGAATGCCTAATGCCTCGAACCAGTCCAGTCCGATGAGGCTGGTTTTGGGTTGTTCAGTTATTTGGGCCGTTAGGTGTCCTGAAAATTTTTTAAAATCGACCTTCAGGGTGGCTTGTCCCTTTAAGTCTATTTGCACGCCCTAGAAATCTGCCAGCATAACCTTGGAGGGTTGGATGGGGATGCGGTGATTGGTTTTGCTAGCTATCCGCTGGAGCGTGTCCCCTGACAGGATAGAAACAGAGGATCCTGAGTCGACCTTCATTTCGCAGGGGATTCCCTGGATTTTGACCCATGCTCTGACTTTGGCTCTGGGGCAGTGGCGTAGCGTGGGTTGTCAGCACCCGGGGCAAGGCAAGTAATTTGTGCCCCCTAACCGCATCGCATGCCTGGCACCCCCCCTCCACAGTGGGCGGCGACCCGGCAGCTCGGATCGGATTTGCACAGCCAGCACTGCAGTGAGAGAGAGTGAGTGAGCCAGGCAGGGGCAGAGAGCTGCGAGTGCGAGTGCGCCCCCCCAGATGTTGCGCCCGGTGCGGCTGGCCCCCCCTGCACCCCCCACGCTATGCCACTGCTCTGGGGAGGTGATTTGTGGGGGATTTGGTTAGGGAAAATACGGACCCTACAATCCCCTTGGGAGGGCGGGGGAGGACAGTCCTACCTGCGGGGATCTCGTCAAGGTCGTGGAGGGTCTCCCGGTTTAGGCTGCGACAAGCGGAGCGGATGTGGCCGGTCTTGCCACAGCCGTGGCACTTCGCGTTCCTAAACCTGCAAGTGGCTCTTGCATGGCCCCCGCCACAGCTCGCACACTTTGCCCTGATGCTGGACTGCGCCTTCTTCGTGCTGGGGGCTGTCTGTCGGTCTTGGTTGCGGTTCCCTTCACGGCCGGCAACCATCCAATTGAAACGAGAGAGGATTGCGTCGACCCCGGAGTCAGGCTCCGGTGGCCCTTGGTCGAGCTCCCTGGCTTGATGGACGGAGGTGCCTGAATTGTCGCCGAACGTCTGAGGTTCGTCCCGATGGCTGTCCTCATATGCCATTATCTCCAGGGTGAGCTCTGCGAGGTCCATTGTGGGCCTTGACACAAGCTTCCTCTGCAGGTGCACGTTTTGGAGACCGGCGATGACTTGATCCCGAATTCGGTCCTCCAGGTCGGGGAAGTGGTACTTGCGGGCGGCATGCCTGACGGCGGCGATGAAGGCGGTGGATGGTTCACCAGGTTGCTGTCTTCGCCGGGCGAAATAGAGTCGCCAGTATAGCTCTGACCGCCTCGGCATGAAGTGTTTGCTGAGGCGATCTGTGAGCTCGGCGTACGGTACTGTGGCGACCGGGTCCGGGCTGCAAAGGCCAACAGCGATGTCATATACTGCTGGCCCGCTAAGGCATAGGAGCGCGGCGGCCTTGTGGCGGTCCTCCGTGATTTTGTTCACGAGGAGGTACCCCTCGACCTGGCCCCAATGCGACTCCCGTCCTTTGGGGTGCCGGACGTCGAACTCCCTCACGTGCCCTAGGTTTGCCATGCTGGGTCCGCGGTACAGTGGCACCAGAACAGCTTGCTTGTCCAGTCGGTGACTTAGCTCGTGACTTCAGCAATTGACTGGACAGCTTACGCTTCTGGGCCGTGACTTCAGCTAGTACCGGGATCCCACCTTCGTCGCCAGGTGGTTTAGCAGCAGGGAAGGACAAGGGAGACGCGTCTTCGGTTAACAGCCTTTATTTAACTTAGCCCGGACAAAAGAGAGCGGATCAAACATGCCTTATATAGGCCAGCTGTCAACGGGACAGCGAATCAGGTACAGGCGCTTTTCCCACCGAGGGACGGTGTCCAATGGGTCAGCTGGCAGTTTTGACATTTCCCCTGGTGACAGCGCAAGCGCGTTAGCTGGGGGAAATCCCGTCAGCTGGTTTTGGCGGGCGGTCAGTGTTTTGACAGCTCGCCGCTGTCGGGGCGCATGCGTTAGTTTTGACAGTTCGCGGCTGCCGCTGTGGACTGCCCGCGGTTTGACAGCTTGCGGGCAGTGCGCATGCGTGGCGTTTGACAGCTGTCAAAACGGCCGCATGTAGACGGTCTTTGGTAGGTCGCGGGCGTATTGCGCATGCGTGATTCTTTTGACAGCTGTCAGTGCAGCCACATAAAACGGCCTGTGACAGCTGTCATTATTATTATGAATATGCTGCACTAGGGATTTTTGCGCACCAGTTATGGTAGCTATCAATATTTCTCCAATGTTGTTGTTGTTGTTAGCTGCGAAGTTGTGTCCAACCCATCGCGACCCTATGGACAATGTTCCTCCAGGCCTTCCTGTCCTCTATCATCTTCTGGAGTCCATTTAAGCTCACGCCTACTGCTTCTCCAATATACATAATCAAAAGGAAGGAAAGAACACCACTCATTTGTTAAGTAAGAAATAAGATATCCTCTCCTCAAAGTCCTGATAAAGTTTTCCCAAACTGTAGTATTTTTTTCCCCCATAACTGTTTTGTGGCCTACGCGTATGAGGGAGAAAAGGAAGAGGGGAGAGAGATGAATAGAAATTAAACAAATTTTACTTAAATGTATTAATAATTAATTAATTTGCATTCTTGGTCCATTTTATTTCAATTTGTACACTTGAACTGGGATTACAGTACACCTGGACTAGGATGTGAAGTTCCTAACACATGTACGTACATGGTGTACACATATTATACACATGCTACAAACATGCACTGAAGTTCTGGGGAGAAAAAAGTTATCTGAAGGGATTTTTTTTCTCTCTCCAATAGAAAAATAGGGAAAATCATATTTGAAATGATTTTTGAATCTCACGTGCCCCAAACTATTGGAGCCTATAGACCTGGTAAGTGAAGACTTCAGATTTCTTGCAGATTACAGCTCCAATCAAAATCAATCTCTCCCATAATATAGTTGGAGTGTTACAATAATCCCAGTGAGACTATTCTTTATTTTCCTTCTGTGATCATTCTTATTCTTTTTCAGTCTGCAATTTAGAAGAAAATTGATTTGATAGAATATAGCTTGGGGGGGGGGGAGAAAAAGAAAGAAAAACACTCTGTTTCTTCATTACGAACTGAATTAAAAATTGCAAAATTAAACCTGTCTACTACATTTAGCAGTTATGCTCCAAAGAAAGATTTTTTTTTTCCATAGTAGAAAATCTTTAGTGTAGTATTAAACATGCCAATAAGCTGTCTGCAGTGCTGGAGGCTAGTTAGCATTTTTACTGTATTAGCCTTTGCAACAACAGGCTTTTTATTAATTACCAATTTATATCCATTGGCTAATACACAGGTCACCAGTTAGTGGATCATGTTGACATGAGTAGGGTGTTCTCTCTGGGCGTATGTAGAGGTGTGTTTTCACCAAGAGCATTTTTTTAAGCTTCTTCAGATTTTGCTCGTAGTAATTAAAATAAGCATGTAGCATAACTATTTATCACGGCAAGCAGGAAAGCCTAAGACACTTACATGGTGTCACTTTTCATAAAAGGCAGTATCTGATGGCAGTTGTAATAACATTTTCATTTCCTATCATCGAGTCTAATTAAGAGAAACTGGTTATTTACCTGTCAGCAAGAAAGGAGGGATAATTTGCAAAAGAAAAAGGCAAGCTGAGTTGATCAAATTGCTAAAGTCTTCCAGGCTGCTAAGGGGAAATTCCATACAGTGTTAGATTCCATTTAAAGTGTCATTGGCAATTCCATCTCAAAGCATATATGTCTGCTGGATTCCCATCTCTGCTGAAACAGAAAAGGACCTCAGTTTAAAAGGGTTTCAAAAGAAGCAAAGACACTGTAATGTAAAAGATCCTGGGAAAGATCCACCACGATCACTTAAAACCAGGGAGATCTTCCTTCAAATTTATGTTGTGCCATGGATGGCTAAAATTAATTCTCAGCAGTACTGCACAGAATTGTTTAACTGACAAGACAAGAGGGGTTATTAATCATGACCAATCTTCCTTAGCCTTGTTGAATTAGATGGATACAGATATAGATATGTAAATTCTTAATGCAAATGGAAATCACTCTTAACAAACTAAGTAACATTTATTGCCTCAATTTCTTGTTTTAATTTCCTCTGTTCCACTGAATTATTTTTTCTGATTTTCTAACTTTCTCGATCTGTTCTCTTGTTGTGCTCTTATATTCTGCTCTACTATTTTATTTTTTTATTTATTTATCAAATTTATTCCCCATCCAGCTTGCCACGGAGTAACTCTCTGCGGCTTTTATTAATTTTATTTTCACTTCAGCAACTTCTAAATCCTTTTCTTAGAAGCACTGACTGTCTCATGAGCAGCTACTTACTGCAGTATATATGCATATACATATACAATGTGTTTACATACCTACATATTTGTTGTTGATATTTTTGTCCAACATTTATTCTTAGCAGAAACCATTCCATCAAGCAACAGAAATCAAATCTAAGAAACAAAATTCCACAGGAGCAGAAAAAGGGAAGAGAAAATAAGAGAGAAAGTTTTTTCCCCCCGAAAAGCACACGGTTGACACTTTTATCTTTTTTTTGCCCATTTCACATAGCTGAGATTAATTTTCTTTATGCATGCTAAGCTAAAAGGAAAAAAAAGCTGTATTCTCTAAATAGATCACAAATCCGAGAGAGGATGGGATATTCAGGCTAACTATGGAGAGATAAGGGACGTGGTGGCTCAGTGGGTTAGGATGCTGAGCTTGTCGATCAGAAGTTCAGCAGTTTGGCGGGTCAAATCCCGAGTGCCGCGTAACAGAGTGAGCGCCTGTTACTCGTCCCAGCTTGTGCCAACCTAGCAGTTCGAAAGCATGTAAAAATTCAAGTAGAAAAATAGGGACCACCACGGTGGGAAGGTAACAGCGTTCCGTGTGCCTTTGGTGTCTAGTCATGCTGGCCAAATGACCACGGAGATGTCCTTGGACAAGCGCTGGCTCTTTGCCTTTGAAACGGAGATGAGCACCGGCCCCTAGAGTCGGAAATGACAAGCACGCATGTGCGGGGGAACCTTTACCTTTTTTACCTATGGAGAGATAAAGAATAAATCAAGGAAAGCAGCCGGTAAGCAAAATCCTTTGTGTAGAAGACCATTCTGTTTTCTTCAATATCAGGGAAACAAAAGCAGCGAATCCTTTTTGATCAAAATGAAGTGAAAATGAAGCGTTGGCCTCTTGTCATGCTTTTCCGTGAACGTTTGGGGAGGGAAGGCTGTTTAGCCTTCTTGAACAACAGTAAAAGTAGTCTTTGATTTACCACAGTTCATTTAGTGATCATGCAAAGTTACAACAGCACTGGAAAAAGTGACTTGTGACCTTGGAGTCCTAGTGGACGATCACTTGACTATGAGCCAGCCGTGTGCAGCCGCAGCCAAAAAAGCTAATACAGTCCTGGGTTGTATATAAACAGAGGCACAGAATCAAGATCACGTGAAGTACTAGTACTGCTTTACAAAGCCCTAGTAAGACCAGACCTGGAATACTGCAACCAATTATGGTCACCATGCTACAAAAAACATGTTGAGAGTTTAGAAAAGAAAAAAAAAATCAGAGAAGAGCAACCAAGATGATCAAAAGCCTGGAGACTAAAACATATGAAGAATGGCTGTGGAACTTGGATTTGGCTAGTCTAAAGAAAAGAAGAAAAGGGGGAGACATGATAGCAGTAATCCAGTATTTGAGGGGCTGCCACAAAGAAGAGGGGGTCAGATTATTCTCCAAAGCACCTGAAGGCAGGACAAGAAACCATGGTTGGAAACTGATCAAAAAGAAAAGCCACCTGGAATTAAGGAGAAACTTCCTAACAGTGAGGACAAGTAACCAGTAGAACAGCTTGCCTTCAGAAATCATGGGGGCTCCATCACTGGAGGTTTTAAAAAGAGGCTAGACAGTCACTTGTCTGAGATGGTATAGGTTCTCCTCCTTGAGTGGGGGTGGACTATAAGACCTCCAAGGTCTCTTCCACCTCTTTTCTATTCTATTTTTTCACACTTACGGCCGTTGCGGTATCCTCATGGTCACACAATCAAAATTTGAACTCTTGGCACCCGGAGACTCATATTTATGATGGTTGCAGTGTCCCAAGGTCACTTGATCACCTTTTGCAACCTTCTGGCATGCAAAGTCAATGGGAAAGTCAGATTCACTTAATAACCATGTTATTAACTTAGCAACCTCAGTGATTCACTTCAGAATCGGGGTACGAAAGGCAGCCAAAGGGGACAGAATTCACTTAACAAATGTCTCACTTAGCAACATAAATTTTGGGCTCAGTTGTGATCATAAGTCAAGGACTACCTGTGCTGAAGCGAAATGTAAACAGTGGCACCTGTACAACTTTTTTTTTACAGAGATACGTTTTATATCTTTTCAGGGATACTGTATAAGGCTATACACATTTCCCTAGTTACAACAGACTATTAAGGCAGGACTGACAATTTCTACATCAATCAGTTATTAACTGATCCAAAGGTGAAGATGTGTAGGTTCTATATTCTGGATTTAATGAAAGTTCAAATCGGTTAGTTCTTAACGTGGTCTTACCTTAATAGAATTTTGCATGTGTTTGGGGTTTATTATTTTAGCTACATTACATCACAATTCCGATGTATCCATTTTATTACTATTTTATTCCTAAGATGCTCTGGTTTATGAGTGCAATAATAAGCTAAACTGAAAATCCCTTAGTTTCTCATGTAATTTCCTTCCCAGCCAAAGGAGGTGTAGCTCACTCAATTTTTCACTGGAGTTTTTGCAAATCAAATCAAACCCTGATTACCTCCATAAGGCCAACAGAGAGAGAGAGAGAGAGAGAGAGAGAGGGGGGGGGGTGTAAAACCGGTAAAATGGAAATCTCTTAAGTCTCAAAAGAAATGCAAATGTTCAGATCCAAGGAGAGGTGGATGGTGCACCTTGAGGCCTAGAATTGGGCGATTTGGAAAGAAAGATATATCTGAACAACTGTCAGACAGGAGAAGCAAGAGACTTATGTCATATATGTGTAGGAATATTAGGCTTCCAAAAGTTTCCACAGTTGATCCTTTAAATGACATTCATAGAAGAGCAGGGTGAGCTGGGGCTGGGGGGGAATTAAATATCTCATCAGCTTAGCCTCCAAATCCATCTCTCCTTAAATTCTGTTGGTGTTATCTAGCACCAATTTAGTGCTGACTGGTAGTTGACTAAGATTCTTGTGTATAGGCTTGAATAAATCTTCTGTTCTGCAATTTTTAAAAAATAATAAAATAACCTTTATTGTATTTTTTTTTTACTGTGGGCACACTGAGACACCTTAAAAATGAAATTCTGTTGCTTGCTCTCAAAAGTGTACACATACATAATACACATTTAAACATGCTTTATACAACACACACACATATAAACCTTCACCTTTACATATAAATAACATGTAATAATTAATCACTGTCCATCTTGAATACATAATGGAAAGAGGAAGCTTGAGAGTTCACAAGGTTAATGCTGTATGGAACGAAACTGTGATTGAATCTGGATGTTCTCCTTTGGATACCACGAAGCCCCCTCCTCCCAGAATGGAACAAGGAAAACAGGTTGTGAAGAGGATGAGTAGTGTCCCAGATAATCTTACGGACCCTGCTCAAGCAACGCTTATGTGCCACGTCCTGGATGGGAGGGAGGGAACTGCCAATGATCTTTTCGGCCATCCTCACCACTCTCCGCACCACATTCCTGTCTGCAGCAGTGATGCTTCCAAACCAGACCGTGATGCTGTATGACAGGATGCTCTCGATCGTCCGCCTGTAGAAAGTGGTCAGGACAGGGGAAGGAAGATGAGCTTTTCTCACGTGATGCAGAAAATGCAGGCACTGCTGTGCCCGCTTCTCCAGTACAATTTAATGTTTAGCCATGATCCCTTGGACCTGACACACTGGAGCAACATGCCACTAGATAGCACAGCAACAAGACAATTCCAGAGGGTTACTTGCATGTGGGAAAGTACATTTTCAACTGATCTCTGAATTCAGAAACTGAGAAATGGTTCCATTAAAGGCTATTTCCAAGTGAGATTCAATAAAATGCTTCTTTCCCCCAACATGAAGCGCTTTTATTTATTTATTTTTTGGGGGGGGGGGAAACACAACCTAAAATAAAAATGTCATTCCTATAAATGTTAACCATTATGATTTAAATCACACAAGTTGTTCCAGTATTACTGAAAAACATGATTGAATTAATGTATTTTACTTGGGAAATTCACCAGAGAATTATGAAAATACATTTGCATGTCATACTTGAGTAGTTCTCGGTTAACATCTTTCTTTTATTTCATATTAACATGTATTCGGTGCAGTATTTTCCTAGGCATTAATGCTAATCTATTTTAAATATAACCTTTCTGTAGAATTTCAGGTTTATACAGATTATTTTTTTTTTCTTGTCGTTTATCATCTGATAAAATAGGTTTGGGGCCGATTCAGAGAATATTAAAGACATGGCATGTTTTTCATCTAATGCTTAACTAGAGAAATATGATCATGTACGTTTAATTAAGACTTCTGATCCTTTAAGATGATTTGGAAATAGAAATAATTGCAATCTGGAAACTATTCTTTGCTCTGAAAAGTCTAGGAAAGGTGGGGAAACATCCACTTTTACCCAAACAAATGAAGCAAACATTCCTGTTTTGCTGACTGTGTTTTATGGTCAGAAAAAAAAAAAGTACGGGCAGTCTTTGGCTTAGGATCACAATTGTGTCCAGAATTTCCAATATTAAGGAGGACAATTCTTAAATGCATTTTGCCCCATTTTATGACCTTTCTTTCCACAGTTGTTAAGTGAATCACTGCAATTGTTTAGTTAGTAACATGATTGTTCAATGAATCTGGCTTGCCCGTTGACTTTGCTTGTCTGAAGGTCACAAAAGGGGACCACATGACCGCCCAGGACACTGCAACCGTCATAAATATGAGTTAGTTGGCAAGTGTCCAAAATTTCATCATATAACCATGGGGATGTTGCAACGGTTGTAGGTGCGAAGATGGTCATATGTCACTTTTTCCAGCACCTTTGTACATTTGAACGATAACTAAAAGAATTGTGGACTATCTGTAAGTAAGGAAAGAAAGAAAGAAAGAAAGAAAGAAAGAAAGAAAGAAAGAAAGAAAGAAAGAAAGAAAGAAAGAAAGAAAGAAAGAAAGAAAGAGAAAGAGGGAGGAAGGGAGGGAGGTAGAGAAGAAAGAGGAAGGAAGGAAGGAAGGAAGGAAGGAAGGAAGGAAGAAGGAGGAAAAAATGAAGGAAGAAAGAGAGAGGAGTGAGGAGAGAGAGAGAGACAGAGAGAGAGAAAGAAAGGAAATCAGAAAGAAAGAAAGAAAGAAAGAAAGAAAGAAAGAAAGAAAGAAAGAAAGAAAGAAAGAAAGAAAGGAGGGAGGGAGGGAAGGAAGGAAGGAAGGAAAAGCAAAAAATAAAGGAAGAAAGAAAGAGAGAGGAGAGAGGAGAGAGAAAGAGAGATAGAGAAAGAAAGAGAAAGAAAGAAAGAAAGAAAGAAAGAAAGAAAGAAAGAAAGAAAGAAAGAAAGAAAGAAAGAAAGAAAGAAAGAGGGATGAGGGAGAGAAGAAAGAGAAAGGAAGGAAAAAAGGAAGGAAGGAGAGGGGAAGGGAGGAAGGAAGGAAGGAAGGAAGGAAGGAAGGAAGGAAGGAAGGAAGGAAGGAAGGAAGGAAAGAAGGAAGGAATTATGTTGTGGAAGAAGAAAAGAGTTGTTGAGGTGGGTGAGATATAAATTTAATAAATAAAATATAAAATAGCCTAAAAGAAACAAGCAGTGGTCTATTGTATTACAGAAAGAGTTTAAGGCAGTGCAGTTCGTTACTAGTAAGAGACTTTTTGTATTGTTTTGCTTAATTCTAATTAAGCAAATTCTAATTAACATTGCCAAAGGATATTTGAAAGAAAGAAAGAACAAAAAAAACCACCTTGATTGGACATTTTCTTAAATTTTAGGAAGGATGAGATTTCTCTTTCCTTCCTGAAGTGAAGGAAAATATTCACAAGCAAAGATTTAACATTGTCTTTGGTATACATAAATTATGTCACTGGCATTGATACTGTCGTTATTTAGCCCCACTTGGTTTCTTCCGTCTGAGATCTTGGTATCTCTTGTATATCTCAGGTATTCTATAGATTTGGTCTCCAGTTAACTTTAAGCACTGCTTATTTTATAGAAAAGCTTCAGGCTAAATCAAACAAATACAATACTCATTTTAGCAGACTGTGGATGAAACAAAACTGCCATAAGGCAAAGTTGCTAGGTAAGTTCACCTCCAATAAAATTTGGTTAACAGTTTGGAAGTTCTTATCCAGATGACCTTATGAGATACTTCTGGTTATAAAGGCAGTAGAAAGTACCCTGGTTTGCTTTGTGTGTGTGTGTGTGTGTGTTTTAAGGAAAGAAAAATAAAAAGGAAAAGGAAAGAAACTGTTTCCCAGTTTTTAAAGTTGCTATTCTTATGTCTATATCATTTTCTGTAAGTTGGATTTTTTCCTTCCTTCCTTCCTTCCTTCCTTCCTTCCTTCCTTCCTTCCTTCCTTCCTTCCTTCCTTCCTTCCTTTCTCTTTCTTCTCTCCCTCCCTCCCTCCCTCCCTCTTTCTTTCTTTCTTTCTTTCTTTCTTTCTTTCTTTCTTTCTTTCTTTCTTTCTTTCCTTCCTTCCTTCCTTCCTTCCTTCCTTCCTTCCTTACTTACTTACTTACTTACAGTTAGTCCACAATTCTTTTAGTGATCATTCAAATGTTTTAGTGATCATTAAAAAGCTTTGCCACCTTTGCCAAACAGCTAATCGCATGCTCTTCTGATGAGCACTCAGTAGCATTCAGAAAGCACTGAAGTGAAGACCTCTCTTTACTCATTCAATCCTTCAATGTGAATAATAAAAGTGTCCAAAATATAAAGAAGCTTAAATAGCACATTCAATGAGAGCAAATAATGAAGGGTAATAGATGAATTTCAGACTGTTACATGTAGTAAAAGCAGAGAAAATTCCTTGCCATGAGAATAAAAGGCTTTAATTTTATTTATATATATATGCCCTATCCGTTTGAGCAATCATTCTTAACAAATAAGGTCCAGGAAAAGCATGAGTTAGGATTCTTCTTTCAGGGACTTTGAGAAGAAGAGAAGTTTGTCTCCCCTTTTCTTTTCTTTCCCTTTGTCTTATTTCTTCTTTTAGGCTGTCTGAAAGAATATACAGTAACAGGAAAGGCCCCTGCAGCCATTAACCACAAAACTGGATCTAGCAATTCGTAAAGCAGTCATCAGATCAAAATAAATGGTCGAGATATCAAGTGTGGGTTGTGTGATATTTTTGGCCTCAGTATTTGTGTGTGTGTGTGTGAGAGAGAGAGAGAGAGGGAGGGAGGGAGGGAGGGAGGGAGGGAGATCTCCATGTCTTAAGGACTAACCAAGCTTGAAGCTGATAGTGACAGACTTTAATCTTTTTAGAAAGAAATTGTTCATTTAATTTCTATTCTCTTTTCTTCTAGGTTCGTGTTATCATTCACAGCCCTTTAGCATTCTGATGAACCACTAATGCTGATTCTCAAAAAGCAATGGATGACAGAAAGATATAACCTGAAAGTCTTTAGCATATGTGGGATCATTGATATAGGGCAAAGTTGAGCGTGTCCAGCACTGATCCAATGAAGAAATTGTTTACAGAGAAATAAATAAAGACATTGACCATAATGCAAAACTTAATCCTCTTGCAACACTGCAGGAAACATAATTCCCACAATATTGCCTCATTGTGATAGTGCAAAGAAAATAAACATGGCAGAGATGCTGAAGAAAGCCAGAGAGACAATCTGACTGAACGAGAGTAAGGAGCTTTCATTATTCGTTGTACCATGGCAATAAAAGTGACAAAACGCAATTATGTAGGTGGCCTTCCAGGATCTTAAGATTATTTCTGGCATTTATTGAACAAAATTGCTGGGATTCTCACTAAGTTGAATTCCAGGTGAACAGGTCCACATAAGTTGGCCAGGATATGAACAATATATATTTCATTTATCCAGTTCCTCTTTGATCTATTGCAGCTTTTGAAATTTATATCATAAAAATTATTGCACAATTCCACCAAGAAGTGATATTATAATTCAGTCCCCAGTCTCCGTGGTGGTAACATCAAAGTATGCCATTTTTAACTGGCTTACTTCCTTTCGTAGTTTGGTTCACAGTTCCATTTTAAGAGGGATCTTTTCAAACATGCAGTGTAAGTTTCATGCAAGTAGATGAATCCATCATTATAGAATATAATTTTTCAGAAGATCTTGTGAATGATGTTCAGACATGAGGATAATCAATTCTTTAAATAGGTATCAAAGATGTTATTAGGTTACATCTGGGTATCTCCTAATCATTGCTGGAGAAAATAAACAAAAAAGTAATTATTTTGTAACACAGTCACTCAGAATTCCTTGTTGTTGCTGTTAGTTGCAAAGTCGTGTCTGACCCATCTCAACCCCATGGACAATGTTCCTTCAGACCTTCCTGTCCTCTATCATCTTCTGGAGTCCATGTAGGCTCACACCTACTGCTTTAGTGACTCCATCCAGCTACCTCATTCTCTGTCGTCCCCTTCTTCTCTTGCTCTCAATCTTTCCCAGCATTAGGCTCTTCTCCAGTGAGTCCTTCCTTCTCATTAGGTGGCCAAAGGATTTGAGTTTCAGCTTCAGGATCTGGCCTTCTAAAGAGCACTCAGGGTTGATCTCCACTAGGACTGACTAGTTTGATCACCTTGCAGTCCAAGGGACTCGCAGGCGTCTTCTCCAACATCATAATTCAAAGGCCTCAATTCCTTGGTGCTCAGGCTTTCTTATGATCCAACTTTCACAGCCATGCATTGCAACTAGAAATGGCCAAGTCTTTGCAAATTTTGCTAGAGAACTACTTTGTCCCAAGTTAAAATTAGATTGAAAGGACAAGATGTGTTGTGTTTCAACATCTCAAGGGCTGCCATTAAGAAGAGGGGGGAATCAAGCTATTCTCCAAAGCATCTGAAGGCAGGAGAAGAAGCAATGGATGGAAAGTAACCAAGGAGAGAAGCAACCAAGAACTAAGGAGAAATTTCCTGACAATGAGAACAATCAACCAGGGGAATAGCTTGCCTTCAGAAGATGTGGGTGCTCCATCACTTTTAAGAAGAGATTGGACAGCCACCTGTCTGAAATAGGGGATAGGGTCTCCTGCTTGAGCTTGGACTAAAAGACCTCCAAGGTTCCTTTCAACTTTGATATTCTGTTCTAATAAAAGTATTCCTTCAATATGGCTTTGGAGATTTTTTTCCCTCTTTATTGTCATCAACAGCAAACTTGTTGAAGTAATCCGATGTCCAATCTGCACTTTAATGAATAGATTGTCAGTAATATTGCTATGATTGCATCTGCAGGAAAGTATGTTCCATAATCAAGAAAAGTGTTGCTGATCACAAATCAGTTGACAGCCTCTTAAAACCTTCTGTCCAACATAGCTCCCAGGAGCAGCTGTGTGAGAGAAGTAATGTATGAAATTGTGTAATCATAATGACACAATAATAGCCCTCCTTTAGAGTGGTCATTTGCTTATTAGAATCAAATATGTCATCAGGAAGAACAAGAATTGCTATCAGTGTACTTGCATCTCAGGATGCCTTCTTTTATTCTGGTAGAATATTTTAGCGTATGAAGATTACTTCATAATATTGTATTTATTTGTTTCTTGTCAATACTGAGCTTTAGGGCTGACGTGTGGAGAAGAATGAAGTGATCTAGTTATTTCTCTGTGCATATTAACTGTGATTTATGTGGCCACTTTGATTTAGTTAATTGATCTGGTGCAACTGAATTTTCATAGTTCAGTAAATTGTACCAATGTGAATCAATATTCTCAATTTCAAATTTAGTAGATTTTCGATGCAAGGGTCAAAACTGGAATTCAGACCCCACCTTCAAATAACAAACAAAGGCTATCGTTTCTGCATTTGGCTAAAACAATATTTGTACCATTTATATCCTTCACTCACATTTTATATAAATTATGCCAATGTGTCTGAATAGTATGCAATTTGCATAAAATGTACATAAACTATGCAAGGAGTTTGAACTATATTTCAACTCTTATTTCACAATGTAGCAAAACAATCTTCTTCCCCAGTAGTCTGCAGAAATGAGGCTTTAATGCAATTCAGAAAATCAAGTTGAATCCATTTCTCATTTAGAAAAACAACAAAACAAAACGATAAAAGTGGAGCTGCACCTCCAAAATGAATAAATCAGTTTGGAAGCAGTTCAAAATCTGTTCCATATGGAAATTCAGTGAATGGCTTCAAATCACACAAGGCCATTCCTCACGTTCTGCCTTCTGGTTTCTCAGTAAACCTCTGGAGCACCTTTAAAGCTTTACCCATGTCATAGTTAATTGCTTGTAGACTGGGAAGAGAATATCCTGAGCTTATTTATCAGTCAACTGATTGGAGCCTAAGGTTTTCAGGATTCCTCCTGCTCCATAAAAAACTCATGGACTGTCTTACCTTCAATGGCCATCACTTCACAATCTCTGCAGTGTTCCACAATTTAACTTTGTGCTATGTGAAACTCTTCTTTAGACTGTTTTATATTGTATCTCTAAACCTCATTGGATGATCCTGAATTCTAATATTCTGGGAAGAGTCACCTTGAAGTAAGATGATGGCCTATGAATTTTATAAAAGAAGGGAGGGAGGGAGGAAGGAAGGAAGGAAGGAAGGAAGGAAGGAAGGAAGGAGGGAAGGAAGGAAGGAAAGAGTGATGGAAGGAGGAAACGCCTCCTTATATACTTCAATAATTTTATTTACATTTTTAGGTCTTTCTTTCTTTCTTTCTTTCTTTCTTTCTTTCTTTCTTTCTTTCTTTCTTTCTTTCTTTCTTTCTTTCTTGCCTTTTCTTTCTAAGCTAAAAAGACCCAAACAGGTTCAAGTTTATTTTAGTTATTAGATTTATCCCCCTCTTTAATTACAGGAGTTCTAGGGTACATAAGTGTTCTTTTCTCTTTGACAGCATCCCTGTGATATGGGTTGGCTTACAAGAGAATGACTCGTCCATTAAGAGGGGATTAAAAAGTGTTCCTGCATTTACATCTGGCTACATCTTCATAATTTCCTTTCCCACTTTCAATTTCCAACTTCTTTCATGCCTAAGATCGTTGTTCATGATGGTGAATCTTCAGTTTGTATCTTGAGGGCACAAAAATCACAACCATCTAAGCATGGCTACTTTTTCTTTAAAGCTAGCCACTGCTGTCTGTCCAGCTGTGCAACCCATGTCTGATTTGCATAGCAGTAAGTTTGTGGAAAGCCTAATATTACAAAACTCTTGGATACCGATCCTCAGGGCAGTTCAACCAACAGAAATCCTAGGGACTAATAAAAACTATTGCTGTTCCAGCCAAATGCTTTGATGTTTGGGCCATAAAGACTGCTGATATGTTTAATTATTTGTGAGTTGGGAATTATGTC
The DNA here is from genome assembly GCF_947247035.1 of Vipera ursinii. Classification (NCBI taxonomy): domain Eukaryota; kingdom Metazoa; phylum Chordata; class Lepidosauria; order Squamata; family Viperidae; genus Vipera; species Vipera ursinii. The sequence goes on from NC_139514.1 coordinate 110,673,469, forward strand.
GCAATTCCCTCCAGTTTTATCGAAAATCTTCAGGGATTTGGTATCAATTTGTCATTCTGGATATTAAATTTAGTCCAAGTCTCTGGCTCCTACTGTTTTTATGTCCTATTTCATGTCCTTAGGGGGGAAATATTCAGTTTTATGTTGGCAAGCTGGAAAAGAAAGGAATGACTCTTGATGTTATGGAAAAAATCCAGGAATTTGATGTTCTGGAAGAACCATGGATCATCTTGCATAACTGTGTGATTATCTTGCATAACTGTAAGTCTTGTCCTGAACAAGACTTCATACAACATAGAATAATACATTTGGAAGGGACTTTGGAGGTCTTCTAGACCAACCCCTGCTCAAGCAGGAGACTCTATACCATTTCAGACAAATGGTTGTTCGGTCTCTTTTTGAAAGCCTCAAGTGATGCAAGTGATGTAGTATACACATCTTCTGGAGGCAAGATATTCCATTGGTTAATTGTCCTAACCATTAGGATTTTTCTTCCCAATTCTAGGTTGCTTCTTAGTTTCCATTCATTGTTTCTTGACTTGCCTTTTGATGCTTTGGGAAATAGCTTGACTCCCTCTTTTTTGAAGCAGCCCCTCAAATATTGGAACACTGCTATCATGTCTCCCCTAGTCCTTCTTTTCACTGTTGTTAGTTGTGAAGTCATGTCCAAGCCATAGCGACCCCATGGACAACATTCCTCCAGGCCTTCCTTTCTTCTACCATCTTCTGGAGTCTATTTAAGCTCACGCCTACTGCTTCAGTGACTCCATCCAGCCACCTCATTCTCTGTTGTCCCCTTCTTCTCTTGCCCTCAATCTTTCCCAGCATTAAGCTCTTCTCCAGTGAGTCCTTCCTTCTCATTAGGTGGCCAAAGGATTTGAGTTTCAACTTCAGGATCTGGCCTTCTGAAGAGCAGTCAGGGTTGATCTCCTCTAGGACTGACCGGTTTGAATGCCTTGCAGTCCAAGGGACTCACAGGAGTCTTCTTCAGCACCATAGTTCAAAGGCCTCAATTCACTAGACTGTTGTTGTTAGCTGCGAAGTCGTGTCCGACCCATTGCAACCCCATGGACAACATTCCTCCAGGCCTTCCTGTCCTCTACCATCTTCTGGAGTCCATTTAAGCTCACGCCTACTGCTTCAGTGACTCCATCCAGCCACCTCATTCTCTGTCGTCCCCTTCTTCTCTTGCCCTCAATCTTTCCCAGCATTAGGCTCTTCTCCAGTGAGTCCTTCCTTCTCATTAGGTGGCCAAAGGATTTGAGTTTCCACTTCAGGATCTGGCCTTCTAAAGAGCAGTCAGGGTTGATCTCCTCTAGGACTGACCAGTTTGAACGCCTTGCAGTCCAAGGGACTCACAGGAGTCTTCTCCAGCACCATAGTTCAAAGGCCTCAATTCACTACACTAGATGTATCTAATTCCTGTTCTTCATATATTTTAGCCTCCAGCCTGCTAATCGTTCCTGCTGCTCTGCTCTTTACTTCCTTAGGACAAATTGCATCTTCTATTTTGGAATATCTGCCTTTGAAGCTGTGGGTTACCTTCATAATCAAGACAACTTATGTTAATGTAGTAATAATAATAATAATAAAAACTGTTTATCAAGGATTCCTTTAGGCATGTCTTTCTGAACACACTTTAATATTCCCAACCCTCACTTCAAAATAATTAAGTGGCTAATTTGCAACCTTTCAAGAAACATTTATTCCTCAGAGTAGGAAGTTATCTGTGGCTGTCTTATTTTAGCGGCCTCTGAGATTTTGATAGTCCAGATATGGTAGCCTTGAAGTTCCCCTTTTGATCCCTTCCCTTGGTGTGAATGTGTGAGGATGCCAGGTTAAAAAATATGCCAGTAACAATAAAAATGCAATGTATTAACAAGCAAGCAAACAAACAAAAATAAAACATCTCTGGTAATTAATAATAATATATCATACAGCAGGGAAAATATTTTCTCCATAACTGTGAAGTTTTATTTGTATAATATAATAAGGAAAAGGTTTTTTAAGACCTGTAGGCACCCAAAACTAAATAAGTAGTGCTGTCCAAGAAAATCTATAATATTTTTGGAAGAGTAAAAATGCAAATTGAAAATTATATTTTGGTGGACTAAAAGAAAACAATAATGCAGGGTAAATCATTCCTAGCCAGCTTGACTTCTTCCATAAAATACTCAGGACCAGGACTCTTCCTGCATCTGAACACACAGACACAGACACACACACACAAACACACACACCTAAAAGCCAGTTAGTTAATTAATTGGTAGCCCATAAGTAAAGATCATTTCTGGTTTTTTTCCCTGGACAAATTCTTGTCTCCAGATCTGTCCTGTGGTTTCTTTGATGTCTTTCATTCTCATCCACCATTTTTCCTTTCTTCTATTGCCCTCAGTAGAAGAAAGCAAAATGCATTTTGAACAATCCCACATAAACACACAAAGGATTGTAACCTTAAACAAAAAAGACTCTCCAGTGATTAGGTTGTTAAATGTCTTTTGCTCAGCGGTGTATCATTTTTACAGCTTTATGGAGGTCTTGCACTTGGATTGTGTCTTTTAATTGTTATTGCTGTAACTTAACACTAGAGTCTCTTAAATTATTCATCTTATGGGCAACATTATTTAGAAGTGTGACCTCTGCTTTTAGGTTGAGCAGTTTAAAATCCCAATTATCAACATTTGCACAACTGATTTTCCTTTCAAGAAATGAGTTTCTTGGCTTCTACGTTTGATTATAAGATCTGAGCACCAGAGCTTGATTTTAGATTAATTAATTGTGTTTCAGAATTCTTTGATATGTCCCTTCCATCTCCTTAGAGTATTTTGAATTACTTTATGTCAATCAAACATTAAAATGAAATTAAAGTCTAATTTCAGTCCAGCTCAATGAATATATTTAGAAGAATGTCTAACTCGGATGATTATTGCATATAACCATAATTTTCTAAGTAACTTTTTTATTCTTCAGGTTGTGGTTGTTGTTTTAGTTTCTTAGTTTAGTCTTCAAGTCAACAAAGAGATACATTTATTTATTCATTATTAAATTTTAATCCTATATTTATGTCTGTGGAGATTCTCAGTCATCCAGGTCATAGTTGTCCCAAAGGTGCTTCTCCAAAAGGCAACTGGATTTTTTTTTCTTGAAGACATTTTGCTTCTCACCCAAGAAGCTTCACTAAGAACATTTTGGGGAAAAAAGTGCCTATCTTTACGTTTTATCAACACAAGGAGATGCAGATACCTATTCTTCCAAATTTTATTTTATTTTTTCATAAAAACGATCAGATGAAGTGTGTGCTTTTTGAGAGAGTCACCCTTCTGCTTCCATGCCTAAGAGAGGACTAGGACAGTTATAGATCTCTGCTTGCAATTTCTTGTCCATCACCATGACAATCACACCAGTCTGATTCTCAGACATCTTCTCTATGTGTATAACATAAACATGATATATTACATATCATATCAAAGTGTCACTTCAAATATCACACAGAGACATTTCTGAAAGCAGTGGTCACTCTCATGAATGGTCCCTTTGGTTTAGTGATGAGATTTATATCAAAGTGATTGACTGAAGTTATCAACCAAAGTATAATGACCAGCTTTATGCCATTATCAATATAGAGATAATTCCTACCAGTGGAGAGCTGCTTGGGTCTGACTTTACCATGTCATCTTCTTGCAAAGTACCCTGTGATGTTTGCTACATTTGCATCCTCCTCCTCCTCCTCCTCCTCCTCCTCCTCCTCCTCCTCCTCCTCCTCCTCCTCCTCCTCCTCCTCCTCCTCCTTCTCCTTCTTCTATTTTGCCATGAACAGAAGATATTTGCGAGGGAACCTTGTAACAGTATTATCTTAACAATTCTCCTTTGTCCAAGTCACTGTCTCAAATATTTGAAGTGAAAACATGAAATCAAAACTGCAGATGATCCATGAGGCTCCTCTGCCATGTCACTAAGCTTCCAGGCAGTCAAGCACAGAGAGACTGAGCAAGCCATGTCTGTTTTGGAATTATGGGCATGTCATTAATAATGATAATAATGATAATGATAGGAGGAAGAAGAAGAAGAAGAAGAAGAAGAAGAAGAAGAAGAAGAAGAAGAAGAAGAAGAAGAAGAAGAAGAAGAAGAAGAAGAAGAAGAAGAAGAAGAAGAAGAAGTTGGAAGGGACCTTGGAGGTCATCTAGTCCAATCCCCTGCTCAGGCAGGAAAAGCTACACCATTTCAGACAAATGGCTATCCAGTCTCTTCTTAAAAACTTCCACTATTGGAGCATTCACAGCTTCTGGAGGCAGGTTGTTCCACTGATTAATATTTCTAGCTGTCAGGAAATTTCTCCTTAGATCTATATTGCTCTTTGGTTAGTTTCCATCCATTGCTTCTTGTCCAGCCTTCAGGTGCTTTGGAGAGTAATTTGAGTCCCTCTTCTTTGTGGCAACCCCTGAGATATTGGAGCACTGCTATCATACCACCCCTCGTCCTTCTCTTCATTAAACTAGACATACCCAATTTCAGCAACCTTTCATTATATGTTTTAGCTTCCAGTCTCCTGATCATCTTTGTTGCTCTTTTCTGTATTCTTTCTAGAGTCTTGAGATCTTTTTTAAATCATGGATGTAAAACTGCAACCAAAACTGGATGCAGTATTCCAAGTGTGGCCTTACCAAGGCATTGTAAAGTGGTATTAGCACTTCACGTGATCTTGATTCTATCCCTCTGTTAATGCAGCCTAGCACGTGGCTTTTTTGGCAGCTGCAGCACATGTCTGGCTCCTATTTAAGTGATTGTCCACTAGTACTCCAAGATCCGTCTCATAGTTACTACTATTGAACAAGGTACCACCTATACTGTACCTGTTCATTTGTTTTTTTCTTGCCTAAATGTAGAACCTTACTTTTTTCACAATTGATTTTCATTTTGTTAGATAGTATCCAATGTTCAAGTCTGTAAAGATCCTCCTGTATCTTAAACCTATCTTGGCTATTCCTGTCAGCTTGGTATGGTCTGCAATTTTTATGAGTTCCCCATCTATCCCCTCATCCAAACCATTGATGAAAATGTTGAAGAGCACTGGGCCAAGAACAGAGCCCTGGAGCACCTTTCTGCACACTTTCCTCCATGAAGATGTAGTTCCATTGAGGACCACATGCTGAGTACGGCCAGTCAGCCAGCTACAAATCCATCTGGTGCTGATGCTGTCTAACTCACATTTTTCTATCTTATCAAGTAACATCATCTCTTTGACAAACTATAATTCCATCTGGCACAATGTGAAAGATCTTCTGGCTTCCTCTATAATGAACAGAATTGGAGGTGGTTTCCAGGAGTCTACTATGAATGGCAGAAATGACATATTAATGTTTATATATGAATATAGTTCTATGTTCCATACTGATCCCATGAACTTTTTTTTTAGGTAATCAAAGAAGAGATCAACTTCCAGACAAGAAAAAATAATACAGGACCGAAACCTACCCTTCATTTTCGGAAATTGTCCTCTCATTCCTTGCAAATGAGAGATTCCCCTCACCCACCCCATTTCTTTACTTTTTCAGAAGTTTTCGATTAATATTCCAATTAAAATTCTTTAGGTTTTCCACCTTTCTTTAGGACTTGGTAAAGTCCATGTTGATGCTTGGGGGTTCACATAACGAAGAGAAAAGTTTGCTATCCTTGTAGTGCAGAGAAGAATGAAAAAGATGGTGAAGGATCTGGAGGATAAGCTTTTTTTTAAAAAAAATGAGTAACTTTACTCTAAAGAAAAGAAAGCTAAGGGGAAACTTGATAGCAGTGTTCCAATATTTTAACAGCTCTCGCCAAGAAAAAAACATATAGATTTATTCTCCATAGAACCAGGATTTGCAGAGAGAGAGAGAGAGAGAGAGAGAGAGAGAGAGAGAGAGAGATGGATCAATGGAGAGAGACAGACAGACAGAGAGAAACAGAGGACAGAGACAGACAGACAGGCAGAGAAACAGACAGAGAAAGAGAGACATGTGTGTGTGTGTGTGTGTGTGTGTGTGTGTGTGTGTGTGTGTAATTTTTTTGGAATTAAAGGGAGGCTGATATGGGGCAAATCTTATTTCCTGTTTCAGCCTAACCCAAGGCCATCCGCAGGCTGCAGTGTTTGGGGCCTAGCAAGGTATTCAAAATACTTAACAAACACATAACACATATTTCCCTTGCCTTGCAGCTAACAAAGCAAGAGACAGCCTGTGGCCCAGGGGTTAAAACAACTGCTTAAGATGCAATCGGCCCAGGTTCGAATCTCAGAAGGGTATGGCTGACTGATGAGAACAAATGAGTTTGAAATGGCCATATCAGCCTCCCTTTAATTCATTGTTAGCAATCCAAAAAATTTACACAATTATATGGTGGGGGGAAGGAACAGTATTTCTCCTACACTGCTTGATTTCTGTATTCAGAAGGAAAGTGCTTAACATGTCAAGCAGTACTTAACTGTGTTAGTAATTCTGTTCTTTCCACAAAGGGATTAGCAATCCCTCCTCATTCAATGTGAATAGCAAGCCCGAGCAATAAAATGAAATCGGCAGAGTAGAATTTGATTTGGTTTGGATTTGTGCTTTTAATTACATGGCTTAATAAAAAGACTGACCTATTATAAAATGAGGGATGTTCAAATATCTGGATCCAAAACACTGATGGGGACTGGGGTAAAAATATTTCCCGCATCTGAATTTAGTAGCAGGAAAGAGATGCATTCTTAGTTTCAGTGAGGGAATAATCACAACAAAAGAGGGAAATCAACGGGACTGATTCACTGATTCATTGTGCTGTCATTCCATCCATTCCCAAAAGCTATCAATATAATCATATACATTAGTGGTCAAAATTGTGGAAACCTTTTGGGGAAGCGTACAGTAGAAATGCCACCTTTGGTTAAGGTTCCACCAATTTTTCTTTTAATTTCTTTATGACTGTAGCCTTGTTCACTTAATAATACTATTTTACATCACTTGCTGGGCAACCGGTCAACTCTTTGCACCGTTACTTTAATTTTATTACATTTTACAAGCTTACTAAATGAAAGAGAGAAAAAAAAAACAACCAACTTGATAGCGATCACATAACACACTGAAAAATGCCCTCCTCACACCTTCAGTACATGACATCAATAATTGAATCCTACTGTGATCTGATTGGCTCACTGCCAAAACAAGATGACACCTGATTGGCTCTCAAAACACTCGTGCTGATTGGCTACAGTCAGATGAAGGAAAGCTACCTGATATCAACCTAAGCAAGTTGTGCTTCCTTTTTCTGGTTATTTGGCTATAACTTTTCATAAAGCACAGTACAGATAATTGAACAAACTATATTGCATTACATTCCTGATTAAATTATCTTTCCATTGATATATACTTTTATGGTACTACTCCCAAAAAAGTGGTGTTATTAGCCATCTGATCAATAAAAGTAAGACCCCCACAAATACCAACACCATTTTTTCAAATCCAGTTTCAAATTACAGGATACCCTCTTCCTTTGCAGGATGGAGCAGATGGATTTTCACCAAATCAATCTATCTATCTATCTATCTATCTGTCTGTCTGTCTGTCTGTCTGTCTGTCTGTATATATATTATTTTTTATAAGATAACATTCTTTAGTATTTAGCAAACAGTATGTTGTCTGGATTCATGTGTTTAAAAAACATCAGTAATAATTAGTTTCTATAATTTCATAATCAATATGTTAGTGAATAATATTTTTCTTGAACCTTCTCTTCACCTGATAGTCTTCTTACTAATACATATTTAATGTTACATAGCGCATATCACATTCCTTTCTCTCTAGCTCATTTTTCTAGCCATTGATCAAAAATGTGCCACGTTCTAATGTATACTGAATCTTCTTTCTCTTTTACCTTCAATGTCAATCTGTCCATTTCTGCACAATCTATGAGAAAGAATGTATATACTTAATTTTACATGTATTAGCTGCAGCAAGAATAGTATTTGCTCAATATGGGGAAAAAGAAAATCTACCAATGGAGGAAGAATTAATGAAGGAAATTTTAGATTGTGCAGATCTTCACTGATTCTGATCAAATCTCTACCAGAAGGGAGTTCCCATCAGTGAGGTCACCCCTGAGAATGTCTGCTCTTATTGTCCCATCAGGTGAGAATCCTCTCCCTCTGCCACTGACTGGCACTGACCTGCCATGAAAGAGAAGAACCAGTGGAGAACACTGTCTCCCATTCTGTTCTGTACCAGCCTGCTACTGGCCCTGCAGATAAGGCAGGGACAACCCCTTTTACAAGAAGGCAAGAGGCTGGAACTAAGCCTGCCAAATTTATTAACATAAAAACATAAACAGAGCAAAGAGAGAAAACACGAACCATGAAACAGGAGCTATTCAAGTGGTTGCCTTCAGCAAACCAGCCCTCCCACGCATTCCCCTTTTATACAGTTCAGGGCGTGGCTTCTCTATGCCTCCTTCCGAGGTGCCCCATTGCCTTCCTCTGTTTACTCCTGATTGACTGCCTCCTGCGTCGGGCGTCCTTGAACAGGGCCAGCTGTGGGTCATCTTCATCCACACTGTCAGGCTCACACAGCTGGGTCTGCGTTGTGACCAAGTGGGAGGGCCCTGGCTGAGGGCTCTCATCAGCAAGCTCTCCAACCCCCTCAGCAACCTCTCCAACACCCCCTCCTCCTCCTCTGAGTCGTCCAACCCAAATGCCGAACCCACAGGCTGACCCTGAATCACAACACATTTTAATCTACTGAAGAAGGCCAAGAAGAACCTCACAGTGGATGGTATCCAAAGCTATCAAGAGATGACAAAAGATTCCACTTCCCTGATCCCAGTTTTTGAAAAACATAACGGGTGTGGTTTCTATGCTGGATCCTGAACCCCCAATTGCCAGGACTCCAAATAAAATAATTTAGGTTTCACGCACCTTATTCCTCTTTAGACAGATATTTGGGAAAGTGACACCAAAGGTTACAAACGCAGAAGAGTTTATGGAAATGCTTTGATAAAAGGGGAAAACATGACATCATGTTCCTCTTTCAATCATTGTCCCATGTATTTTATTAGCACCTTCTAAAGAGGATTTGTTGAAAGTGGAAATAAGAGATAATAATTTTTAAATGGGATTAATAAGCTTCATTTCTGGATTGTTAGAAAGAGATGAATCTGGGAGAAAAGAAATAAACGACATAAGGGACATGGATTTCAGAATGTAATAATAATAATAATAATAATAATAATAATAATAATAATAATAATAATAATAATAATAATAATAATAATAATAATAATAATAATAATAATGTTGGAAAGGACCTTGGAGGTCATCTAGTCCAACCCCCTGCTCAGGCTGGAAACCCTATACCATTTCAGACAAATGGCTGTCCAGTCTCTTCCTAAAAACCTCCAGTGTTGGAGCATTCACCGCTTCTGGAGGCAGGTTGTTCCACTGGTTAATTGTTCTCAGTATCAGGAAGTTTCTCATTACTTCCAGGTTGCTTCTCTCTTTGGTTAGTTTCCATCCATTGCTTCTTGTCCTGCCTTGAAGTGATTTGGAGAATAGCTTGACTCCCTCTTCTTTGTGGCAGCCCCTGAGATATTGGAACACTGCTATCCTGTCCCCCCTCGTCCTTCTCTTCGTTAAACTACACATACCCAATTCCAGCAACCATTCCTTATATGTTTTAGCCTCCAGTCCCCTAATCATCTTTGTTGCTGTTCTCTGTATTTCTAGAGTCTCAACATCTTTTTTTTTTTACATCATGGTGACCAAAACTGGATGCAGTATTCCAAGTGGGGCCTTACCAAGGCATTGTAAAGTGATATTAACACTTCACTTCATCAAAGCAAGTTTCAGGTGAAGAATTCAGGTTTTCCATTTCTTCTCTCCCTTCCAAGGAAAATTGAGAATCAAGAACAGCACTTTTGCAGTTTCTTATGCTATAAGAAGGTTTTAGCAAAGCTGGTAGAAGTTGACATTGCCTTGACTCTTTGTTTATTAAGCATATAGAACAAGATTTCTGGCAGGGATCAGATGGGAAAGGCTGACTTAACCAAAGTGAACATTTGGAGGTTTGACTTAGTATATAAATCCATGTCTGCTCTTTGTTTAAACAGTATAGCTGACTTAATCAAGAAGTCTAGGAATTGTTTGGGGAACCAAATATAACCATATACAGGAAAGGGTTAACCACAGGAATGGATACCTGCTGATCTATAATTAACTATAAGAGCTGAGAAGTCAGTGTTCTAATGTAGAGGCTGGGCTAACGTGTCTTATTACACATCGCAGTAGGGTTTTAAGTTAACCCAACCTTACCAAATCACATTGACTACCACAGGGGTCTTCAAACTTGGCCCTTTTATGACTTGTGGACTTCAACTCCAAGAATTCCTCAGGCAGGCATGCTACCAGATGGACTAACATATCCATATTGCATGACTAATAATTTTCTGTAACTTTGACCATCGCCAGGCATATAAAAGAATAACTTGCATAAATCTATAAAGAGGCTTCATATCTCCATCCCTCTTCAGGTTTTTCTAATCTTTCTCTGCTACCGACAATAAACCACTTGGTGCTTCAGTGCAATTGTGTCCTGATCTCTTCTTCAAGCATACCCCTGAGAAATTTTGCTTCATGTTGCTGAAATCACTATGGTGTTGTTGTTGTTTCCACAGTATCATTTGTAAGGCTAGAGTTTACTTTTGTAGCCTGCAAAAGCAAAGCAGAACCCTTTGATCTTCTTCAAGGATTTGTCAATAATGTTAAAGAAGGGATCAGCTCTCAAAAAACCACGTCAACCGTAGCACTATTGTAATGCACTGTTGGGGCATATTCTCTGTAATCACTCTGACTTTGCATAGACCGGGGAATACCAAGAGGGATCCCACTCTCTCTCAATGGAGCAGTTTTCCTGTAATTAGATGTGTCAGAAGAAAGCTAGCATCATAATACTGTGGAAGCCTGTGAGGTCCATTTTGAAATCGGGTATGTCAGGTTACCCGAGACTTAGATAAATCTGATGTATTAATAGTGAAGTATTAATAAGACAAACACGGCTGTTTGTCATTGTTGCTTATATCTACTACCAGCAACAGAGTTAACAAGAATACTTCTTAGTAATCACTGTGTTTCATTTCTGTACAGTAATAAGACCATGTTTTCTTCCTCCTTTAGTGTTTTCTAACACCCCCCTGTGCATAAAACATGGAGTTCTATTCAATGATTTGACTACATGTTTGAAAATGGGTAAAATAATATAGTATTACCCCGTGTTTTGTAATACAAATGAGAGAAGGAGGGACAAGAATCTTCCAAACCAGCAGCAATATTTCAAGTTTAGCTCCTTTGGGAGATGGTTATAGTATTTCCATAAACAGAAGAGATAATTGAGATTCAGATCTAAATCCAACGTACGTGGTTGCCGCTTTATAAAAAAAAAAGTCGTATTTCAAAACAAGTGATGACACCTCCGCTCAATTACATTTTGAAACTCTCAGCTGAACTAAACTCTATGAAAGATGTTATTGTTCGTTTTGTTTTATTGCAATGCGTTTTCAATTGCACTTTAAACATTTTAACCGTATTTATTATCTATGGGTGTGGGCGCGTTTTAAAGAAAGGAGTAATTGAATCAGAATGCTTGAACCAGCCATTGGAAAATTAATTCAAGGGAAAGGATATGTGTGGAAATTTGGAACCCAGGCAGCAGCATCTGAAAATGTAGCCTACAATTTAATTAAAGATAGCCTAATAATCAAAACCTCAAGAGAAATTCCATTTAGCCTTTCCAGTATGGTCAAACCATCCCTTAGCCTTATATATTTAGAGGAGAAGGCATTCTTTGATAGTTGGAGGAACTGTCATGGCTTATCTCATTTCTTTCCCTAACATCAACCATAAGTTGATGCAAAATGAATAAAGAGATTAAAAAATGGAATATCTTCTTAAAATTGGGTATGACTGGCAAAGATATTTTTTTTCCCTGTCTAATCTGTATAGGTGTTTCCTCATTACTGTAAGTGCCAAGATAAATCAACTTCCATGGGCTTCTTTGATATCTTTTGTTTAGTTTTGCGGGGTATCAGCCATTCTTCTTTGAGATCAGAAGAGGACCAGGCTTGGCTCTTGTACATGTTCACATTGGATAAGTAAAGGTAAAGGTAAAGGTTCCCCCACACATGTGTGCTAGTCGTTTCCAACTCTAGGGGCCGGTACTCATCTCTGTTTCAAAGCCGAAGAACCAGCGCTTGTCCGAGGATGTCTCTGTGGTCATGTGGCCGGCATGACTGGATGCCAAAGGCGCACGGAACGCCGTTACCTTCCCACTGCAGCGGTCCCTATTTTTCTACTTGCATTTTTATGTGCTTCCGAACTGCTAGGTTGGCAGAAGCTGGGACGAGTAACAGGCGCTCACTCTGCTACGCGGCACTCGGGATTCGACCCGCCAAACCTCCGACCTTCTGATCGACAGGCTCAGGGTCCTAACCCACTGAGCCACCGCATCCCTTTACATTGGATATGAGAGGTAATTCCAGGAGGTAGATTTAGAAGGGAAGTGAAAAAGAAGAGCCAGAATAAAGCAGGAGTCAACCTCTAGAGCACAGGTCCCCAACCTTTCAGGCATCAGGGACCAGTTCCGTGGAGAGAGGATTTTCTGTGGTCCGGAGGATGCGTGATTTTGTGGGCTGCCTGCATCCCATGGATAGGGCTTTGCTTGTTCATGCGGACCAGTTGATGACATGCTGTGGCCTGGTCCTGGTCCACAGACTGGGGTTTGGGGACCCCTGCTCTAGATGATACGGAAGTGTCCATATACTAATCAGAAGTGAAGCTTGATTAATCATAGAATAAGAGAGAATTTTGTAATTGTATTTATATTTCCTGGGGGAAAAAATGAGAAGCTTCTTTTTCTTTCTGCCCTTTTGTATTTTTGTCTTTCTGTGTTTTTTTCTTCTCTTTATTAATTTGTGTTAGTGTTTTTACATTTTTGTAGAACTCTTAATAAAAAGTCAAGCTTGATTCAAGCACCCTTTTTTTTTAGATATACTCATTGTAAAAATAATGGTGTAAAGTTTCAGGGGAAAAGGTTAGCTGATACACTCATAATGAGCCCAATTAGATTATGATTTAGCTTAACACACTTTAATATAGTCAAAAAGCCATTATCTTTGTTATTTTGTTAATGTTTTGTTGTTCCACGGAGCAACAAATGTGATAGGAAAACTGTGGGAAAAGGTCATGTAAATGGAGATAAAGGATACATCACAGAAGTGAATAAATGCATTCCGCCTATGTGAATTTAAATCACCATCTTGCCAATAAATTAACTCAAACATCTTTAAAATTAATAGTACAACCTGAAGCCTATAAGGAGGAAAAACACTGAATTAACATAATCCCATGCATTTGAGGCATTTTCACCCAGTGCCTTCAAAATTGGGAAATATTTTTTCCTAAATATATATATATATATTCCCCTAAGCAGCATGCCTTCAAGTTTCCTTTTTCTAATACTCCTTCCCCCTCCCAATGTAAACAGGAAGTTTTCCATTATTTTCCCTAAAATTCATCATAACGGTTCTTCCTCCAAGTGTAGTGTGTCTTGGAATCAAAGCTTCGTTGTTATTCTTCTACAACAGGGGTCTTCAAACTTGGCAACTTTACGACTTGTGGGCTTCAACTCTGGCTGGCTGTGGAATTCTGGAAGTTGAAGTCCACAACTCTCAAAGTTGCCAAGTTTGAAGAGTCCTGTTCTACAATCATGGTAAATCAGTGGCCAATTTGTCTTGGAGATTCTCAGTCATAGTTGTCTCTCAAAGGCGCATTTTTTTTTTATCAAAAGGCAACTGGACTGGGTATTTTTTTTTCCTTGAGGAAGAAGAAGAAGAAAACATTCAGCTTCTCATACAAGAAGCTTCATCACTTCTGATGGTGGGGCGATGGAAGGAAAGGATGGGGAGGGAGAATGGAAAGAATGTGTTTCTTTGCAGTCATCTGCTCATTAGCACTCCATAAGAGCTGTCGAGGCCACTTGGGGACCATCCAATCATCTTATCAGAAGCTATCTTTCCATCCCCCCACACTCCACTCTCAAGTATCAGCACCTATCCTTCCATTCCCCCTCCCCGGAACTGATGAGGTTTCTTAAGATGAGAAGGGAAATGCGTTTTTTTTTCTTCCTCAAGGGAAAAAGAAAAAAAGAAAAACAGTCCAGTTGTCTTTTTTTTGGGGGAAAAAAGCATCTTTGAGACAGTGCCCAATTTCCTCCAAAATCTCAAATCCCAAAAGGAAGCCACACAGCTGGTTTAATGGAAGTCAGCTCTAGCAAAACCTACTCTTCTGTGTAACCAAGAGGATTTTGGTTCAAAGACGTTATTTTTCATCCTCTCCGATCAAATTTGAATTCCCAAACACAGTACATGTAATAGCAGATACTATGTTAGGTGGCGGTGGGATTCAGCCAGTTTGCACCACTTCGGCAGAACCGGTCGCTAATTTTTTGTTACCCTGGCCCAGAATGGACTACCAGAAGTGGCAACCACACAGAGAACCGGTTGTTCAAAATATTTGAATCCCACCACTGACAGGAGGAAAGAAGCAATCATTTTCAGTTGACATTGGTGATCCACTTATTGTACCTCCTTTCTATCATGTTAATTTGTATTATGAAAAAGGTAAAGTTTCCCCCGCACATGCGTGCTAGTCGTTTCCGACTCTAGGGGCCGGTGTTCATCTCCGTTTTAAAGCCAAAGAGCCAACGCTTGTCCGAGGACATCTCCGTGGACATGTGGCCGGCATGACTAGATGCCAAAGGCGCATGGAACGCTGTTACCTTCCCACCGTAGTGGTCCCTATTTTTCTACTTACATTTTTACGTGTTTTCGAACTGCTAGGTTGGCAGAAGCTGGGACGAGTAACAGGAGCTCACTCTGCTACGCGGCACTCGGGATTCGACCTGCCAAACTGCCAACCTTCTGATCGACAAGCTCAGCGTCCTAACCCACTGAGCCACCGCGTCCCTAATTTGTATATATATAAAGGATGAACTCTCCCTCTGATCTGACCAGTGGCTGTGCTTTCTTCTTTCTTTGTCCCCTTCATAATTGTTTAGCATTAGCAAGAGCAAGAGCACCTAGACTTATATACCACTTCATCATGCTTTCCAGACCTCTCTAAGCGGTTTACAGAGTTAGCACATTGCCCTCGACAATATGGGTCTTCATTTTACTGACCTCAGAAGAATGGAAGGCTGGGTCAACCTTGAACCGGTCAGAATAGAACTAGCAGTCAGCAGAGTTAGCCTGCAATACTTGCATTCCAACCACTGTCCCATCATGGCTATTTAGCTATTTGCTTAGCTATAACTTTTGATTTATATAATAGAACCAGTGGAGAAAATGCAAAAGGGATCTCCACTTTCTTGACCATCTGCATTAAGATGGTTTAGTATCCTCAGAATCTATGTGGTTAATTATGGTTAAAATCAAGGTTATCGTGATGCAGTTAAGACTGGTGATCAATCACTGGAATGGACTTTATGAAACAAAATAAACCTGGTTTGGGTTGATCTTCTTCAGTGTACCTATAAGAGCTTGCCATATAATTTATTTCTCCTTGAAATAATAACTTTACCTATTCATCTTCTGGATAAAGTGCCCTTGAAATTAAGCTCACTTCTTGGTGATTTTGTGCTCATGTCCATGTGATTTTCTTGGCAAGAATATGGAAATGGTTCAACATTCTAATTTTTTCCCCCTCCATTTTTCTACCTAACTTCTATTGGTCTGCCTTTCAAGTTTTAACAACCACCAAAATGGCTTTGCTTTGTAAAATTAGACAAGTAGGTCTATCAATCCATTATCTTCATATTTAATATGGTTCTTTATTTTTATACAACTAAGAATGTCTGTATCCACCTTCTTCTGTACCTGTCTTTGAGATATGAAAATAGCAGGTCTATGTAACCCATTAATATTCTGTAATAAGCTATAGACATTACACAATGTCCTCCAATTCCTTATTCCCAACATGATGTTAGCAGAAACATGTGCTCCGTTTTAGAGTCCTAAAAATTTATTACCCTATATTCGAAGGGTCATCTTGCAGGTGACTGGGCCCAATTCCACATCCCAGATGGAATTAAATCTGAATTACAAATTGGTGGGAAGGAGGATTGAAACATTAGGGGTTTAGACATTGTTCCTTTGTAAAGAAGAGTGAAGAAAGTTTCTGAATAATTGCAAATCCGAACCACTATCCCCTTGGAATACCTGGGGTTTATAATTCTCTGTCTGGAGCAAATGATTTGTGTAGGTGGTGTTAAAGGATTAAATAAATATACACTGCGAGAAATTTATGCTAAATATCAACTCTTGGTCTCTCACTCTGGGCGGTTCATTGGTATTCTGAAGCCCATAAGAAATAACTTGTACCAATGAGCCAAATCCTTGTGCAAAGTAGAAGATCAGCTTGCATTATGTACACTTGAACCATCCAGGGTCTCCTTGGTTTTTAAAAGACATGGTAGGTAGTTCCAGAAGTTTGCCCATGTATCAAAGGTTTTGGAAGCCACTAAATATATGAAGAATGGAGGAGCAAAAAACAAATAATGAAATGGAAGTAAATAAACAAAAAGGTTTCACGTTCCAGTAATCCCAATAAGTCGTATTTTTGTTTACCTTTCAAAAAACGTATTCCCTGCTAAATCTACCCAGGTGAATTACTTCATTGCAATGGCATTTTTAAAGCAGACTCTTGCAGGTACAATGGGGATGGCTATTAAATATAAGCCTTGAAATAGTTTTGGATTCCTGGATGTGAATTAAAAAACAACAACAACACAAAACTACTTTTCATATTGTTACAGGCAGTGCTTTTTTTGTAAAAGAAAAAGGTGTCGGAACTCACACATGTCGTGCAACCTGCCTTGCCTACCCTACAAGGTTCCATCCAAAAAAGGTGCCGGAACTCCGTTCTGAGTGTTCAATGAGAAAAAAAGCCCTGGTTACAGGATAAAACATTGAAAGAAAACCTATTAAACCATAAATCCATATTGTTCCTTAAGCCAGGGGTCCTCAGCCTATAAACCACCAAGCGCTACCAGGCCGGGCTGTGGTCCATTCGTAACTGGGCCACATTAGCTTTGGCCCAGCTGGTACGTGCACCCAGCTCAACTTGCACAAGTCGCGCTGCCATTCGCACAAATCAGGTTTTGCACTCATGCTTACACATCAGCTCACTGCTCATGTGGCCTGATTCCCCTCTCCCCCCTCCCAGCCAGACAACCAATCCACAAAAGTTGGGGACCGCTGCCTTAAGCAAAATGATTTCCATGACTTTGTGTTCAAAAAGGCCAACTTAAATTTCAGGTCTCTGCAACATTCTCTTAGGGTGCTAGGCAGTGCTTTTTTTGTAAAAGAAAAAGGTGACGGGACTCACACACGTCACACAACCTGCCTTGCCTACCCTACAAGGTTCCACCCAAAAAAGGTGCCAGAACTCCGTTCTGAGCATTCTATGACAAAAAAAGCCCTGGTACTAGGTAATGATTTCAGATAGAAATGTCTCCCAATGCTTCAGCAACTATAGGTCAGGCTTTTTAAAAGGGAAAAAGGTAATTTGAAGGACTTTATGCTTTGTTTCATTAATGCAGATTATTCTTTACATCCTGACGTTTCCTTTAAAATAGACTTTGTGGGGTAATACACCCTGGGAGAAATTATTCAAAATGGCACTAATGAGTATCGAGCTGCATTGGAAGGCAGTCTGAAAATTGTCCTATTAATTAATGGTGTAATTAAGCTTTTGTCATTGACGTATCATATTTCTGACAGGACGAGCTGTCCTATGGATGCTTCTCCTCAGTTGCAATCCAGGCACTTTCTGTGCGTAACAAATGGCAGCAATTTTGTGCCGAGTTACCGTGATAGGACCACCTGCGTCGGAGAAAGATCACAACTGCATGCCAAACAGTTCTTTGCACCAAATCTCAATCAAATCCCTCTGCTTAGATTGATGGGACCCACCCTTGGGTGACACATCTTCTTGCCATTAAACCATTAAAAAAAAGTTCTTCTGTACTTTCATGACCAAAATGTCAATTAATTTCCAACTTTCATTTTCCGTGCAATTTTGTATTCCTAGTTCCATTTTCGTATTCATGTGAATGCGTTGTAGAACCATTAGATTAGAATACCTTGCTAATGCTAACCGCACATAATGCATAATTACGGGGCATAATCATTGCAAATATATAAAACTGTCCAGGAGAATGGATTGAGACAGCGCTATCTTCTGGCAACACAGGGGGGAAAAAAAAACAAAAAAAAACCTATGCTCTCCAAGACCATGAGTAGGCGACATGGCCAATGGTGCTACCTAAAAATAGATGGCACATCGAGAATAAATATCTGAGTGTAAATGACTGCAATATAAACCATTTTATTCTGTTCTTCCCTTGGCAACAGATCTCTATTAATTCTAACATTAATAATTTATAGCCAGTGGAGTTAACAAGGACTTTTGAATTCAATCTTAAGGCAAAAGAACATAACTGCCAGACAGATTTTCACTTCTTTGTGCCTACATGTGCTTGTGTGCTTTGGATTTATAACTGCACGTCCATGACTATACATGTGCTGTTTGCAAAGCTAAAGAGATAATGTTTTTTTTTCCTGAGACGGAATAAATGCAACATATGGCTAAAATAAGATAACAGTAAAAAATTCTGATGCATTTATTCAGGAGGTTTAAATAATGTTTTATATGCTGACTCAAACTGAAGGAAGAAAAATCTGTCCCTGTGACATGGGAAGTTTCTTTGGAATGTTTTATTTATATAGAGAGAGAACTCACTGTATTTGCACACTGACAGGTTTCTGTCAGGGCAGGGCATACTTAAAGAGTAATTTGGATGAACTGCATTAAGCCTCATGCAAGTATGAAAATAGAGAACCTTGCTGAAAATAACCTGACTTTTGTGTGATTCTGGGGTGGGGGGGGAAATGCTGCTGCTTTAAAAAGACACTTATTAAAGTTAATGAGTTATACAACGACAGGTGTCCATAGAAGCTTGAGAAAAGAAAAAAAAAGCAATAGGCTGCTTTAATGAAGAGCAGTGAGGTGCTACGCAAGGTCCAAAGTGCTACTTCAGAATCATTTTTATTGAAAAGTTTTTCAGTACATTTTATCTTTAACAAAACAAAACTCCTCCCAACCCACCCCCCTCTTCCCAACCCACCCCAACCCACCCTCCCTCCCCTTCCCCCCTCCCCGACTTCCCAGAGCTAAATACAAGGTATAAAAGTAAAAACAATCATAATCTACCATATGCAAACGACAATAAGCTATTAAGTCTATTGCACTTTAACTCTTATAAAATGACTACAAGCAATATAAATATCACATCAATACTTATTCAAATGCTAAATGAAACTTTTTAGTCCCATATTTATTCTGGATGTAATCAATCCATTTTTTCCACTCCACAATATATCTCTGTTGCGAATGGTCTTTCAAATACGCTGAGATCTTTGCCATTTCCGCCAGGTTAGAAACTTTTAGAGTCCATTCTTCTATAGTCGGCAGTTCTTCCTTCTTCCAATATTGCCCTACTAAAAGTCTTGCTGCCATAATTAAATTCAACATCAACTTAGTGTCCACAACAGTAGTGTCAGTAATAATGCCCAGTAAGAACAATAGCGGACAAATACTTCAGAATCATTTTTGAAGAAGATGCAACCTAAGATCTGCTATCTATGGAGGTGGTAGTCAGAACGTCGGGTAGCCATTGAAGAGGTGATAACAGTAAGGAAAAGATGTCGAGATATTTCAGGAGAAATCTTCATCAAGCAGTAGTTGGAGCAGAATGACAAGGCGATGGAAGATGCTGGTTCTCATGAACTAGTCCAGAATTCACGGAAAATCAAGTCTCACTGTAAAACAGGAGCCCGCTAAGATGGTGGCATATAGTTACAGAAAAGAGCAGAGAAGCAGAGAAGTCCAGATTTTAAGAAACAGTGACGTAGGAATAGTCATGTTCTTGAAAGCCAGAAGCTGCTCCTGCATAGTCCTATATACTCAGAATGAGCTTGGGACAATGGGGTAGCACATTTCCTCTTTAGAAGTGTCTGGTTGAGATTGGCCAGGAATGGAGTGTCAGCAATGTTGGTTCTTAGAGCCTCTGAGTTGTGAAGCACTACATCACCATGATTTCTCGAGTGTCTCTTCTGTTATTTAGCCCTTGAACTGGTTACTTGTGTTATGTTTTTCTGCTTGAACTCTAGACATTTTTGATTGCATCATCGCCTGGCAGATTTTTTGGGGGGGAGGTAAACTTGGATAATCCATACCTTTTTCCCCCCACTTAAATCTTCCCTCAGAACTTGTTGCTGGAAACCTCAATCTGGACTTGCAGGTAGTCCGAGTGAAATGAAAACTCTTGTTGAATCACAGCACATGGTTTCATAATCACTTTTTTTGTTCTCTTCCACACACTGACATAAACCAAAGGCCGAGGGTTGTATTTTTTAAGCTGGAGTAATACTACGATGTGGCCACCATATTAATTGCTCTTTTGCTATTGCATAGATAGGTCTGTCATCTCATGGAGACCATCTCTCTGACATCACATTAGATGTCATTCTCTTTCTGGCATCTGTGACATGTGGATATTGTGGATATTTCTAAGAAAGATGATATTACTTATATAACTGTCTGTCTAGAACAGTATTTCTCAACCATGGCAACTTGAAGATGAGTGGATTTCAATTCCGAGAATGCCTCAGCCAGCATGAATTTTGGGACCTGAAGTCCACACATCTTCCAGTTGCCAAGGTTGAGAAACATCTACCCTGTGTTACAGGGACTCTGATTGGGTTGCTTTAATAGAATACAATCAACAGACATTCCTTTGCAAAGGAGTGTTGCAAAAAAAGAAAATCAGACTTTCTAAGTGCCTTGAACAGCTGCACAAAACCCCACATTTCATGTCTCTTAGCTGGCCTCACATTGCCTAAGGAATCCACTTCTTACAGACAAAGAACTGTGAAGGGTTTTTTTTTTCCCCTCTCTCCAACAGTGGATCCTCAGAGAGTCAGGATGAGAGAACATTAACCAGAAGGCAAGAAGCTGTAGTGGAATTTTTGTGTCAACTTTTTGTTCCCTCGCAGAACTCACGTGCACTGCGCATCTTTGAGTCATTCCTAAAGCCATAATTTATGTGTTTCTGATGATTGCAGTAGCCAGGTATGACCATGTTATAGCAGGGCTGGTTGTCCTAATTATGCCTTGATCCCCTCTCAGACTCATAGCTCAAGAATGAAAATAAAAGGGCTTGTTTCAGAGATAGCTTCCAGGATATCTCTTCTTTGAACTGAAATAAATCTAAGTTACAATCTGCCCTTGTTTTGGTGTAGCAAAGGGTCAGCAAGAAGCCAGTTTGCAGCTATGTCCTGCAGTTACTGCCAAATTTCAAAGGTGATCTGGGTGAAGATCCGACAGTTTCTTATGGAGTGAATATACTTCTAAGCCACTGGAGACATTGCATTCCTTTTGCTGGCTCAGTAGACGAACAATGTATTTAAATTAAAATGGGACTCCGTTACATCGGATCAGACATGGAATTACTTTCCCATTAATTATGGGTAATCTGCACTTTTACATTAAATCCATTACCAGTAATAGACTTTTAATGTGGTACTTATATTGTGCTTAAAGGGTGAGTGCTGACACAATTCGGAAACAGTGGGAAGGAAGATTTCAAGATAAGAGACTGGGTGGAAAAGAAAATGAAGGAGAAAGGGAGCAAGGCAAACCAACTAGAGGAGACAGTGATATGGAAGGAGAATACTTTAAATTATAGCCAACATTTCTCATGTATTAATAGATATTCAGAGCTATAAGAAAAAGCCAACGGCTCAGGTTATCTTCAAAATAAGATGTTTCAATATTACTTAGGGAAACTCTGGGTTACATCACAAAAGAGCCATCATCCTACAATTGAAATTTTTTTATTTTTTTATTTTTTTTTATTTTAATCCCATTTATATCCCGCCCTTCTCCGAAGAATCAGGGTGGCTTACACTCTAAGCACAAATCAATTTGCTTAGCAATAGCCTTCATTCTATGTATAAATTAAACAAACAACACTAAAATAAATCACATGTGGGGAAAAAACATTGGCA
This sequence comes from Vipera ursinii, assembly GCF_947247035.1. NCBI lineage: Eukaryota > Metazoa > Chordata > Lepidosauria > Squamata > Viperidae > Vipera > Vipera ursinii. Next base: position 110,695,651 of record NC_139514.1, read on the forward strand.
TTATATTAATTCCATATAATTACTGATTAATATAATAAATGAATAATAAGCAAATATAACATATTGAATATATGTTCAGTTCTGGGTAGCAGCTGATGTTCCTCTCCTAAGACGCAAAGAAAAAAATGCTGTGAACTCCATGTGGTGTCAGGAAGGGCACCTGACCCATGAATGCTCAGCTCCAACTAGTCGCCTTGACTCTACCCTAAATTAAGCAATTACAGAGTTATAAAAAGGGAGCTTTAAATTTTATTTTATTTTATTTTTTATTTTTATTACATTTATATCCCGCCCTTCTCCGAAGACTCAGGGCGGCTTACAAGCTTAGCAGTAGCCTTCATTCTATGTATATGCCTGCTTGTTAGGGCTTTCACACACACCCCCAAGCGGCATTATTACAAAGTCAGCTTAATTGCCCCCAACAATCTGGGTCCTCATTTTACCTACCTGGGAAGGATGGAAGGCTGAGTCAGCCTTGAGCCTGGTGGGATGCGAACCTGCACTAATTGCAGGCAGCTGGTGTTACTTAAAGAGGCATTAGCCCACTGCTGCTATATATTGTATAGCATCTCCTGCTATGGGCAGTGGGTTGGACCAGAAGACCCCTCCCCAATGTTCCTTCCAACCCTATTGTTCTATGTTCTTAAACCAAATGGAACAATAATTGCACTGTTTGTACTTTGTTTTCACACTTGATGCGAAAAGAGCAATGTATGCATTTTCATATAAAACAACATAACATATCTTCACAAGACTTGGAGTGTGATAGTATCTCTCTCTCACACACACACTCTCTCTCCCCCTCTTTGCACTTTCTGTGATATCCCAGGGCACAGCACAGAGGCAATGCAATCAGCTGGCAATTCAAACCACCCTTTGATTGCTCCAAATTTTCCCCAAATGCTCCCACATTTCTGGCAAGCCTCCAAACAAAGGAAGACACACACAAACCTTCAGCCGTCTCTGGCTGCAAGTAGTTTCACATACAGTCTGATTAGAAGGGGAATTTACTCAAGGCCACAGAGGTAACAAGGAATGACACATGTATCACAAACCTAATGAGTCTCTGTGAATACAAGCTTGCCTGAGCAGTTTCAGAGGAAAAGCCAAAATATAGTCCAAGGTCTTTGAACATCCACGCAATGTTGTCAGTCAGTCCAATGGTCAGAGTTTCTGGGTTTCCAAACAGAAGTCACAGAACAAGAGATCAGCGACAACACACAAAACTCCAAGGAATCAGCATTTGTTCCCGACAAATGCCTCTCCCGACAGCGTCTCCTTAAATCTCAGTCTCCAGGTGTGCCTTGTGGAGAGGGGCGGGACGCTCTCCTCCCGAGTAGTTGAGCCTGCCTGCATTGTTCCCTCCTTCTCTCCACTCTCCGTGCTCTAGGATCAGGAGGGGCTGGCCCTTGCTCATCGCCTGAGCAATGTCTCTCCTGTTCATCCTGTCCCAATCCTGAAGGGGCTTGGCCTGCCTCATCCTACTCTTCCCCAAATTCCTCTGAAGCCACAGACACCTCTCCCTTGACCTCCATAGGGTCCCCATTCTAGCTCAGATTCAGGCTCCAATGGAGGCGTGACACTTTCTTCAAATTTTGTCACAAATACCATTTCAATATAGACCTCTTCCTTATGTGCTTAAGTAGAAAATTTACATGGAATAAAAATAACCACTTGCCTAAATGAACATATCTTCAGTGAAATGGAGAAAATCTTTGTTCAAGTAAATATAATAATATCCTTTTTAACATAAGAATGCACACTCCAAGGCACTCTATGCTCTAGGCCTCTGAAAATGCAAATAGCAGTGTACAAGGAAAGATGTCAGATTTCTCTTATAGCAACCTGGACTGGAAACACTTAATCCAGACACGGTGTTTCTCAGAGCACTGATTAGCGATGGGTATTAGCATAGAATTAACGTTACAAGAATTCCGGGAAAAACGCTATTCTCAAATGAAAAAGCTGTATATGGGCTATGAAAAGAGGTAAGGTTCCAATATAAGAAGGGAGGGGCCATGTCTCTTTTCTGCACCCATAGTTCATTTTCTAAATAGCAATTAAACTTTTTGGTGAGTATAAGAACCAGCCCACAGGAAAGGAAGAAAGAGAGAAAGAGAGGAAGGAAGGAAGGAAGGAAGGAAGGAAGGAAGGAAGGAAGGAAGGAAGGAAGGAAGGAAGGAAGGAAGGAAGGAAGGAAAAACTTTGCATTTGAAAAAAAAGAAAACAGTCTGAATAAAGAAGAAAACTCTGCAGTCATATCCCTCAAGGCCTGAAATTGCAACTTAACTATGGAAATGTGGGTCTACAAAGGAGGGATGTTATAATGGAATTCAGACAGACAAAAGACAAACTAAAACCCGCAAGGTGATTTATAGTTCTAAGAACCAGTTTGTAATGGTGAAAGGCAGTGGTGAAATTGGGAGACCATGAATTCTAATCCCACTTTAGCCAGGAAAGCCATCTGGGTGACTTTGATTCAGATACAATCTCTCAGCCCAGTTCACCTCACAAAACTGCTGTTGATTGTGGGGAAGGAAGGCATGTTGGATATGTTTGCTGACTTGAGTTATTTGTATAATAATAATAATAATAATAATAATAATAATAATAATAATAATAATAATAATAATAATAATAATAACAACAATAACAACAACAACAACAACAACAATCATCATCATCATCATCAGTGCTTTTTTTGTAAAAGAAAAAGGTGCCAGAACTCTGTTCTGGGCGTTCTATGAGAAAAAAAGCAATAAATAATAATAATAATAATAATAATAATAATAATAATAATAATAATAATAATAATAATAATAATAATAATAATAATAATAATGGCAGGTTATAAACAAACAAACAAACTCAGATTTCCAGAATGTTCTGCTATGACTGTCATTTAAATGAGGGAAATAAAAAGAAAGTGGCAAGGTACATAATTCCTTCCATCATAGTTCTACCCAAGACATCAAAGCAATGTTCCCTTGGTGAATGATCATCTATATTTAAGTACAGGTCCCAGCAATCATTTTCTGAAATGATTAGGAAATGTCCCACATCCGAAAAAATCTGAGGAAAGTGCCCAGAAACAGAGCCACATCTGCCAATTTTCTCAGATCTAATTCTTGGCTTGAATTTTTTTTCTCTCTGCTTTCTTGCAAAAGGCTTTTTATACAGAGCTTCTCATATTGTCAGATTCTTGCCTTATTATTAACGTACAAGCGGTCCTTGAAAACAGAGAATGTGCTGGAAAGTTATTCAGGAAAGGGCAGGTCAACTATTTTCGATCCGCAAACTTTTCACCCTTTCATCATTTCGGTATTTCCATTTTGTTGTTCAGCTGAAGATAAAATATGGGCAGCTGAATTTTATATATATATATATATATATATATATATATATATATATATATATATATATACACACACACAGCTAATTTACAATTATCATGTACATTTTACAGACTCTACTAATCTTCCGGATAAAATGTAAAGCTTCCTTAAAATTCTGTTCGTAATTATCTGTACAAAATACTGTACGGAATTATCTTGACATTGTCTTCTGGATTATTATTTTTTTAAAAAAACCTCAAGATTAGCCTGGTGGTCTCTCATCCCACAATTAAGAACAGCTTCTGAAATGGGTATGAACAGTTAGGGGCTGTTACTTGATGAGGCCAATCCTAGTACATAGGAATTGAAATGGACCTGGCATTTAAAGATCCCCTATGACAGGTATTGTAACCAACCTAAGAGTTGGGCTTTGAAGTTTCTATGACAGACACACCAGTAACTCAAACGCTTAAAGTGATAATTACTTCTGTACTTCTCATTATCTTTTGGGCATGCTAGCTGAGGTTGTTCTCTCTCTCTCTCTCTCTCTCTCTCTCTCTCTCTCTCTCTCTCTCTCTCTCTCTCTCTCTCTCTCTCTCTCTCTCTCTCTCTCTCTCGTTATTGTCTCATATTAGGCATGGTGGAAAATGTGTTTTGATGTGCACCATTTCTTGAAGTAATTCTTAAGACAGAATGGAGTGGCCCTGTAGGGTTGTTTTTTTCTTTTTTTTATGCTTTCTGTCATTTGAAACAAAGTTCTACAATTTGGGGAAAAAAGAAGTGCCTACCAAAAAAGTATTCAGTAAGAGAGATTGTGCCCCAACTCAATGCAAACGTGTTGCAAAATTTGAAAATATAGGTACTGTAAGAGACATTAGCACAAAGCTTTATATTTTATGAAAAGAGAATAGAAGAATGTGTCTGGTCCAATGTTCGAAAACCCACATGAAAACTGGTGCATATTTTTTAGATTCAGTTTTTTAAAAAAATAATTGGAAAAAGTGGCGTGGAATGACTGAATGCTTGAGAAGTACCAATACAAAAGAAAACTAAATAGGCAGATTTGTCCAAATCTGTATTGAATTTCAGCTAGAAACAGCTGTCTGAACAATTAAGTGGCATACAAATCTTTGTCACAAATACATTGTATAAGTAAATAAGGAGTAATCATGTTCAGGCAGCATGTCTGACACCTTTTGAAATGGGATGTAAATTTGGAAAAAGCTTTGGAAGAAAGGATATTGATGGTGTTATGGATGCTGGCCAATCTATACACTATTTTTTTAATGGAGATTTAACCATGCCTACATTTGGAAGTGGATGAATATTTCTGTTCCTCTTACAAACAAATCTAGTAGTCACGTCGGCAGAACAGGCTTTCTGAAGATGCCTTTATTGTCAGAATCTTTCCTCTACTATTTTATAAATGCAACCTTTTTTAAAAAAATCATTTTGTATATCACTTCCCCCCCTTCTTTAGCTACCTGGAGGGCTCAAAATGGGCAGAAATATAGCAAATAACCAACCAACCAAGAAATAAATGCTATTATGTGAGGACTTATTTCTATTCAATCAAAATATTTTATGTAATTTTTATCACAGAATTTAGTTACTATATATATATATATATATATATATATATATATATATATATATATATATATATATATATATATATATATATATGTGTGTGTGTGTGTGTGTGTGTGTGTGTGTGTGTGAGTGTGTGTGTGTGTGTGTGTGTGTGTGTGTGCAAATTTTTTGGATTGCTAACAAAGAACTACAGGGAGACTGATATGCATTTCAAACTTATTTGTTCTCATCAGTCAGCCATACCCTTCTGAGATTCGAACCTGGGCCAATTGCACCTTAGGCAATTGTTCTAACCTTTAGGCCACTGGCTCTTTCTCACTTTGTTAGCTGAGAAGCAAGGGAGATATGTGTTAAGTGTTTGTTAAGTATTTGGAATACCTTGCTAGGCCCCAAACATGGGACAAATCTTATTTTCTGTTTTGACCTAACCCAAGGCCATCCACAGGGAGTAGTCATGGCAATGAGAGCTCATATTTGTGTAATTTTTTTGGCTTGCTAACAAAGAATTACAGGGAGACTGATATGCATTTCAAACTTATTTGTTCTCATCAGTCAGCCATACCCTTCTGAGATTCGAACCTGGGCCGATTGTCGGCAGTTTGGCGGGTCAAATCCCGAGTGCCGTGTAACAGAGTGAGCGCCTGTTACTCGTCCCAGCTTCTGGCAACCTAGCAGTTCGAAAGCACGTAAAAAAATGCAAGTAGAAAAATAGGGACCACTCTGGTGGGAAAGTAACAGCATTCCGTGTGCCTTTGGCATCTAGTCCTGCCGGCCACATGACCATGGAGATGTCCTCGGACAAACACTGGCTCTTTGGCTTTGAAACGGAGATGAGCACCGGCCCCTAGAGTTGGAAACGACTAGCATGCATGTGCAGGGGAACCTTTACCTTTTTACCTTTTATGGCAAGGACAGTGCTAAAATTGGAAGTGCGTACCAAGAAAAGATAATGTTGTGACTTTTTAAAAAGAGGCAACTTGAGCATATCTGAATATATTTCCTCCTGAATTTCTGTCATTTAACATTCAGCATTTTTATCATCTTAATTTCAGTTTGCTGGCATAAGTCTGCCCCCTTTTTCAGGTATTTCCCCAGTTTTAGACACTTCACAAGTTGTCCCATTCCCTGTGTGGACAATGTAAGGTCTTGAAGAATTTGTTTGACTTCTTGTGAGCATTAGCTAGGCTTTCTCACAGTCAGTTGGTATGGGCAAGGGACAAAGGTTTTATGAGAGACAGAGAGAAAGAGAGACAGACAGACAGACAAACAGAGACAGAGACACAGAGAGAGACAGAGACAGAGAGTTAGAGTTACAGAGAGTAAGTATTGCCGATTTGAATAAATGGAAAATCTGGAACTTATAAAGAAATCTACTTTCCCCAAATTGAAGTAGGTGGAAGGAGCATCATGGGAATGCAAGGAGGATTAATCAAAGAGATTAATCAAGGAAACTAATCAAAGAGAGAATCAACCTAGAACTGAGAAGAAATTTCCTGACAGTTAGAGCAATTAACCAGTGGAACACCCTGCCTCCAGAAATTGTGAGTGCTCCAACACTGGAAGTTTTTTAAGAAGAGACTGGACAACCATTTATCTGAAATGGTATATGGTTTCCTGCCTGAGCAGGGGGTTGGACTAGATGACCTCCAAGGTCTTTGGGGCTAAATTTACCCATTGCTGACTTCACTGCAGCTACCAGCCTGACACCTTGAGGAAATACTGTCATTGGCCAAAAGAAAGCAGACCATGCCTGAAATAAGGAATATACAGTTGCTTTTCTTTTGAAAGCTGAGACTAAATTATATAGTCCAGACTACTCCTATTATTTCTCCACGCCTGTAAAACTGTAGGAAATGAAAAACACACACTGACTTTGGACTGTGACATATAATTTGGGTGTGGTTAAAGAAAAAAAAATTGAAAACAAAAACCATACAACCATCATGATGATACAAGCTGAAGACTTCACAAACCATCATAATTTTAAATAAGTAAAATACCCATTTTAAAAAGGATAACAGATAGGGCCACACCTTTCTTTTTTTCAGGTCAGTGTATTTATTTTACTTTGTAACAAAAATGCTTTAGATGGATTGACATTATTATCTTCTATTTTGGGTTGTGTTGAGTTTAGAGGAGTGCTTCCTTCAGCCAATGGGCTAGGCAACACTTCTGTTGCTAAAATCACACTTTGTACATACGCAGAGGTCCCTTCTCAGAGAATCAAGTGGTCTGCCTTGACATTTTGATGGCATGATAAGTATCAATCAATATGCTACGATGACTCATATTGCTGTAAACGTTGAAATCTGATACTGTCAGGGTGAGGGTTTTTTTTTTAGAACTAATTTCTGAATCCTTCACCAATGGAACATTCAGAAGGTATAATAAAAGAAAAAGTAAAAAAAAAATGTTTAAAATGTTTGGAGGCCACTTTTACCGGCAAAAGAAAAGCATTTCAGGAAAGGTTGCAACACAGTGAAATATCAATATTGTAACATTACAAGCAGAGTCAATTGCTAATAAGAGTCTATAGTAAAAACACCAAGATGGGTAACAAAGTGAAATGAATTCCATTTATCAGGTCAATAAAAACTTTCAGATCAAACTTCAAAGAATAAATCAGGCTTTAAGATTCCTCAGAAGAACAATAAGGATTGACCAGTGTACCCAAATTGGTAATAATTTCCACACCTATAAAAATCTTGTCCTCGTGCTCTTCTCTTATTCCAACCAAACTAATTCTTTTCAAGGACTGGTGTATAGTTAACCATTTCTGCTCAACAGTTACCCCAGTTCAAACAATGAAGTATCTATAGAACAGGGTGCAAAGAATAATCAGTGGCATGGACAAGTTGATATGGAAAACACACACATACAAAAACACAGGCACTTTCATCTGGATACTTATGCCATACACTTAATGGGGCTTTAAAGCCAAGTGTTGGAGTGGAAACAACAGATGTTGGAAGATACAAGAAATGTTGATAAGTAGGTGTATTGTTGCTTTCAATTTGCGGTGCTGGAGAAGAATTTTGAAGTCCCTTGTACTGAAAGGAGATCAAATTAATCAATCCTAAAGGAAGTCATCTTTGACTATTCTTTCGAATGACAGATACTAAGATGAAGCTCAAGTACTTTGGCCACATAATGAGAAGAAAGAACTTTATTGTGGCATACTATGGTCTATGGGGTCATGAAGAGTTGGATACGACTGTTGGTTTACTGTAGAAAAGCTATTTAAAATAATTTCAATGCTTACTGAATGTCAAATACCAAATCTATCCATATTGAAACAAAGCTTGAAATTCCTGCATATTTCTTCCACTCAGATGACATAATGGCACATAAAGTTCTCCTTGTTGGTCCAGTACAGGGATCTTCAAACTGGGCCCTTTGATGACTTGTGGACTTCAACTCCCAGAATTCCTCAGCCAGGCATGCTGGGAGTTGAAGTCCACTAGTCATCAAAGGACCAAGTTTGAAGACTCTTAGTCCAGAAGGACAAATTCTACTTGTCTTTTGTTTTAATAACAAACTGATGTGGCATCAGACTGGTTGTCCAGCTAGTACATGGTTAGGCAACCTTGGCTCTTTTATGACTCATGGACTTCAACTCCCAGAATTCCTGAGCCAGCCAAGCTGGCTCAGGAATTCTGGGAGTTGAAGTCCATGAGTCATAAAAGAGCCGAGGTTGCCTACCCCTGAGCTAGTAGGAGCTGTTACAGGTGTGTGTGTGTGTGTGTGTGTGTGTGTGTATTTGTGTGTGTATTTGTGTGTGTATTTGTGTGCACACACATGCATTTCATCTGGAATAGATTTGACTCCTAGTAACACACCCATGTTGTTTTCTCAGAAACAGTAGGTAGATGTCTTTGCCTTCTTTAAGAATTTTCTCTCAGTGGCCAACTATCTAACCAAAACTGATCAGACAGGTTCAGTCAACTTATATCACCTGTTAAGAGCAAAAGTAATTTCAAATTTCCATTTTCAGTTACTATTTTGGGTATACTTGTCTTTTAATGCCAGTGTGAAGCAGTTAAATCTACAAGGAGGGTAGTTGACCATTCCCAGCCCCAAAATATCACATTCCTAGTGTGAAGATAAATATATCAGTTAGTTTTGCATGACATCCTGTCAGTTCAAAAAAACTTTGAGGTTTTTTTTAAAGAGTTTAAAATAATTCCTTTAAAAATAGTGCAATGTATGTGTGACTTAACATTACCATTTATTTATTTTTTTGGTAACACGATGAAACACATTTTATTTTATACAACTGTAAGAAGGAATTTTGTTTGTTGATGACATTTGTATGCAACTTTTTCTACCACTGGAGAAAAACTAACGGTGCTTTTCTACTTTTTAAAAAGGTTCCGCTCACAGTTCTGGGGTCTGTTACCAAATAATAATAATATTTTTAAAAATGGTAACTTTAATGTTTAATGATCAGCTCTTTTCTGCAGCAAAAAGTCACATTTATGCCCCACTGCTGTGGAGTTTATTTTGTTTAAAGACCACTTGTTTTCATATTTGGTATTGTTCTCTAAAGCCCTTGGTGTTTGATTAGAAAAAATGTGAGTTTCGGTCTATCCATGTGGAACTGTAACCAGGGTATTCAAATCTACGTTAGAAAACTTCATTTTGAACTCACTGCAGGGAGCTAATAATCCAGTACAATCACAGTTTAGCACACACATTGCAAAACCTAACAGAACGCTGTAAAGTTGGAAAAGGAATGGAAAACCTGAATCAAATGTAGCTTGAAATAATAGATTTAAGGAAGCAGTACAGTCAGATGTGAAATTATTATTAAATCCCTAGACAGAGCTGCAATCCTTTACATCTAGACATTTTTCCCCCACTTTTTATGAATGTGTTCGGTATGTTGTATTTTGGGATATGGAACAGTACTGTTCACTTGCTAAATTATTGGCTCTTAAAGGTAAAGGTAAAGGTAAAGGTTCCCCCGCACATGCGTGCTACTCTTTTCCAAATCTAGGGTCCGGTGCTCATCTCCGTTTCAAAGCCGAAGAGCCAGCGCTTGTCCGAAGACGTCTCCGTGGTCATGTGGCCGGCATGACTAGACACCAAAGGCGCACGGAACGCTGTTACCTTCCCACCGTAGTGGTCCCTATTTTCCTACTTGCATTTTTTTGTGCTTTCAAACTGCTAGGTTAGCAGAAGCTGGGACGAGTAACAGGCGCTCACTCTGTTACGCGGCACTCAGGATTCGACCCGCTAAACTGCCGACCTTCTGATCGACAAGCTCAGCGTCCTAACCCACTGAGCCACCGTGTCCTTTCTCTTAAAGGTAGAAAGAAGTTAATCATTCTATTTTGTCTCCATTTTCTTTCTCCGTTCTTCTCCACCCCACAATATTTATATAACTTTCATTCTGGTTGGTCTTATCATATTCTAAAGAGCCAAAGCATAGTTGTCATTCTTTATCCATTGACATTCACACATTTTTTTATACAAATTATGTGGGTAGCAGTAACATCCGAATGGGAGAATATTCAAACAAACAAAAACGAGTCATTTAAAGAGTGGAATCAATCAGATAATTAATGGTGCACGATTAATGTTAGCCATTCATAATTGTCTAACATGGCTGCTTATTTATCATTGTGTGTTCTGGCCAGGAGTTGGTAAAGCTGATTTTATTACTTGGCTTTATTGTTTAAACCTTTGATTTCATGGTTTACATGGTTAAATGGTGCTTTAAATGTGTACACTGCCTACAGTAACTATTGTGAGGTGTGCAGCTATATTAAATCTTTTATTGTTGTTGTTTCAACTCATGTCCAACTCTCAGCAGCTTTTGGCTTTTGCTAACCCAGTGATGGCGGACACCGAGTGCCCAAAAACTGCCCTGCAGCGCCATGGCCTTCCTTCCTTCCTTCCTTCCTTCCTTCCTTCCTTCCTTCCTTCCTTCCTTCCTTCCTTCCTTCCTTCCTTTTCTTCCTCTTCATTCTCACATCCCCAAATTTCTCCCCTTGGGTATTGCAAAAAAGGATATTAATTTATTTGTAGAGAAAATGCCCCAGACACCATTTGTATTCTTGACCAAAAATGAGAAGGTCCTTCTTCCATTATGAGTTCATCCAAAAAATGAGTCATCAAGGAAAAAAAAAGCTTTGACAGGCCAGTGTGAAGACTGCACAACATTATCAGGAAAGAGACAGTGTGCTTATACTACTATGTTAAGATAGGGAGATACAGATTTAAGTCTACTTGGAGTGATGGATCTCCTGTATGGCAATCTGGACTGGCCTTACTGAGGAAAACCTACCCAGGGACTGGTTGTAAGGACAAAAGAAAGGAAATTCCTTGAAGGCCAGATATTAAACCAAACTGACAAAACATGCTGGAATAAGCATTTGAGATTAAAAAAAAAAGTGGAAATCTATTTTCCCATGGTTTTTATGGGCATGCTCTTAACCCCTTCCATGCCTGATTTCATGTTGGTTTGTTTTTTTAAAAAAATATTCAACCAAAACTAATCTACTGTTAATGTTAAATTCTCCTAAAATCCCTGGAAGCTGAGAAATCTGTTCTCAGCTGTCACAGATCAAAGTAAAGAATACCTTTTAATCTTTCATAAACTTGAGTTTAATGAGAACTATACCCTCAAATTGCACATCTTTCTCTAAATTATTTGGTCTAAGAGCATACAATCCAACTTACTTTATTTGAAGGGAGTCTGAATATTTTTCCCCCTGATGGATCAGAAAGCCTAAATGCTAAAAACAGAGAAAACAACAACAACAACAACAACAACAACAACAACAACAATAATAATAATAA
>NC_139514.1:110709885-110769885 GCF_947247035.1 Vipera ursinii
TAACTCTTTAGTCTTCATCAGTCAGCTATACCCTTCTGAGATTCGAACCTGGGCTGATTGCATATTAGGCAGTGTTATTTGCCTCTTAAGCCACAAGGTCTCTCTCGCTCTGTTAGCTTTTTTTTTGCAAGGGAAGATATGTTTCAAATGTTAACTATTTAGATTACCTTGCTAGGCCCCAAACATGTGGCAAATCTCTATTTCCTGTTTTCAGCCTATCTTGAAGGCCATCGAACAGGCTGTAGTCACACCGGACAGTTCATATATTTGTGTAAATTATATATATACTAGTTGCAGATATGTAAATAAATATTTTTCTTTCCTGGTTTTTTTTTTTTTTTGCAACCAAAAAGAGATTTACAGCAGACTTTTAGCCAACGGAGGACATGAAAATATCTTTTAGAATGAGGAAATTATTAGATTTGGGAGTTTCTTCATGTGTTTTAGATATAGGACAATTGCTAACAATCAGCATTCTGATTTTCAGTCTTTTTCAACGAAGCCTTTATGCTTGTTGACCCCAGTTCACATTCAAAAGTTAAGGGGGAAAAAAGCGGGGGTGGGGGGCAGATTTGGACATATTGCTGAATAATCAAGCTGATTGTTCAATCAGGAGAAAGCATAAATGAAAATATAGAGAAATACAGTAAGGGATTTGACAGATGGATCTGCTAATTTCAAACTGGGGAGCATATGTCACTCCTGAAATGCCCTTCAGTGGAAGAAATGGCTCTCGTTTTAAACTCAGACCCTTACACTATCCTACGAAGCCCAGATGTTCCCACTATATTTATTGTGTAGTGGGTCCGACGCAAGGAAAAGACTCCAGCCAGAGTGTGAGTTCAGCTCTTTATTAGAAGGAGGTAGTGAACTGGGGACTGAGGGTTACCTGGCCTCCTTAAATACCTGGCCAGGTAAGCGGACAGCCAATGAGGTTGGCCCTAGGTTTCCCGCCAAAACTGGGTTTCCTGCCGAAAACCGTCCAGGCCAACGCCCCCTGGTGGCTGTTGCAGGTGCCTGCGTACATAACAATATTCATGTAAATTATTTGTGGAACAAAATAGGGTCATAGGATAAATCTCACTCTGGGCTGGCTTTTTCACACCATTGCAAGTGACACATAACAAGCTGGAGGGAGTAAGGGATGAGTAAAAGATGAGTCAGCAGAGTGAATTTCCCTGATCTAAAGTGAACCACATGGACTTTCCCATTCTTTTGTATCACATATATTTCCATACTCACACTTACATGTTTGTTAACTATAAATCTAAAAGCAAACAAAGAAAACAGCAGCTGTGATCACAAAGAAGGCTTTCCTTGGTTAGTATGTGCATGGGAAACAATTGCAAGTATAGTATAGTATAGGTGGAAACTTGCTCAATAGTAGTAACTGTGAGAGGGATCTTGGAGTCCTAGTGGACAATCACTTCAATATGAGCCAGCAGTGTGCTGCAGCTGCCAAAAAAGCCAACACAGTGCTAGGCTGCATTAACAGAGGGATAGAATCAAGATCACGTGAAGTACTAATACCACTTTACAATGCCTTGGTAAGGCCACACCTGGAATACTGCATCCAGTTTTTGTCACCACGATGTAAAAAAGATGTTGAGACTCTAGAAAGGGTACCGAGAAGAGCAACAAAGATGATTGGGGGACTGGAGGCTAAAACATATAAGGAATGGTTGCTGGAATTGGGTATGTGTAGTTTAATGAAGGGAAGGGTGAGGGGTGACATGATAGCAGTGTTCCAATATCTCAGGGGCTGCCCCAAAGAAGAGGGAGTCAAGCTATTCTCCAAAGCGCCCGAAAGCAGGACAAGAAGCAACGGATGGAAACTAGTCAAGGAGAGAAGCAACCTAGAACTAAGGAGAAACTTCCTGACAGTTAGAACAATTAATCAGTGGAACAACCTGCCTCCAGAAGTGGTGAATGTTCCAACACTGGAAGTTTTTAAGAAGAGACTGGACAGCCATTGGTCTGAAATGGTATAGGGTTTCCTGCCTTAGCAGGGGGTTGGACTAGATGACCTCCAAGGTTCCTTCCAACATCATTATTATTATTATTATTATTATTATTATTATTATTATTATTATTATTATTATTATTATGAATCTAAACAAAACCAAGACTCAAAAAGCTTGCATGAAGAAGGGGGGGGGGGACAAACAAACTCAAATGCTTGCATGTTATGTCCGGAGCAATAATATGAATAAGAGTAGTCACTAAGACTTAAATTTCACTAGAAATAGTTTTACCCTTTCTCAGTTCAGTTCACCTCATCAACAACAACCACAAAACTTTGGGAAACGGGGTGTCCAGAGTCATCCTGTCTTCATAGGCTTATCTATCCAAGTTCAACCAAGTTAGAAGCACCTCATGAAATAGTCAATGGAATATTAATTATCTATTATTACCAAAATACCTAAATAAATACTGGTAATTGAGCTTGACACCATGAAACCTTATAAGGTAGTTTCTCCTCTGGACTGGGTTAAGGAATAAAAGAGTTAATTTCTTTTCCAGTTCTGTTGTGATCTGGATAATTATCAGCTCCACCAGCTGGTACTAAAAGCCTACACATTACCTACAAAGATGCATTCGATGTTATGTTGTTTTATGTGTAGGCTGGCCCTGAATTAACAAGCTCCTCTTGAAAAGATACAAAATTATATTGTTCATTAGACCGTTTTTCTCTGACTGTAGGTCGGAGAATTTTACTTGAAATCAACTGAAATACTACTGCTAATAAAAAAACAAAAACAACCAACACACACACCCCTTTGCAGTACCAATATTATGCATTTGATTAAAAAAAAGCAGGACACTTTTTATTTCTGATTATGGATAAAATTGCATTTTCTTTTTTTTTATATACGGACATAAACAATTATCACTCCCTTAACCCTGAACATAAAGTGGATACTGAAACCCACACTTTTCAGACTTCTCTGACATTGTTTGCAAGTTTTTTTTTAAAATGCGTATATTAGACAACCAGTAAAAGAATACATTACATTATGCATGATTTCAATATGACCCCCACCAGCATTATGAACAGAATAGAAATGCAGCCAGACAAGTAGCTACCGTACTTTCTTAGGATGACCTTAAACTAAAACCTGGTACAAATTTCTGAACATTTATTAAAAAATAAGTACATAAAGCAAAGCAGAAATGGGTCAAAAAACAATTTAATGGAGAAATCATGCAATCATTGAAAGTGAACTTAAAGCTATTCATTCTGACTTGAGGAATCTTCTTTGGGCAATGCAGTCTTTTGCTTCTTAGGTCCAAGAACCTTCTTCTGAAATCTTCTGCTGGTTTAGCCTGCTGACTTTCAATCTAGTCTGCATTAAGTCTAAGCAAGTTGGGCCTTTGATTCAATTTCCTCCAGAACATAAAGTGACACACAATATTTTGTTCCTTGATTTGATTACTGATCACACCACACTCCCAGCCTAAATTGATGAACCTGTGGTGGTGATGATGTTGGTGATGGCCAATTTGCTCGGGTTGTTGCTGTTGTTTAAATTTTCAGGGCAAAATGGAAAAGAGATCCAGAGAATAAGAAATGTATGAATCTCTTCTGGGTGAATTCACAGAAAGCGTTGTTACATCTGAAATTATCAAGCTCATAATGGGAAATTCTTTTGGAAGGAAAGTCAGGGTCTTTTTTGTCAACCGACTGCATGGTTAGAAGACCTGAATGGCCAAGTTAGGCCTACATAGTCAGGGAGGAAATCTATCTGCGGGGATGCCAGGAGTCAAGAATGACTTGATGGCGCATAATCTATCAGATATTTGAAGAAACTGTATTTTAGGAAACGGAAATAAAAATAAAACCCTTTTTTGTGGTGGGTGGTGGACATGTTTGACAATAAATTGGCAATCTAATTTCACTGGTTGAAATCAGAGTTACATTCTCCTTGTTTCCTCTGGATATTAATTTTAAGATTTTTGTCTAAAAATACTTTGCACAAACTTTCTACATCTGGGAGATGAGTAGAACTTATTACTAAATGCTTTTTCTTACCTAAATTATAACACGGAAGTTATCTATCTATCTATCTATCTATCTATCTATCTATCTATCTATCTATCTATCTATCTATCTATCTATCTATCTTTGCATGTTCTGAGGCTGAAACAAAACCACATTTGATTCTTACATGTAGCCTTGGCCTTTCAGTTAAAGTATAAAGAAGGAAATATTTCTAGCCTTACCGCTGACAAGATGCATGTGGAAATAACTGTATATCCATTAGGAATTACGGTAGGCTCTTCAGGATGCATTTGCTTCACATCCATATTCTCATTTCTCTTTTTTCTCCAACTCTGATAATTTGTTTTCCCCAAGTTATTTCAAAAATAACTTCTAACTGCTTCTATAAAATAATCAATAGCCAACTGGAATTATATATGACTTATTGAGCATCACCAGGATACTATGATAATTCACAATCTGTTGTCCTGTCAATTCTGATTGAAAGAAGCCAGAACAATGCCTAAACAAATATTTAGTAAGCCAATAAAGCAGTACAATAATGTCACAGATCAGTTGGATCAGATCAGAAATTAATCTAGTTTGCAATGGCCAGAGAAAGAAAGTCCATAAGCAAGAAATAAGGGAAATATAATTTTCCTATTCATGAAACTAGTATTTAGATGGATAAAAAAAAACTATGTTGGAAAATGGAAGTCATTGATAGACTGATATTTGCTCTTGCATTTAGTCTTTTGAGAAGAGATCTATTTATGTAATTCATATAAATATCTATTCACATAAGTACCCATCTATTTATCTATTTACACAGATTGATTATAATAACCATCAATAATATTAATCGACTTACGATACCTTCTTTGTACAAAATAAAGGAAGCTAAAATCTGAAGTGCTGAAATTGGTTGTATTTGAAAACCATGCCAGTAAATGTTTTGTTATGTCTGATAATATTTTAAACAAATATTTGTCAGCTGAGACCACATTTTCCTCTATTTTTTAAATTATTATGGGATAGACTCTCATCTCCGAAAAACCCATAATTAGAAACAGGTTTTTAAGTAATGAAATGGAGTGTTAATTTCAATCTCTATCCTCAGCAAATGGAATAGACTATAGTTCTTTCTTTTTCTCCTACTATTTGGTCCTTCTCCATTGCTTCTTATTTCCATCAACCTTGCCAAGATTACTTGGAAACTTTCAGATTTCTACCTGGAACAGCCTCTTCTAATGTTGTTTTCTAAGAAAGATTATTAACGAGAAAATGTTTTAAAGAAAAGCTTACAAAGATTCAAAGCTTTTTATTGCACTGACTACCGGTACTTCTTAGGGGGGGGGAATATAAACCAACCTTCAAAAACAGTATCTTTTTTTCAGACTTCACTCTCAGTCATGCAAACCCAAAACAACAGCTGCAGAATGTATTATAACATAAACAGTAATAATTCCACAGCAGTAGAAACTCAAAACAGCAGGTACAAAATGAACAGAAAGCTATTATTATTAATGAATCAATAACAAACGCTACCAACAAAGTAAAATGTCATGATTTATCATTTATCCTCTAGATTTTTTGATTATTATTTTTTTAAATAATGCATCACATTTAACCTTCTTTACCTTCCGCTTTTCCAAAGCTCAGAATTGTTTCACACAGGCTTTATCTATAGTGATTTAATGTTTTACAATTGTTCTGCAATATTTTATTTATAGGTACGTCACATTTGTTAGCTCATACTTATATGTAGAGTGGTACATCACTACTCCTTGTTCATTTGTTCCAGCAGACACAATAAGTACCAAAAATTATAAGTACCAATCTTTTTTTCCCCCAATAAGGAATAATGTAGTGAGTCGCATGGCAGCCAGCGCTGTGTTGAATACCAAACAAATAATGATTATATTGACAAATTTTTCACATTAAAATGTATTAAGTACCAAATTCAATGAGTTTCAAAGGAGCTGAGTACCAAGATACCACTGTATTTATATATATATATATATATATATATATATATATATATATATATATATATATATATATATATATATATATATATATATATATATATTGAGCTTGTCGATCAGAAGGTCGGCAGTTTGGCGGGTCGAATCCCGAGTGCCGCGTAACAGAGTGAGCGCCTGTTACTCGTCCCAGCTTCTGCCAACCTAGCAGTTCGAAAGCTTGTAAAAATGCAAGTAATAAAATAGGGACCACTCCGGTGGGAAGGGAACAGCGTTCCGTGCGCCTTTGGCGTCTAGTCATGCTGGCCACATGACCACGAAGACATCCTCGGACAAACGCTGGCTCTTCGGCTTTGAAATGGAAATGAGCACCGGCCCCTAGAGTCGGAAACGACTAGCACACATGTGTAGGGAAACCTTTACCTTTATATAATGATTTATTAAACTTGTTTAATGCATGTTAATATGTACTGCATTTCTTGTGGAATGCAGATTGTCTTAATATGTTCATTTTTTTCTTGAGAATTAACAGAATGTTAAATTGATGTTTTTAAAGGCACCATTTTTTTTAAAAAAAATCTCTAAACCCATACTGTAACTGCTTATCACATTGTTTCAAAAAGGGTCCTACTAACACCTAATTAACTTCAGTTGATCTCAAAACTAGGCTGTGTTGCCTGTAGTTGGTACAAATCCTGAGGATACCTTGGTTTGCCTATGATGTTGCAGAAATTGACTCCAACTTGAGATCACTTTATCTTTCAGATTTCTCTACTGATAACTTTTTTCGTTGTTTGGATATACTTTTGTGGTGTTTTTTTCCTGACTTAGATATTATTTACAGGTGGCACAGTGGCTCAGTGGTTAAGACATTGGGCTTGTGGCTGGAAAGCTGGCAGCCCAGGTTTGAGTCCTGAGCTTTACCTGATGGGGGTGAGCTCCTGTCCTCCCCTCCAGCTCTTGCCAACCTAGCAATTAAACGGCAGGTAAATGTGAGTAGATAAATAGGTACCACTCCTGTGGGAAGGTAACAGTGTTCTGTGACATCATGCTGGCTACATGACCACAGAAATGTCTTTGGACAATGCTGTCTCAATGGCCTTGAAACAGAGATGAGCATCACCTCCTATAGTCAACAATGACCGGTGGAATAAAATACGCAGGGACTCTGACGTTAATGCTAGTGCTATTAATAATATCTCCCAGACAACTAGCAAGTGCATGAATCCAATTTTACTGCCATCAAGAAAAAAAGCAAGGGTGGATCCCATTAAAGTTGGATAAAATAGGCAGAAATTCCAGGTATCCAGGCTAGAAAAAGACAATGGCAAGCTATTTCTGTATTTAAAAAAAAACCTAAAAACCCCCCTCCACATGGAAATATCCATATATATAATTGTTAATCAACAAGAGTTGAGTTTGACTTGAGTCTTGTTGCCAAACCCTGTATGTGGCTGAAGTCTAAGTAAGGTACCCTTTCTAGGGGAGTTTAGCGTTAGCATCATTTAAGGTTCTGATGTTAGCTGAAATCAGTGGTGGGATTCAGATATAGGAACAACAGGTTCTCTCTGTGAATGCCGCTTCCAGAAGTCCATTCTGGGCCTGGGCAACAAAAAATTAGCTACCGGTTCTGCCAAAGTGGTGCGAACCGGTTGAATCCCACCACTGGTTGAAACTTAGGAACACATACAGATAAATCGTGTACAGATGATTTGACTCAAATACAACAATCCTTTCTTGAAACAATTTGGCAAGAACACCTACACACAGAGAGACATAAACACAGACAAATACACAAACACGCACCACACATAAACACTATTTTGTTGAATCCCCCCCTTTTTTTTCTCTCTTATTGCTGTAATAGTATTGTTTGGTATAATTAAATAAATAAAGGCCAGCCATGTGAAAAATGTCTACTTATCTGGATAGCAAGAATTGTCACAACCACTAAACCAGAGGTCTTCAAACTTGGCAACTTTAAGACTTGTGGACTTCAACTCCCAGAGTTCCTCAGCCAGCTGAGGAATTCTGGGAGTTGAATTCCATAAGTCTTAAAGTTGCCAAGTTTGAAGACCACTGCACTAGAGGGTACTACTAACAACAGAGCAAAATCTTAACTCTTGGCTGCCATCCAGTGGTCCTCTGGGTATGCTAGGATAATATGTTAACCTGATCGAACACCCCCCACTCCTTTCTCTCTGTTACAGAAAAGAAAAGAAAAGAAAAGACAGGAGGCAAGTTGTTCCACTGATTAATTGTTCTAACAGTCAGGAAGTTTCTCCTTAGTTCCAGGTTGCTTCTCTCCTTGATTAGTTTCCATCTGTTTCTTCTTGTCCTGCCCTCGGGTGCTTTGGAGAATAGCTTGGCTCCCTCTTCTTTGGGGCAGCCCCTGAGATACTGGAACACTGCTATCCTGTCCCCCCTCATCCTTCTCTTCATTAAACTACACATACCCAATTCCAGCAGCCGTTCCTTATATGTTTTAGCCTACAGTCCCCTAATCATCTTTGTTGCTCTTCTCTGTACTCTTTCCAGAGTCTCAACATCTTTTTTACATTGTGGTGACCAAAACTGGATGTGGTATTCCAAGTGTGGCCTTACCAGGGCTTTGTAAAGTGGTATTAATACTTCACATGATCTTGGTTCTATCCCTCTGTTAATGCAGCCTAGCACTATGTTGGCTTTTTTTGGCAGCTGCAGCACACGGCTGGCTCATATTTAAGTGATTGTCTACCGATCAAAGAATGCCGATTGGTGACCCCCAGGGGGAGAGCGTTCTCTGTGGGCACACCAGACCTTTGGAACAGCTTACCGGTTGAGCTCCGGATGGCCCCCGACCTTCGCTCCTTCCGGCGCGATCTCAAAACTTTCTTTTTCGAACAAGCTGGCCTGGTCTGATGGGATGGGGTTGGGTTTTTATAAATAGTTTTAATTGTAATATGTATTAATTTTAAGGGCATAATGTTTAATGACTTTTTAATTTTTGTATAATATTTTTATTGTGTATTGCCCTGTTCACCACCCTGAGTCCTTCGGGAGAAGGGCGGTATAGAAATCAAATTATTAAATTAAATTAAATTACTAGGATTTGAACTAAACTCCTGTTCCTAGTTATTTGTGCCTTACAAAGCAATTATTTGACGATCTGCTCTAGAAACTTCCAAATCTTTTTTTTTTCCCTCTATGTTTCCAAGTTTTTCCCGCAGCAACAGCATGGTCTGTGGAAACACCAAAGTTTATTGCCTGGCTCACTCTGGAATATATCAAGAAGGGCCATGTATGGACCGAAATGGTTGATACATACAGCCTTTGATGCATCAAGGAATGTTTCCTTCAACAACTTTCCAAGCACATTTTCAAAATGTGTCTTCATTCCAGTTCAGTATTTTCACTCCTTCTGAATTTCTGGCTATGATGTCTGATGGGAATAAAGTGTGAGTATCATCTATAGCGGAGAAATAGGATAAAAATCTCTTCTGCCTTTTCTTAAAGTAAGGCACTTACTTAGACCATCAATTCACTTTGAATCTTAGTAAGGGATACTTAAGGTCCCTATTATAGTCCAAGTGAATATATGTCAGATTAAACTCTAAGATAAGCAGTATTTTGGGGAGACACTCTTTTGAGATACCAACCCCCAGTTTTCTTCTTTGTGTGGCTGTTTATGTCACAGAGGCATATGTGCTCTTTGGCCAAGAAATGTACCATTTTTGTCCCCAGAAACCCGCGCTACCATCCTACGATGCTGACATTTCAGATTAATTGCCAGCTCCTGTCCTATTGAACTCCGCAGCAATCCACTTGTGACTCAAGCAGATGTTCCTTCACTTCCAGTGAGCTGAAAAAGTTTCTTCCTTCCCCCCTCTCTCCACACCAACTTCACAGCAACAACACCTTGAAATGTGTAAAGCAAATTAACTTAAACAAACACTCCCACCCAGCGGAAGGTGACAGGAGAAGTAAAGGAAGGAGTTAAAGGAGGAGGAATAGACTTAATTTGAATGTACCGTCTTATCTTGGTTTTTGTTTTTTGTTTTTTTAAATCAGAATGCAGACTCCCTGGTGGTGGTTCGAAGCCCAAAAAACACAAGAATGGATGGGGGGAAAAACAACAAAAAACCACTTGCACAGCATTTAACTGTTCTCCTGAAAAGCAGAAAACAGTACTCAGGTTTGTTTTAGAATCAATCTAGTTAGTTTTCATGACCTCTTTCAAACAAATGGTCCTCTCTATCCAGAATGTGAATTTTCTTTTCCTGAACAAAAAATAAATAAATAAATATCTGAAATTCCCCTGAATTTCCCCTAGAAAGAGCCTTGGTGGAGCAGTGGGCTAATGCCTCCTTAAGTAACACCAGCTGCCTGCAATTAGTGCAGGTTCGCATCCCACCAGGCTCAAGGTTGACTCAGCCTTCCATCCTTCCGAGGTAGGTAAAATGAGGACCCAGATTGTTGGGGGCAATAAGCTGACTTTGTAATAATGCCGCTTGGGGTGTGTGTGAAAGCCCTAATAAGCAGGCATATACATAGAATGAAGGCTACTGCTAAGCTTGTAAGCCGCCCTGAGTCTTCGGAGAAGGGCGGGATATAAATGGAATTTTTGTAAAAAAATGTTCCCCTAGAACGAAAATGTCCCTTTGCGGAATATTTCTTTAATGCTGCCCACTGTTTTGAGGGATTCTGATTTCTGAGTGATTTCTGTCTTTCTCCAATTGGAATGGTTTCTAAGGATGTAAACTATAGATTTGATTTCTAAGTGTAGAGTCTGTCTTTCTTTTAACACAAACTGAACAACCTACGGGACTAATTTGCGATACAAATTTGATAGTCTTCTTCTGGTAATTCCCAAATGTTCCATAGCATTCTCACCTCATAAAATACCGCAAAATACATGAAATCTTTTAAATCCATAAAGAAAATATGTACTTTGAGAGGAAACTTCAATAAAGCGAAACCCCCTTGTGTAAATCTGTATATAGAAGTGTCCAATGAATATAACTATCTAAAAATCTTATAAACAAACGAATACATTCATCTCATTAAATTTCAGTTGTTAAATTGAATGGGAGGAACCCAATTGTATACACTTTATTGATATTAACACTTGCTTTCAATATCCCTATTGGTTAGGCCAAAATATTACCCAAGTTTTCTGTCATTTGTTTGTTTTTTCACAATTTATTGCAGTTTTCAAATGTTTTCATGAAGGTACCTTATCTTTTGCTTGTTGGTATTTTAGCTTTTATTTCAAAATTAAACAAACAATGTATAGGTTTAAAAGAAATACATTTTTGAATGGTTTATATGAGTAGAATAGAATGGAACAGAACAGAACAGAACAGAACAGAACAGAACAGAACAGAACAGAACAGAACAGAACAGAACAGAATAGAATAGAATAGAATAGAATAGAATAGAATAGAATAGAATAGAATAGAATAGAATAGAATAGAATAGAATATTGGGCCAGTGTGATTAGACACACAAGGAATTTGTCTCTGGTGCAAAATGAAGGCAAATATGTAGAAAAAGAGAAAGAAAAGAATTGTTAATTCCTAATGATGTGCATAAAAATGCAATGAGGATGTGAGGAAGGAATCTGTTCTTGAAACCTGAAGCTCTTATACTTCGGACATTTACTCTGGTTTAGAAGTAACTAATTCCGAGTGCCACGTAGCAGAGTGAGCACCTGTTACCCGTACCAGCTTCTGCCAACCTAGCAGTTCGAAATCACATCAAAATGCAAGTAGAAAAATAGCGACCACTACAGTGGGAAGGTAACAGCGTTCCGTGCGCCTTTGGCATCTAGTCATGCCAGCCACTTGACCACGGAGACGTCCTCGGACAAGCGCTGGCTCTTCAGCTTTGAAATGGAGATGAGCACCGGCCCCTAGAGTCGGAAACGACTAGCACACATGTGTGGGGGAACCTTTATCTTTACCTTTAGAAGTAACTTGGATACACAGAAGAAGAATTCCTTTTAAAATAAATATTGCTATTCCATTCCATTTCACTCCACTCCACTCTACCATACTCTACTCTACCCTATCCTATTCTAAACCTGTCAGTGTTTCACAAAACCTGTTTTAGATTTAGTCAACAAAACATTATCTTCCTGTATGAGTCTGCAGTCAGAATAGGTTAACAGAAAATAAAAAGAGAAAGCTTCTTTGGGTCACAATGCCAGATAAATTGAATATCTTTTTTTTTTGTTAAGAGAAATGAAGACCCTTCCTTCCTTCCTTCCTTCCTTCCTTCCTTCCTTCCTTCCTTCCTTCCTTCCTCCCTCCCTCCCTCCCTCCTTCCCTCCCTTCTTCTGACAGTTCTTCTAAAAAAAGAGAGATAGAAATGTAACATAAAATATACTGTCCTTAAGGAAAATAACATTTGCCTAATCATCTTATCTAAATCATGATTATTTCCTTTTATTTACATGGGGCATCCATTTGAACTCATTGAATTTATCTTTTGGCTATAGGGAGGATTATTTTTTTCACATAATTCCATGAAAATAAAATCTTCAACAAAATCAATTATTGATTCCCCCTCTTTTTTATTACAGAAAAAAACAACAACAATTGGCTACCAACCAGATGACCAATATCACTTTGGTCAGCCTCCCAAAAGCAGTGAGTTCACTGAGTTATTTTTAGTTACAAAAGCAACAAACGATGCACAATCCTCCTTGTTCCATGCACAAGCAGCAAAACAACATATTTTCATTTTCTGTAAAACTCTTTCAGGATCAGTTACAAGTTTGTTTTTTTCATGATAACTGAAACATCTGGACTTGCATTCGTATGGCCAAAATTTTTACTTGTCTATAGGAAGAGGAGAATATTTTACAACCAGTAGAACAAAACTATTTTGGGGAGTTTAATTTCTCTGACAGGCAAATAAGACATTTATGGCTTTCGTGTCCTTTGTGATGGCCTATAATTCCACTTCTGTCTATCAACCCTTCTTTTAAATTAATGTCAACCTGATAAGAAATGGCGAAATTTCCTTAATATGTCTCACCAGTTTAATTTATTCTACCAATATTATTGTTCAAATATGAATTTGATGACCCTACCTCTACCTCATGGACCAAAGTAGCTACCATTATGTAATGTATTTTAAGTGATAATAATAATAGAATAGAATAGAATAGAATAGAATAGAATAGAATAGAATAGAATAGAATAGAATAGAATAGAATAGAATAGAATAGAACAGAAACATAATAGAATAGAATAGAAATAGAACAGAATAGAATAGAATAGAATAGAATACAGATATAATAGAATAGAATATAAACATAATATAAACATAATATAGCATAGCATAGTACAGTTCAGTGGAATGGAATGGAAAGGAATGGAAGAGAAGAGGAGAGGAGAGGAGAAGAGAAGAGAAGAGAAGAGAAGAGAAGAGAAGAGAAGAGAAGAGAAGAGAAGAGAAGAGAAGAGAAGAGAAGAAGAATAAAATAGACTGGACTGGACTGGACTGGAAGAGAAGAGAAGAGAAGAGAAGAGAAGAGAAGAGAAGAGAAGAGAAGAGAAGAGAAGAGAAGAGAAGAGAAGAGAAGAGAAGAAGAATAAAATAGACTGGACTGGACTGGAAGAGGAGAAGAGAAGAGAAGAGAAGAGAAGAGAAGAGAAGAGAAGAGAAGAGAAGAGAAGAGAAGAGAAGAGAAGAGAAGAGAAGAGAAGAGAAGAGAAGAAGAATAAAATAGACTGGACTGGACTGGACTGGACTGGACTGGACTGGAAGAGAAGAGAAGAGAAGAGAAGAGAAGAGAAGAGAAGAGAAGAGAAGACCAAAAATAGTTGTCCTTGAAATGGTCCAGCGTAATCAATGTGTACCCTGGACCAGGGAGTGTGTGTTACTTCCCACTTATGTACCGGGGTGTGCGGTTGCTCTGGCCTGGACCTTTGGCAAACATAGCACCCTGCTACTTGTTCCTCTATACTTTTATCCAGGCCAGGCCACCAAACGTAACTCCGTGCTAACACCTTCATCCTGACTATGCCTGGATGTCCTTCGTGTAGCGACTGCAAAACCTTCTCCCTCAATTTCTCTGGAATAATGACCCTGCTACCCCACAATAGGCATCCCTTATGAGAAGACAACTCATGTCTCCTCATGAAGTATGCCTGGAACTCAGGGCCTGGGCTCTTCTCTTGCCACCCTGAGACTACCCACATTAAAATCCTGCTCAGGACCCTGTCTACTGTCTACTGTGGTACCGGCAGCAATGTCCTTAGCTTGGAGAGGGCACTCTGGGAGATCTTGGATAGCCAGTATTTGTTCGGCCGGCACCAGATCAGGCTCAGTCATGATTAAAGGTAACCTACTTAATGCATCTGCATGCCCCATATCCTTTCCTGGTTTGTGGACCAGTTTGCATGTGTACACAGATAGAAATATGGACCACCTGAACATCCTCGGGGATAGAATTTGTGGAGTTTGTTTATCTGTTGTGAACAGTCCCAACAGTGGTTTGTGATCTGTGAAAATAGTGAATTCCCTGCCATACAGGTAATCATGAAATTTCTTGACTCCCGATACTATTGCCAGGGCCTCCTTATCAATTTGAGCATAATTTCTTTCTGCCCTAGACAGTGTTCAGGAGTAATAAGCAATAGGCTTCTGCTCCCCATTTTCCTCTATGTGACTCAGAACAGCGCCCACGCCGTAAGGGCATGCATCACGTGTGATGCAGATGAGCTTATTTTCTATAAAATGTGTGACAGTTGAATTACTGGACAAAAGTTGTTTTAAATTTTTGTAACTGTGTCCATGGACCATGGTCCAATTCCATGGGGTTTTCTTGTCCAACAATCTGTGTAAAGGCTCAGCAATTGCTGTTTTGTGAGGCAAGAACGCATGATAAAAATTAAGTAATCCCAGAAAATCTTGCAATTCAGCCTTGTTTTTAGGAGTAGGAGCCATTTTAATTGCTCTTACCTTGTTATCAGTTGGGTGAATTCCCTTGGCATCAATTCTGAACCCTAGGAATTCAGTGGATGCCACTCCAATGCTGCACTTTTCCTTTTTTAGTTTGAGCCCTGCAGAGTGG
Source organism: Vipera ursinii (assembly GCF_947247035.1). Taxonomy (NCBI): domain Eukaryota; kingdom Metazoa; phylum Chordata; class Lepidosauria; order Squamata; family Viperidae; genus Vipera; species Vipera ursinii. Next base: position 110,724,920 of record NC_139514.1, read on the forward strand.
AATCTGTTTAAAACAGCCTGCAGCCTGTCAACCAAAATCTCCTCGGACTCCCCAGCAATCAGGACATCATCAAAATAAGGGCATACTCCAGGTATGCCCTTCAGAGTCTTCTCCATCACCTCTTGAAAAATTCCAGGAGCTACAGAGACTCCGAACTGCAAACGGTTAACTCTGAAAGCTCCTCTGTGTGTAACAATTGTCTGATTTAAGGCCTGGTTCACCGTGGCCTTATAATCTGCACAAATTTTAACCTCCCCATTGGGGTAACTATGGGGGTCTCCCAATCTCCCCCCTCCACGGGCTCTAACACAACTTGTTTAACTAACTTATCCAATTCGCTCTCAATCTTATGCTTGAGTGCGAATGGGACTCTACGGGGCTTAATTCGCACCAGCAATACATTCGGGTTTAACTTAAATTTAATGGGGGGCCCTGTGTATTTGCCAAGTTTGCCATCGAATATGCCTGCAAACATTTTGCAGATGGATTTAAGGCTTTTTGGCTGGGTATTATGGACCCCAGAGATCCCAATACCCAAATCCTCAAACCAATTCAGCCCCACTAAACTAGTCCTCTGTCCCTCGGTTACCAGTACATCCAAGGGACCCTTGAAATCCTTAAACCCCACTAACATAGTGGCTTCCCCCTTGATTTTAATAGGGACATGCTGGAAATCGGACAACTGTATGCTGGTGGGTTTCAATGGAACCCACCGCTTGCTCCGCCCGCAAACCACTTTAAAAGTCTCATAAGAAATTATTGAGATTGCAGAACCGGAGTCGAGCTCCATCTTGCAAGGTACACCTTGCAGATGGATCTCTAGTTTAATTTTTGGGGTGAGCAGACAGTGGATTTCCGTGTGAGACATGGTCTTCCTGCTCTCACAAAAATTAAGAGGTGTGCACTGAGGGGGCTCAGTACCTTTTAGCGCCGCATCCAGTGATTGAAGTTCATGCCAGCTGTCCCGGTTGCGATTCCGGCAGACGGCTTGGATGTGACCCATCTTGCTGCAGGAACAACACTTCGCGGTTCTGAACTTGCAGGTCGCTCTCGGGTGATTCCCTCCGCAGCTGGCACATTTTTGGACATTTCCTTTGCAGCTGCTGCAGCTGCAACCGGTGCATTTGTTGGCTGTTGTGGTCTTTCTCTGCCTTCCGTCGTTGTCGTGCCATGTTAGGTGTTTTCCTAGCCTTTGAAGTACAGCATCAATTTCTTCTTCCTCGACCGCTTCCCCGCTTCCGCCGTACGCAGCACTTTCCTGGTGGACTGTGCCTTCTGAGCTGCTGCTGTGTCAGTGTGTGGGCTGGTCTGAGCCGCTGGATGCCTCGTGGGCCCCCTACCTCATCCAGGAGCTCTTGCAGAGTCATGGACAGTTTTGGTAGTATTTTTTACGCAGCTGGTTTTCCCTTAGACCTAATACGATCTGGTCGAGAATTCTTTCTTCAAGATTGGGGAACTTGCAAAGACGGGCGGCTTGTCTCACAGCCGCGATGTATTTAGCCATCGCTTCGCCCGGTAACTGCATCCACTGGGTGAAGTGGAACCACCAGAACATTTCAGACCTCTTTGGTATAAAATGCCCAGTTAGTTTGTCCGTGAGGTCCTTGTAGGAAACAGCTGTGATATGCGCCAGTGAATACAACCCGACAGCCACATCATAAACATCCGGACCACTGAGGCACAGCGAAGCTGCCGCTTTAAACCAGTCTTCCATGATCCGTTTAACCAGTAGGTACCCTTTGACCTTTCCCAGATGCGACTCCCAGCGCTCGGGCTGGCTGACATCGAATTCACGGATCTGGCCGACTTTTGCCATGCTGTGTCCGATCCGGCGGATGCTGCTTCTTTAGAATATATTTAGGGAGAGATATCTCTTCCCTCGCTCCCTAGTGACTTCAGCTAGTGCATCAGGTCATGATTCAACTCTGAATGAAACAGCTATCCCACCTTCATCACCACTATTGTGTAGCGGGTTTTGGACCATGTGGACCGCATGGACAGATGCCAGGCAGATGAGTGCAGCATATCAGCTCTTTATTGTGGTCAGACAGAACTGGAACAAAGGGGCTGCCTGATCCCTTATATACCTGGCCAGGTACACCCCAGGCCAATCCCTTTAACTGAATTTCCCACCGTGCACGAGCCAGCCAATCCTGTCACAGTATAGCACCACCTGGTGGTGTCAGTGGCCACTGCTAATATGATCACCCAACTATATACATCTATATACATAACAGCAATGGGCTCACATGTGTTTACCAATTGTGCTAATGGGAAATCTTGAGAGATTTGCTTTGCAGTTATCCTTTTATTTAGACTCATTTTCCTGCTTTTTTGCAGCTTGAGTATGTAAATGTTTGAACATCTGGCTCTCATTCCTCACAGCAAAAAAAAAAAAGAAAGAAAAAGAAAATAGTTGTTCACAAAATGCCAGTGATGTCAGAAATCAATTCTGCTTCACAGCTACATTTCTCCTAAGTGAGCAGTGAGCAGTGTTCATTCAGCAGCGGTACTAAATACCATTGGGGGGGGGAAATGCACAAAACAAATCCTATCACTGTCTCCTTGAAGTCCATGGGGTTTCACAGCACAAAGAAAAATTAAAGCCAAAGAAGAAACACACAGATATATATTTGCACAGAGGAAGGGGTTGCTCTTAAATATTTAGATGCTTTCACAATTTTGGGGAGAAAGTGTACTTTATATCGCAAAGGTTTGCAATACAGTTGTGACTTGTACATTTTACAATAAGCCATAAGATGCCACAGTTCTTCATCTTCTGTTCCTATATATTTGTAAGCTACCTGGAATCAGTTATTATTACTCAGTCATAAGCCAACCAAAGGCTCACCCCTTGGTGAAATGGGTGGCATATAAATTAAAAAATAACAGTATGCACATCCTGCTGTGGTGGCACAGTGGTTAGAATGCAGTACTGCAGGCTACTTCTGCCAACTGCAGGCTGTTAGGCAGTTCGATTCTCACCGGCTCATAGTTGACTCGCCCTTCCATCCTGCCGACATTGGTTAAATGAAGACCCAGATTGTTGGGTTTGATATGCTGACTCTGTAAACCACTTAGAGAGGGCTATACAGCACTGTGAAGCAGCACATAAGTCTAATTGCTATTGCTATCCTGTATAAATCCTGAAACAAAAACTTGATTGGAATCGGGCAGCTCATAAATGCAAATGAATGAAAGAAGAAATTGATGACAAAATGAAGAAAAAGGCTTGGGAGGACTCTTGGTTGGGTGGAATTCTCAAAGGTCTAGGCTTTGCTGATAGACCCAACCATATAAGACTGTCCCGCTTATGTGGTCGTACGTCAAGGACTTACCTCTACAGGGTTCCAGCCAGTGTTACTGCTGATTCAATAGTCTTCATAGATTCCTTTAAAAGGAAGAACATTGGCTAAGGTACAGAGAGGAGGCAAGTATGGTGAGGTCTTTTTTCAGCTGCTGAAACAATGACTGATGTTCAGGGACATTGTAACTCAGCCATTAAATTCATTCCAGACTCACATTTACTTCTTTCTATCAATTGCCCAGGCCATCACTTCTATGAATTCTATGTCCGAAGGGCTTAATTCCAAATCACTGGACTAGGAGAACAATAGGTAGATGCATTAATGTGCTTGCATTCCTGTATGGTTGACCTCACATACCTTTTATTCTTCATTTTTCTTTCTCTTCTTCCCATTCCCACTGCCCATATTTTAAGTTTCTTAGAGCAGGGAAATTTTCATCTGAACTATTTTTTAAGGGACACGTTCATAACATTAAACAGCATCTAGAACAGAATAGAATAGAATAGAATAGAATAGAATAGAATAGAATAGAATAGAATAGAATAGAATAGAATAGAATAGAATAGAACAGAATATAGGAAAGAATAGAATAGAATAGAATAGAATAGAATAGAATAGAATAGAATAGAATAGAATAGAATAGAATAGAATAGAATAGAATAGAATAGAATAGAATAGAATAGAATAGAATAGAGCAAACTGAATGGAAGGCAAGGCAAGGCAACGCAAGGTAATAGAATAGAATAGAATAGAATAGAATAGAATAGAATAGAATAGAATAGAATAGAATAGAATAGAATAGAATAGAATAGAATAGAATAGAATAGAATAGAATAGAATAGAGCTGGAAGGCCTTGGAGGTCTTCTAGTCCAGGTTCTCAAGCAGGAGAACCTATATATACCATCTCAGATAGTGACTGTCTAGTCCAGGGGTGTCAAACTCACAATTTCATGTGACATGTCATGCCATATCACTTTTTTTTGCCATTGCTGGCATTGGGGTGGGCACAGTTTTGCTTTGATGCATCCAGCTCATGGGCCAGCAGTTTGACACCCCTGGTCTAGTCTTTTCTTAAAAATGTCCAGTGATGGAGTGCTTACAATCTCTGGTGGCAAACTGTTCCACTGGTTAATTGTCCTCACTGTCAGGAAGTTTCTCCTTAATTCCAGGTTGCTTCTCTCTTTGATCCGTTTCCATCCATTGTTACTTTGGAGAATAATTTGACCCCCCTCTTCTTTGTACTCTTCCAACTGGACTTTGATAATTTACTGTCCCTGATTTATAAATCTCTATGCAGTCAGCTCATTTATAAGTTAACAGCATTGCAATGTTTGTATCTCAAGAGAGAGAGAAAAATCTCCTGGAGATTTGAATACTTATTTGCGATATATTTGGGTGACTTCACACTCCAATGTAAGGTGACTTTATTGAGCAGAATTCTCTGCAAACGCAGTAACTAAACATAACTGGACAAAAAAGTTTCAGTTTTGCAGATCAGTTCTAAGCAGATCTTACTTGGTTCAATGGTATTTATTATTAAATAAATATGTATGGCAATGTCCTGATTCCAGGACTTATATTTCATAGCATAACAGGAAGCTGGCAAGGCAGAAATGCCTTTAAATTTTTAAAGGCGGACTTTGAGACTGCCTGTTTTTCATTTACACACAACCCTCCTTCCATTTGTTAGATGACACTTCTGGGGCCCAGCTTCCCACCTTGCTGAAAACAAAACATAAATTATAGGTCTTTAGAGTGTTCAAAGCATTATCACAAATATTATCTCACAAAGAAACTGTGCCTATTGAATACGCTCAGAACGCCTCTACAGGTGGAATTGGTAGATTATCAAACATTGCTTTGTCAGTTCCTATAGTTATGGAATAGCAATTGAAAAAAAGGCATCATACTCTTAAAGTTTTTATTCAGAAAAGTGTTATATTATCTACATTAAAAATCTGACAAGTAAGTCTATGGCACGATGACTTCATCATTTAGCTTATCACAGAATTGTGAGTTTCTTTTTTAAAAAAGAAAATTGTACTGGTTTTCTAGTTTTACATTTAAATATTTGAAAAGCAATGTGGTGGCTGAGTTGGTCAATATTTCAATAACATACAAATATCTTTAATACAGATCTCAAACTATTACATTAAATGTTTTCTCTTTTCGCCTTAGTATTTACTGTCTCATATTTAAATTAATACAATTCTTATTATATTGATTAAATAAAAAATAACTTTCTTACATTTATCAATATATTTTTTTAGTTTATACATATCCTAGTTGTTTTAACATTCAATCTTTTTAGACAATGTCCTGGTTAATTGTTCCCAATTTTTAGTTTCCCATTAATATTTATATTTAATGTTTGATATTTATAATTTCAAGTTTTAAATAACCCCAATTCCCCAATTCCCTTTATCACAATTCATCACAAGATCTGATGTTCAGAATACACGTTTTATCTATTTGAATTCTCACCATCTTACATCAACTAATTAGCAATACAATATAATATTCTTATTTTTTGGTAATTTACAGATATCTTAAATTTAGTATCTTAAATTTAAATTGTGAGTTTCTTTGTCATTGCTTTTCAATTTATTAGCTATTAGCTTTTGTTCAACCTCCGAGTTAGGCGGTGCTTTGATTTGCGGTGTTCCATTTTGCATATTTCTTAGAGCTGATATTTCAGACCAATAAAACACAAATGTAGAATTTGACATTCAGAAAGACCAAGGAAACACAGATATAACACTTAAAATACAGAACAAACAAAAAAAGCAATAAAGCTCTGAAACAATAATGAAAAGAAGAGTTGATAGTTGTAGACTTTTTTTTTGCTTTTGTTTCACTTGAGCCAATACTATTTTCCCTTATGGTGAGTTTAAATACTTCTGATTTTTTTCCGTCTGCTTACTTATTTCTGTCTATACGCTAAATTATTATTGTTTGTCGCATAGTCAGCCAGATGTTCAGACTGGGTTTGACATTTTTGTCTACCTATCAACTCCTTTCCAAGGACCTGGGATAGGCAGATTTGATGGGTGTTATAGATATTATTATTATGAGGGTGAATGTTCGTACTATGAATTTGGGGATTGGTTTCTGAATGTTTTGTTACCAGGCTAGGTACATCTTCAGGGATGTTGTTCTTCTGTTTACAAGGGTTTCAGTCATGGGTTTGTCAAGTGATGGGTCTTGTGATGGTTCAGGTGTGAGTCATCAGTGAAAGGCTTGTGATGGGTCTTGTGATGCGAATTACATCAGGTCAGGGTGATTATTATTACTATTGATTATTGCACAGTCAGCCAGATGTTCAGACTGGATTCGACATTTTTGTCTACCTATCGAGTCCTTACCAAGGACCTGGGATAGGCAGATGTGGATGTTTGACAGTATTACAGATACAGATACAGACAGAAGCAGTTCCTAGTAAGGTCGCCTTTTGCAATTGACTAATGGTGAATTTGTCAATGCCAATGGTGTTCAAATGGTGCTCCAGTTGTTTTGGGATTGCACCCAAGGTGCTTATTACTATTGGTACTACTACTACTACTACTACCACCACCACCATCATCATCATCATTATCATCATCATGGTTCATCACACAGTCAGCCAGATGTTCAAATTGGGTTTGGCATTTTAGTCCACCTTGCGACTCCTTTCCAAGCATTTAGGATAGGCAGATCTAGATGTATGTTTGATGGGTGTTACAGATATTATCATTACTATTTTCCCTTATGGTAAGTTTAAAAACTTCTGATTTTTTTTTTCATCTGCTTACTTATTTCTATCTATGCACTAAATTATTATGGTTTGTCACATAGTCAGCCAGATGTTCAGACTAGTTTTGACATTTTTGCCTACCTACAAAGTCCTTTCCAAGGACCTGGGATAGGTAGATGCGGTTGTTTGATGGTGTTAGAGGTCTTGTTGCAGGATGTAAATTGTTCCAAGTAAAGCTGCCTTTTCCAACTGACTGGTGGTGATTTTGCCAATGCTGATGGGGTCCAAGTGGTGCTACATACAGTATGTTTTGGGATTGCATCCAAGGCACCTATTCCAATTGGTACTACCTTTGCTTACTTTCGCCAGCATCATTCTATTTCTTTCTCTCTCCTCTTCTGCTCTCTCCAGGTACTGCCAGGTCCACTGCCCAGATATTTTTATCTTTCTTAGTGACAATTGTTAAGTCTGGGGTGTTATGGGATAGGTACCTATCTGTCTGAATTCTAAAATCCCAAAACAATTTAGCTTCTTCATTTTCTATGACTTTCTCTATTTTATGGTCCCACCAGATCTTCTTGCTTGCAGGCAAATGATATTATTATTATTATTATTATTATTATTATTATTATTATTATTATTATTATTATTATTATTATTATTATTATTATTATTATTATTATTATTTGGTTCCTATTGTACAGTTGAAATATTACAAAAGTTTTTATTTCAGTCTTTAACTGGATTCAGTACTCTGTTACTGATGGACGAAACCTCACTTTATTCAATCTTAACGTTTCCAAGTCGGATGAATATCTGTGTCACAACTTTTGATTTCTGATAAAGGTTACACCAAGCTGCAAGGCCATCAACACTTAATTTTCCTAACCTGGAAAACCATTTACTTTACTAATCTCTTCCATTTAATTTATCTCAGTTGTTCTCATTAATCAGTCAGCTCCATTCCCCAAAAGAAAGTTAAAGATATATGCATTGTATTCATAAGAGGAAAGAAAATAAATAAATAAAAGTAAGGCCATCAATAAGATATTAATGTATTTGAATCACAGGTATTATTAAACATATCAGTAACAGCGAGGAAAGGCCGAGAGAATAAATGCCAAAATCCAAGGTTAAAAAATAAATTATGCCCCAGTTTTGTTTAAATTAACTTGCCTTATTATCTTAACTGTTTGGAGCAATGAATCAGCAGGATATAAATTTACTGAAGCAAATTTATTCATAAGGAACAATTTGATATTCACATTTAAACAAGGTAGATGGCTAAGGAAACAAACCCTGCTCTTATTAGAAGGTGTTAGACTTCAAGATGCCTTTTCTTAGTAGAACAAGTTGCAAAGTGAAGGATTTGGATATGGAGAGAGAAACCTCTTAGAAACTATACTTTGCTTCCCCCCCCCCCTTGTTGGGGATAGGAGTAGGAAAAGAGATTGATTTGTTCTGGTTTTATATTTGGGAGTTAATTTGTTGTTTGGTTGGGCTAGACTGAGAACCTGGATTTGAAAGAAGCAGGGTAGGAATCCAATAGAACAGGGGTCTCCAACCTTGCGAACTTTAAGACTTGTGGACTTGAACTTCCAGAATTTGCAGAGTTTGAAGTCCATACGTCTTAAAATCCCCAAGGTTGGAGACACTTGCAATAGAAGATGCTGTTGAACTTGGTCTTGGAAAAGGTTCCTGAGAATACTGTGTATAGCTAAGAAGGGAAAGAAGTGGATCGTTAAACACATCATACCAACTTTTCACTCAAGGCACACATGACCAGCGTTAAATAATGGACAGTCCTAACTCTCTGAAGAAACTTTAATGCTGGGAAAGGAAAGAAGAGGTTGAGTGGAGCAAAGTAGATGGACCCAGTTACAATTGATTAGGAACAGATTGTCAGAGAAAACCTATTGATATAGTCACTGAAGAGGCAACATTGATCTGATGACATATAATCAGGCAATCAGGCTGATGACACAGGCATTATCTTCAGAAAGTAGGGTATAGTGATGGTAAAATGGTCCCATTAAAATCAAGTTTAATGTAGCAATGCTTTTTAGGGATTGTAAAGCTAACAGACAATGCTTTCATGCCAGAAGCACCAAATTGCTTTCATGGAAAAAGTATTTGCTAGTGACATCACTATTGTCTGGGGGCTCTTTTAGTGTCCCCATGAAAGTGATATCCATTTATCCACTTGCGGTCACCCATTTTCGAACTGCTGGGTCACCAGGAGCTGGAGCCTAGGACTGGAATTCACCCCATCTCATGGGAGCAATGGTTGTCAAACACAAGCCTGCCAATCATTAGTGTTCTAACCTCAAGAGTCACCATATAATACTGTTTTCACATGATTTGGAATTCTCATTTCCATCTACGGTAAGTTCTTGTTTTCTTCTGCAACCATCTTGGTGACGTTCCTAGAAAGTTAACCTAGCTGTGTCACTTATAACAGCAGCCTTCAGAAGGATCCGTGTGTCACTATAACATTAGTGAGTGGGCTATTGATTTGGCCAGACACAGCTCCTTCTCTAACTTGACTCCATTCCTGGGAGGAGGATTGTGTCCTGGGAGAGGTCAAACCCTTTCCTCTGGCTCCACAATTGGATCATCAGCCAACGTGTCTTTCGGGGCTATTTCAAACATCACTCAGAACGAGAGATGGCACAAGTTCCCCACAGAGGAATTTTGCATTTCAATGCTCCCTGTGTGAAGTGCCCAGAAATAGATTTTAAAGAAGGTAATAAAATAGCACATCGATTTAGCATCACATCTTCCTGCTCAGGTAGCTTTCTCGGGGCAGGCTCTTCAGCCTAGGAATAAGGACCCCTGCAAGCCCACGTCTCCTACAAGAGCTGCGTTCAGAGTTGCAACTTATTAATGTGTTGCCTTATTCTGCGTAAGATGTAACACTGTTCTTCTCCCCACTCACCTATTTTTCTCATTTTTTCCTCCAAGATGCTGAGAATCTTCATCCCAGAAGAGAAGCTAACACGGCTTCCAAGCGAGCGTTAGGCTGAAAATTTATTCTGCATCTTAAAAACAAAAATAAAACTCACTCGCACAGCAAACCAACTGTTCTTTATTTTTTAAGGGGGCGGGGGAGAAGTGATATTTACATGGGTGACATTCAACGTCCTTATGGGGAGTTAGTATGACTGTCCTCTCAGTAAAAACTATACATTTTTCACTATTTTGCTACTTATTTGGCTTCCTACAGCTAAAAAAAAATGTTTAAGAGAGCTTTGTGGAGAAAGAGTTTACAAATCTCATGAACTAATCAAATCTTTCTATGGATCAAGGAATCATGGACAGTGAAGAGGCTGCAGTATGATGAAGTGAACATAAATAAATAAAACTACAGAGGTGGTGTCACACACACACACACACACACACACACACACACACACAGAAATGCAAAACATCGCCAAATGAAATTGAGATTCCTCTTTGGAGAATCAGGCAGAAAAACAATAGCCTCTAAATTGGAGGTGAGTAAATCCTTTAGGCCAAGTTCTAGTTCTGGTAAATGCACTATGCTGATTTTATGCTTGCAAGCTGCTGAAGCTAGTTGAAGCTAGGAGTATATAAAATGAATGAATGAATGAATGAATGAATGAATGAATGAATGAATGAATGAAATAACATGGGGTTTTTTTGTTTTGTTTTTTTACAATACAGAAGAGATTTGCCATTGCTTTAAACCTGGATGACTTTATCAACTTCTTGCTTTTCTTCTGTTCTCCTTTCCCCCGATACTGACTTACTTCTTTCAAACACCTGATGCTGTTTAGCTTCTCCGGATGAACCAAGGTTGAATAGATATTGCCACCTAGCTGAAGAGAGAAATAAAATTGTTTAACAAACCGCAGGACAGTTTTCAGCAAAAAGATGACCCAGAGCTAAAGAGAATCAGAAGACAGTGCAATGGGATAGTTATGAGAAGAGGTAGCAGTCACCACAAACGATATTCTTCCCTTCAGCCATTTCATCAGATCCAGGGAATTATTCAGTGATGTATCTAGAAGCCAGAAAGTAGAGATCTGTGCCAAATTAATATCATGTATGAATATTCACTTTTACATTCCACTGCTCGTGGGGTTGATGGCAGCGATGGGATCAGGCTATAGCAAGGGTGCGTTCCACCTGTTTAGGCTAAACTCTAATGTACACACCATGTAACTTATTCAAGTAGACATCTGAAACACAAGCCATAGAATGGCTTGCTTCCTTCATGCACAATTTAACAATTAGCTACCAAGGGACCCAGGAAAGCTAGAGCAGCATGCTGGCAGTGACAAAGGGAAGTAATTGTTTTACATTCACTAACTTCGGGGAGAACTCCAGCCAAACTGATTGCCTTGAACATTTCAAATCTAATTAAGGGACAGACTGTGGGTAGGCGCTGACTGAGTTGCAGTAAGATGCAGGTGGCTGAGAAGGCAATAAGTTTACTTTCCCGGCACATTTAATCAAATAGGTTTTGTCTTAGGATGTAATGCATATCTGCAATTTCCTTGTGTTTTTTTTCCTTGTTTTTTTTTTCCCCCTAGAGTTAAAAGTACACTGACAGACAGGCCAAGCTACAGGTTTTGCAATGATTTCAGTGCCGAGATTTGATGGGAGTCAAATGAAGTTTCTGAATCAGGTTTGGAAATTGCTTCGGGGGGGAAAAAAACGGAAGGACTCTGCTTCATGGTTTTTAATCGGGGAGACAAATAAATTAGACTGAGTTTTGCGAAGCGATCCAAAGATGCAAAGATGCCTTGCTGTATCTCAGATGGATAACGTTGAAGGTCCCGAAATAAAGAGTTTGGGCGTGTTCCCTTACAAATCCCCAAACTCTGTTACAAAATTGTAATCTTTTCACGCAGCAAAAACCAGAACCTGGTGGAGGTCCCAGCTCAATGGGGATTGCTCATCAGCCCAACGGGATAATAAGATTAAATAATGAGGATTTGTTCTCTGCCCCCTCTTTGTCTATTGGCTTTGTCTTTTTTTTTTTTACCAATGTCTTAATTATATTTAATAAACCAACATCAAAATACAAACCAACTGTCAGGTCCCATTTTTTCAGGTGCTCTGCCAAAAGATGCAGAGGGAAAGAAGGGGGCTGTGGGGGGGGAAGCATTCTTAAATAAATAAATAAATAAATAATACAGTTTTTATTATTTTTTTTCATACAATTCAGTAGTATTTATTCAACAAACGTGTTGTCTGTGTTTATCATTCACTAATAAAAAATTAATTCCTAATCCTTTGTTCTTTTCTCCAGCCATTGATAAAATAAGTCCCAAGTTTGAAAGTATTCTGTTGCTTCTTTTTTTTCCAACCTCAAAAGTTGTTGTTGTTAGTTGCGAAGTCATGTCCGACCCATCACGACCCTATGGACAACATTCCTCCAGGCCTTCCTGTCCTCTACCATCTTCTGGAGTCCATTTAAGCTCACGCCTACTGCTTCAGTGACTCCATCCAGCCACCTCATTCTCTGTCATCCCCTTCTTCTCTTGCCCTCCATCTTTCCCAGCATTAGGCTCTTCTCCAGTGAGTCCTTCCTTCTCGTTAGGTGGCCAAAGTATTTGAGTTTTAGCTTCAGGATCTGTCCTTCTAAAGAGCAGTCAGGGTTGATCTCCTCTAGGACTGACCGGTTGGATCGCCTTGCAGTCCAAGGGACTCACAGGAGTCTTCTCCAGCACCATAATTCAAAGGCCTCAATTCTTTAGCACTCAGCCTTTCTTATGGTCCAACTTTCACAGCCATACATTGCAAGTGGGAAGACCATAGCCTTGACTATGCGCACTTTTGTTGGCAGGGTGATGTCTTTGTTTTTTAGTGTGCTGTGTAGATTTGCCATGGCTTTCCTCCCGAGGAGCAAGCGTCTTTTAATTTCTTGGCTACAGTCCCCATCTGCAGTGATCTTGGAGCCCCGGAAAATAAAATCTGTCACTACCTCCATTTTTTTTCCATCTATTTGCCAGGATTATCCTAGAGAAGCCCACCCAAATACCGTCTATTTGTTGTTGTTGTTGTTGTTAGTTGCGAAGTCGTGTCCGACCCATCGCGACCCTATGGACAATGTTCCTCCAGGCCTTCCTGTCCTCTACCATCTTCTGGAGTCCATTTAAGCTCAGGCCTACTGCTTCAGTGACTCCATCCAGCCACCTCATTCTCTGTCATCCCCTTCTTCTACTGCCCTCAATCTTTCCCAGCATTAGGCTCTTCTTCAGTGAGTCCTTCCTTCTCATTAGGTGGCCAAAGTATTTGAGTTTCAACTTCAGGATCTGGCCTTCTAAAGAGCAATTTCTTCATTTTTCAGTGTTTTGTGAATATTATTCTTGCCTTTGTTATTGCATGTAGAATCAAGTACATACTTTGTTTATCAATCTTTTCTGGTATTATGCCTCATTAAAAAATGTTCAGGTTTAAAATCTACTTGTTTTCCCAATATCTTTTCTAGCCAAGTATGTATTTTTTTTGTCCAGTACCTCTTTGCTTTAACACATGTCCACCACCCATGGGTTTGGGGAAGCGTTCTTTGCATACTTTCTCTTTTGTTGTAATGTTGTAGCTGTTGGAGAATTAGGGAGGTGGGTCATCTTTGGAGATGGAACCGACTGCCTCCCGGCCGGTTTCAGCCTAACACCAAGGTCGCCGTGGCCCCGAAGATGAACTGTTACCAGTCCTATGCTTTGGCATTCTCAAAACAACCTTATGGCACTGTATTGGCTGCTAGGATTGTGTTTCAAAGTGGGAAAAATAGCTTGTTGCTTTGCGCAGGAATGTCAGATTCCGCTTGACTCTACTGTAACCGCTACTTCTCAGTTAAAGTTTTTTTTGATTAACCACAGGGGCTTTCCTGAGAGAGACACTGGGGCAGGTCCTTACACCAACATTTAAGAGAATGCTAATCCTTGGTCGCTTCCTTCTGCCTTTTTTTTTTCCTTGCTCAAACCTTGAATTTCTTTCTGGTAGCCAGCCAGAGTCACTTTGTAAGGGAGATGGATGGCATAAAGCCATCAAAAATAAAGCAGTAAACAATGAAACAGTAAAACAATAAAACAAAACAATAAAAACAATAAAAACAATAAAAACAATAAAACAAAACAATAAAACAACAAAACAATAAAAATTAAAATAAACAATAAAACAATAAAAATTAAAATAAAACAATAAAACTAATAAATAATAAATAAATAAAAAACAAACAATAAATAAACAAACAAACAAATAAATAAACAGAATCTAGTTCACGGGTCTCAAAACTTTTTGTTTTGGCAGCCCAGTGGGAGAGGGAGGGGCAGGCACCTTACACGCACATGCACAAATATGAATGTGACCACACGTGCGGGCGCACATACAAAGAGGCTGCGAGCATGGGCGCAAGGCTCTCTACGACGGCAGCGCCTGCGTCAGGCTTGTGGCGCCGCCTCCAGGCTTGCGGCGATGCTACCGCCAGTGCGAGGATCGCACTGTGGCCCACTATGATGTTGTGCAACGATCACGTCATGGGCCACATGCCACTTGCGGCACTGCTGCCATCTGCACGATACTAGCGGTGCTGCTGCCGCCTGCACAACACTTGTGGCAATGGTGGCATGAGGGGCGTTTAGCACACACACACACACACATGCACTGCTTAGCTACTCACACGGCCTGGAAGCCAAGAGGCTGCAGCTCAGTAGGGGGCCACAGCCCATAGGTTGGGGACCTCTGATCTAGTTATTAGATGTCTTGCTATATAGATCTCTGAACTATATTTTCTGTGTATGAATCTCTTTTCTGTTCTAATCTTTTTTTAAAAAATAAAAAAAATAAAAAACTGCTTTAATCCAGACTGCTGGAGATGTTCACATGCATAAATACAGACTGCTTTAGTCTCCAACCAAACCCACATTTGATGGCATAGTGGTGAAGACACTAAACTAGAATGAAGATGATCCAGGTTTTACTCTGGGTGATTTGGGGACAGGTTTAAATGAACTGGGTGATTTCAGCCTAATCTTTCCCTTCAGTCCATTCCACCTCTCTGAGCTTTTGGGATGAAGGTGAATCAAAAGAAGATTCTTCTGTAAGATACCTTCAGCTCCCAAGGCAAAGTGAAAGGTAAATTTAACAACAACACAAATATTATGATTGGGAAGCAACATTAATAAAGGAGCTCAGGGTTGAAATGAAGGATTCTTGGTGCTCCCTAGCCATGGGAGCCTTGGTGGAGCAGTGTGCTAATGCCTCCTTAAGTAACACCAGCTGCCTGCAATTAGTGCAGGTTCGCATCCCACCAGGCTCAAGGTTGACTCAGCCTTCCATCCTTCCGAGGTAGGTAAAATGAGGACCCAGATTGTTGGGGGCAATTAAGCTGACTTTGTAATAATGCCGCTTGGGGGGTGTATGAAAGCCCTAATAAGCAGGCATATACATAGAATGAAGGCTACTGCTAAGCTTGTAAGCCGCCCTGAGTCTTCAGAGAAGGGCAGGATATAAATGGAATTAAAATAAATAAATAAATAAATAAATAAATAAATAAATAAATAAATAAATAAATAAATAAATAAATAAATGGGGGTGCAGTGTTTAGAACACAGTATTGCAGGCTAATTCTGCTGACTGTCACGGGTTCAAGTCTGATTGGCTCAGGATTGACTCAGCCTTCCATCCTTCCAAGGTCGGTAAAATGAGAACCCTGATTGTTGAGGGCAATACGCTGACTCTATGAACCACTTAGGGAAGGGTGTGAAGCACTGTGAAGTGGTATATGTCTAACAATGGTTGGAAACTGACCAAAGAGAGAAGCAACCTGGAACTAAGGAGAAACTTCCTAATAGTGAGGACAATTAACCAGTGGAGCATCTTGCCTTCCAAAATCATGGGTGCTCCATCATTGGAGGTTTTTAAGAAGAGACTGGACAGTCACTTGTCTGAGATAGTATAGGTTCTCCTGCTTGAGAGGGGGGCTGGACTAGAAGACCTCCAAGGTCGCTTCCAGATTCTATTCTATTCTATTCTATTCTATTCTATTCTATTCTATTCTATTCTATTCTATTCTATTCTATTCTATTCTATTCTATTCTGTAATTCTATTCTATTCTATTCTATTCTATTCTATTCTATTCTATTCTATTCTATTCTATTCTATTCTATTCTATTCTATTCTATTCTATTCTATTCTATTCTATTCTAAAGTGCTATTGCTATTGGGTAATGAAATGTCTGCAAAAAATCAACCAAGCTCAGAAGGTATTAAGGAAACAAAGTTATTAAACTCTCTTTGTGTTTAAAATGACATGGATTTAAAAGAATTTTTTTCCAGAGCAGGAATCTGTCCAGTGATAGTGGTATTAAAAGAAATTTAGATAGATAGATAGATAGATAGATAGATAGATAGATAGATAGATAGATAGATAGATAGATAGATATAGATATAGATATAGATATAGATATAGATATAGATATAGATATAGATATAGATATAGATATAGATATAGATATAGATATAGATAGATATAGATAGATATAGATATAGATATAGATATAGATATAGATATAGATATAGATATAGATATAGATATAGATATAGATATAGGTATAGGTATAGGTATAGATATAGACATAGACATAGACATAGACATAGATATAGATATAGATATAGATATAGGTATAGGTATAGGTATAGATATAGACATAGACATAGACATAGACATAGACATAGACATAGACATAGATATAGATATAGATATAGATATAGATATAGAGCAGGATCCAATCTGGGTCAGTCACCAGGACCAGAAATTTAATCTTCCAGGTTTTCAGATTTGTTCTGGAGCCATCCTCAGGGAACTACTTTCCTCCAGAATGTGATTCCTATGACTAACCTTCCTCACTCAACTTGATTGTATTTTCAATTCAGGGAACAAGAGGAGCGAAAGTCAGAGAAAGATGCATCAGAATAAAGTTGGATAGAGATAAGAAAGCTTGGTCTGTTACAAAGGACCATTTGTTGAGTCGGCAAATGCTCAGTAGAGGTTTGTCTGGAGCCCCTACTTAATTTTCCACCAATTTCTCAACTGGCCAGTGCTTGTCAAACTGAACACACAATTCATCAGTGTTTTGTAGCCCAAACTGAACTACTAACACACCTCAAGTAACAGACGGCAAACAAACCACATTTGATTAATTCTGCCTATTTCACTCACCAAGTCCAAAAGGCAACTGCTTGATTCATCTTCTCTACAACAAACTAACTCAATGACAAGACACCTGAGTTGAAAGATTTGTGACACTATTCTCAAAATCAGGATTGAGAAAGGCACCACGGTTTGCTGTGTTGCATGTCCTTGTCTTGTGGATGAGGGAATCAACACTTCTGAAGACCATTTCCGAAGTAAATATTTGTCAGAAGAACATGATTGTCTTAGTGCGAAGCCCTTGACAAGTGGTTAAATAAAATGCATTGCATTTTGTGCTTCCAAAGTTTAAGTTAAAATAAATGAGTTGCAGATTGTTTGCCATGTAGCTTTCAACTTTGTTCTTTATTTTGTGACAGAAAGCACATTTAGGCTGTAGGTGCACTTTCCAATACTCAGAATTATTGCAGTTCTCAATACTGAGAAGTAACCTTGGGAAAAACATTTAAGTTTGTATAAGGGTAACAGCAACAAGACCAACAACAACCACTCCCAGAGTTGTCACTGGGAGTCAGGCAGCATATAATTGCAATGAATAAATAAAAGAATGCAATACATAGTAAGCACTACTATTTCCCTGGAATGGGGCAGAGGCAAAATCCAAAAATAAGGCATATTGTTGCAAAACTCCTTTGTCACCCAGTTGTTCAGGCTATTACCGTATTTTCCGGCGTATAAGACGACTGGGCGTATAAGACGACCCCCTACATTTCCTGTTAAATTATAAGGTTTGGGCTATACTCGCCGTATAAGATTACCCCTCTTCTAACGCACACCAAATAAAAATTCAAAAACATCAGATTTGATTTTAATATGGTAATTTTAATTCAAATGCTTGACATGCAGGTGCTTAGTAGGAAAACTGTCACTTATAAACATAAGGCTGTTTGTCATCAAACATGTAAACATAAAACAGTGCAAGAGGATTAAACTATAATAATAATAATAATAATAATAATAATAATAATAATAATAATAATAATAATAATAAGAAGAAGAAGAAGAAGAAGAAGAAGAAGAAGAAGAAGAAGAAGAAGAAGAAGAAGAAGAAGAAGAAGAAGAAGAAGAAGAAGTTGGAGGGGACCTTGGAGGTCATCTAGTCCAACCCCCTGCTAAGGCAGGAAACCCTATACCATTTCACACAAATGGCTGTCCAGTCTCTTCTTAAAAACTTCCAGTGTTGGAGCATTCACCACTTCTGGAGGCAGGTTGTTCCACTGGTTAATTGTTCTAACTGTCAGGAAGTTTCTCCTTAGTTCTAGTTTGCTTCTCTCCTTGATTAGTTTCCATCCATTACTTCTTGTCCTGCTTTCAGGTGCTTTGGAGAATAGCTTGACTCCCTCTTCTTTGTGGCAGCCCCTGATTCCAGCAACCGTTCCCTATTTTCCTAATTCACTTGTTCACTTTTCCTAATTCAGTCTAAAGCTTTCCCTGCACAGAGCCTTAAGTAACACAAGCTGCCTGCAATTAGTACAGGTTCACATCCCACCAGGCTCAAGGTTGACTCAGCTTTCCATCCTTCCAAGGTAGGTAAAATGAGGACCCAGATTGTTGGGGGCAATAAGCTGACTTTGTAATAATGCTGCTTGGGGTGGTGGTGGTGAAAGCCCTAATAAACAGGCATATACACAGAATGAAGGCTATTGCTAAGCACATTGATTTGTGCTTTAAATTGTAAGCCACCCTGAGTCTTCGGAGAAGGGCAGGATATAAATGGGATTTTTTTAAAAAAAGACCAAATGGGAGATCCGCTCCAGGTTTTCCAGCCAGCCCGCCCAGTTCCTGAGTCAAATGTGTCCTTAGAGCTAAGCAGCTGCTCTGCTGCGGCATTCCCCACCTGCCTTTCAAGTTGGGATATACTACAGCTGCTCTTCAACTTTAGAAGGAAAGACGCCCAGACCCCAGCCGGTAAAAAATCACAGACTGCAGCTTCTTCTCCAATTGGTCCCGCTTTCCCTGCACAGACTAAATGGGAGATCCGCTCCAGATTTTCCAGCCAGCCCTTTCCCTAAATTTTCAGCACCCGGCGTATAAGACGACCCCTGAGTTTTGAGAAGATTTTCATGGGTTAAAAAGTAGTCTTATACACCGGAAACTACGGTAATGCTAATCCTTAAATAGCCAAATCAAGTTTCAGAAGAATCTAAAAGAAGAACTGATCTGATCCCTGTCCAATGCTAGCTAGATTCATTAAGCTCAAGAAAATTAAGCTGTGATTATTAATTATTAGCTTCCTGTCTTCCCAGCCTTGAGTTATTTTTGGCTTGTTTGTATTTTCCTCCTCCCTCCCTCCCACTCTTCCTTCCTTCCTTTCTCTCCCCTCCCCTCTCCTCCCCTCCCCTCCTCTTCCCTTACCCTTCCCTTCCCTTCTCCTCTTTTTTTCCCTCCCTCCCTTCCTCTTTTTTTTCTCTATTTCTATTTACAGTGCCACCATAGTTGCATGGATATAGAGTTTCATTCTTATTTTTTTCTTAATTCAAACATGTTTACACTTTTGCCTGAAACATGTACTTTGTGAGAGCTTTTCCTACTATGAGAATTTGGGGGAGGGAAACAGAACAAGACATATTCCCTAATATGAAAGTCTTTTTTTTTTTTATTTTTATTTTTTATTAAATTTATTATTTAAAAACATTGGACACAGTACCAGCGAGCTGACAAACCTTTTTGTCTACAATGTTTAAATATATATATATACATGTATATATGTACATCAAAAATACACTTAAATACACTTAGATTACAAATCGGTGAAATACCACAATATTTAAAACAGTGAGCTAGTCTGTAAAACCTAATAGAGACCTTTCTTTTTATCCATCCAAAGATACAATTTGTTCCAAATTCTATAATAGTCTGATTGATCTTTATTCTTTAATTCCAAAGTTAATTTGTCCATTTCAGCGCAATCCCAAATTTTCCTAATAACCTCTTTTTGTCCTGGGATCTCATTCTTTTTCCATTTTTGCGCAAATGATATTCTAGCTGCTGTGATAATATGGATCGTTAAGTATAGCACATCTTTAGGATATTTCTCTTTCGTGATTCCCAACAAGAAAAGTTCTGGACTAAACTCCAGATCTTGTTTCAAAATTTCTTTCAGCCAAATCCAAATCATTCTCCAAAATTTTTGTGTTTTACTGCAAGACCACCACGTGTGGAAGTATGTGCCTATCTCTTCAGAACACTTCCAACATTTGGGAGATGCTGTTGTGTACATTTTTGCTAAGCGGGCTGGGGGAAGATGCCATCGGTAAAACATTTTAAATAAATTTTCTTTATACGATGAGGCCAGTGTTATCCTTTTATTCCTATCCCAAATTGTTTGCCAAGTATCTAGGTCGATGTTATGTCCTAAATTGTTAGCCCAGGTCAACATGGGGTCTTTCACTTGCTCTTCAAACAGCTTATATCCCAAAAGTAATTTATAAAAATTCCTTATTTGTTTAGAGTCCGGTCCCAATAATATTTTGTCCAATGCTGTTTCAGAGGTATATATCCCCCATTCATTTTTATCCTTCCTAAATCTCGATTGGATTTGTAAGTAGGCCCACCAATCGAGTTTTATACCTTGTAATTCTAGTTCATTCCTAAGTTTCAATTCCCCCTCCTCATTCAGAATATCCTTGTATGAGATTATGTTACCCAAATCAAACAGATTTGGGTAAACTATCGCTTCAAGGGTGGATAGCCAGACCGGTATTTTGGTGTAATTGTGAGATCTAATTTTTTTCCAAGTATTGAGTAGCGCTTGCCTGATCCAGTGTCTTTGAAAATGCGAGAAAAGACCTTGTTTCTCCGTCCATAGGAAAGCATGCCAGCCATATTGCAAATCGTGACCCTCTAAAGTTAATAGTCTTCTATTTCTCAAGATTACCCATTCTCTAATCCAGCTCAGGGCCGCGGCGTGGTAATATAATTCCCAGTCTGGCAATCCAAAACCCCCATTTTCCTTCGTGTCTTGTAAATATTTCAATTTAATTCTTGGTTTTTTCCCCTGCCAAATAAAATTTAGTGATAATTTATCCAAATTTCGAAAAAATTTAGAGTCGAGTTGAATTGGGATATTCTGAAACAGAAACAGGATTTTAGGCAGAATATTCATCTTAATGACAGCAATTCTTCCCAATAATGAGAGTTTTAGGTTTCCCCATCTTTCCAGGTCACCTTTTATTTGGTTCACTACATTATCATAATTATCCTTTTTGAGTGAAGTGCATCTAGCCGTAATGTTAATCCCTAGATATTTTATTTTCTTGACTATTTCTATATCCGTGATTTCGGCCAGATTACCTTTTTGTTTATTGGTCATATTTTTAACAATCATCTTGGTCTTATTTCTATTTATTCGCAGTCCGGCAACCTCACCATATTTAGATAATTCTTCCAATAGCTTTGGTCCCGTCTGACATGGATCCTCCATAATAAAAACTAGATCGTCCGCGAAAGCTTGCAATTTAAAGGTTTCCTTTTTAATGGTTAATCCTTTTATCTTTGGGTCATTTCTTATAGTTCTCGTTAATACTTCAAGAGTCAATATAAACAGCAACGGTGATAAGGGGCAGCCTTGCCGTGTTCCCTTTTGAATTTGAAACTTGCTAGATGCTTCCCCATTAATAATTATTTTTGCTTCCTGATTGTCATAAATTGCCCTAATTATATTTATAAATTTTTCTCCCATATTCATAAAGCTAAGCTGTTGGCACAAAAAAGACCATTTAACATTGTCAAATGCCTTTTGGGCGTCTAAGAAAAGTAATGCCATCTGTTGTTCGCTATGTAATTCATAGTACTCCAATGTATCTAATATTATTCTAATGTTGTGCTTAGTGTGTCTCTTAGCGAGAAAACCATTTTGATCTGCGTGTATGAAATCATTCAGAAATCGTTTCAATCGTTCCGCTATAATTGATGTAAATATCTTGTAGTCCGAGTTAAGAAGTGATATGGGTCTGTAATTTTGGATTAATGTATGGTCTGTGTTATCTTTCGGAATAAGGGTTATGTTTGCCTCTAGCCAAGATTTAGGCGTCCTTGCGCCTTCTAATACTGCGTTAAATACCTCCACTAGGGGTTGAGCTAGGATATTTTGTAATTCTTTATAAATCTCTGATGGAAGACCGTCGGGTCCCGATGCTTTATTATTCTTTTGTGCATTAATAGCTTTTATCACCTCAGATAGTCGAATTTCCTCGTTTAACATATTTCTGGTATCTTCTGTGACCTTAGGTAGTTTGGCTCTTTGAAAATATTCCTCCATTTTCTCCACACTTGCCTGGCTATCTTCTTTATATAAACGTTCATAAAATTCCTGGGCTATAATTTTTTTTTTCCCCTCCTGGTGGAATATTCTCCCTTCCTCATCTCGTAGTTCGTGAATCCAGTTTTTCCCCTTTTGTTTTCCCAATTTGTATGCGAGCCACCGGCCCGGTTTATTTGCATTTTCAAAAAAATTTTGTTTCGTGTTTCTCAATTGTTGTGCCAATTTCTCTTTGTCTAGGATGTTAAGTTTGTGTTTAATCAGATCCATAGATTGCTTGATATTCTCTTTTTGTGGATCTTGTTGGAGTGTAACTTCTAAGCTCTTATATTCCTCTTCTAATCTTTCCCGTTGTTGTCTTTTCCCCTTATTTTTATATACCATATATGCCCTCGCTACCCCTCTCATCATTGCCTTAGCTGTATCCCAATTGTTTTGTACTGAGGTGTCTATAGCTTTATTTTCCTTAAAGAAAAAACTTAGTTCTCTCTCCATCTTAGATTTGAATTCGTCTTCTTTTAAAATTGCTCTTTGAAGCGTCCATCTGGGTATTTTTTTGGAACCTTTCCAGATAAGTTTAATAGGATTGTGATCTGCCCAAGTACCTGTCGCTATATGTACCTCGTCTATTTCTGAACTAATTTCTTTCGTCATCCATACCATGTCTATTCTAGACCATGAGTTATGTCGGTTGGAGTAATATGTATATTGTCTAGCCTTACGATTTCTTTCCCTCCAGACATCTTGGATATTTAGTTCCTCAGCCAAGTTAAGAAAAGATCTCGGTAGAGTTCTTCTCTTCTTTTTCCTAAGCGTCTTTCCCATATAATCCAAATTTATATCTAGGATAGCATTAAAATCTCCTATTAAACAAATCTCCTCATAATCAATGCTACATATCTTATTATGAAGTGTTTTAAAAAATTGTTCTTGGTTATGGTTTGGGGCATATATCTCTACCATCATGACCTTCCTGTGATTTATTATAACCTCGACTATCAGTATTCTACCCTCTTTATCGTTATAAATTTGTTTTGCAGTCAATTTTGGGTTTACATATAGTGCCACTCCTCTCTTTTTCTTGTGTCGGTCTAAGGAAACGAATAGGTTCCCTATTCTTGGTTGTACTAACAAATATTTTTGTTGTTCCTTTATATGGACTTCTTGTATTGCCACGATATCCAATTGTTGGTGAATAAGCCTATTAAAAAATTTCCGCCTTTTCACTGGCGAATTCAATCCATTAATATTCACAGACATAATACTACACTCACCTCCCTTCATCTTACTTATTTCTGGTTTTTGTGGATCTCGTGATTCGGGGCTCTCTCTCTTCCTTGTCTCTAGTTCCATGTTTCTCTGTTAACTCACCGGATTTGTTCCTTCTATCCTCTGTAGCTAAGATCTTCCCATCCATTGCCACACGTATTGTATCTCTTTCTCTTACCTCCCTTCCATCTTGATCTTCTAAATCTACTTCCTCTTGGCTATGGAAGTGGCGTTTGTAAAAATCTTCTGCCTTCTCTATCGTGTCCAGTCTATGCCTTCTATCCTGCCACGTAACTAGAATACCCTCTGGAGTTAGCCATCTAAAGTTTACATTTTCTCTTATTAGTTTGGATGTTAAGAATTGATAGCCGCGTCTCAAATCCCTCATCCTTTTAGGTATCTGTTTAAGGATGGTGATTGGTTGGCCCCGAAATTCTAATGGTTCCTCTCTAGATCTATGCAGAAGCTCATCCCGAATTGATTTTTTAACTAGCCTTACATGTACTTCTTTTGGGAGGTTGTGCCTTCTCGCATAATTAGTTTGGACCCTGTATGTTTCATCAATTTCCGCCAGCATTTCCTCCTTCCCTACACCGAGTGCCTTTGCCATCAGTTCTGCCATCATGACCAACAGATCTTCCCCTCTTTTTTCTTGAACGTTCTGGAAGCATAGATAATGAGCAGCCTTTTCTGCTTCCAGAAAAATGACTGTTGTTTCTAATTCCTTATTAGCCTGAAGGAGTGTTTCATTTAAATCATCTACTCTCTTTTCCTCTTTTTCCATTCTAGCTTCCATATCTTGAAGTCTTTGTTCATTTTTGACTAATTGCTGTTGAATCCCTTCAAATTTATCATCTATCGCTTGGATTTTCCCCTTTAATTCACCAGTGTCGTTTCTTATTTGGCCTATTTCTCTCTTCATCTCCTCGTGGTTTTTGGCCATTGCCTCGTGTAGGTTTTGCAAAAGGGCATGTAAATCTTTAAAGGAATTTGAGTTAGATCTTTCCCTTTGCAGCATATCCTCTATAGATTTCTGATTGGAGGGACTTGAGGCCATCCCCTGTCCCTGTGCTGCTGCCTTTTTGCCAGCGCTAGGCTTAGTTGCTCCCGAGATACTTGTCATGTTTCCCCAATTATAACAGCGTTTTATCAATGTATAATACCCTGAGTCTTATATAAACCTTTTAACTCTATGACGAAAGATATATAAAACAGTTACCACCAGATACTTATTACCAACTAAGCAATTTATATAATAGAATTCTATAGTATGAATATAATCAAAGTCACGTTCTTCTTTTTTTCCCCCCCCCCCCGTTTCCGGCGCAGAAATTGGCACCTTTTCCGTCTTCCTCTGCTGTCAAAGACCAGTAGGTGTCCCACTAAACAAACCTCCAGTTACTAAATTGCTATATCAAATGGCCGCCCGTGACAAGTAGAGTAGAATTTCAAAAGTTTCAAAAGTTCACAAATTCAAAATTTACCAGGATAGACCAGACTAGACCAAGCTGATCGCTTTCCACGCCCGACAATCCAGAGTTCAGTCTCTAAGGCTCCAAAGCTCAGACTTTGACCTGTTGTAGCTTTTCTCCAGCTAGAATACAGTCATATAGTCTTCGGCTTTCTGTCCCTTGCTGTTTTTGCCAAACGCCTCCCTCAAGACTTCTATCGCCGCTTATTCCCTCTCCGTGAGGCTCCCACTTCGAACCAGTACCTCTTTCACAAGCGCTTCCTATTTAATATTCGGATACACTCTCCGTCAGCTCCGCTCTACCGTTGTCCCGCTGCTTACGTGCTAGCTCCGTCCCTCTGTCAGAACTTCATGTCGGCCATTACTGGCCTCCTTCTCCCCGGTTCGCTCGCATCAGACTTTCTCCGGATCTTCAACACGAACTGCCGCTCATGAAGGTTCTCCGGGCTGCCTGCAACTTCGGATGTCCCTACAGGACCTCCTGAAGCTCCGAAAACCCCCCGCGAACACTGGGTGAGAGGTTGTGCGAGGAGAGAGCTCCGTTCACACAGCCGCCCGCTCTGACAGTTGGCTCCGCCCCCTCCCTAATATGAAAGTCTTTTAATATGTGCAATTTTTCCCTAATGTACCCATTTGGCATGCTTTCTTTTCATTACCAGTTTACCCAAGATTCTTGTATGAAGAGATGAGACAAACCAGAAACCAAAGTACAGAAAAATATCTGGAAGATATCTGCTAGAAAAGTCCTAGGAAGTATGAGGGGAAAATGAAAGGAAAGGAAAAGAAAGGAAAGGAAGGAAGGAAGGAAGGAAGGAAGGAAGGAAGGAAGGAAGGAAGGAAGGAAGGAAGGAAAGAAGGAAGGAAGGAAGGAAGGAAGGAAGACAAAAACATACAGTGAGAAAAGAGGAAACAGAATCAGCAAGAATAGCAAGTCATTTTCAAAAACTGTTAAGAATGAGAGTGGAATAGGCCTCAAGTTTCCCTTAATTCTTCTGAAATAAGAAAAGTTTCTGCTGACCCAAGCTTGACTTGGTGGTTTCACAGGGATATTTATGCAAAATCCTGGGAGCAAAATAAAAGTGATTTTCCCATTGGCTTCTCCTGGTCTGTATTTCAGCTTCCCAGCCAAGCCTAGAGTCTTCCATGCAAGAATTAAGCAAGTGCAATCTTTGCTCCTAACCCTAGTGTCAGGACCCACCCCAATCCATGTCTTAGGAAAGTAAAAACTCTTGGAGTCAGTTCTAGTCCATAAGGAATTTTTCCTAGGACATGCTTGGTTGTGGAAATACAAGACAGGACTTGGTATTGTTGTACAGATTGAAACTTTATAAAGAGTTCCCGGTTCAACCCCTCTTCCCTCAACCCCATTTGGTCAGCCCCCCATCATTTTACTTCGTGTCATCCCTTTCATGGGAAAAAGGGAACTTCGAATCTTTATGGTTATTGCCTTCTTCCTTTACAGATTCAAATGGAGACACAGGCCAGATGCCTTCTTCTCTAAACCTCCCTTTTGTTCCCCCCAGTTCAAAAGGTTTCCCTTGGTCTTTGAAATAACCTAAGGCAGGCTGAATCCACATGCGCTCCTCCTTCCTCGGGAGATGGCAGAATCCATGGAGGGGGGGATAATATTTTAAACATACATTTATGAATGTGATATGAATGGATTCTGACACCTAGACAAATTCCCATATAAAATATATGACATTTACTGGTACCTTTACATCTTGAAAATTATCCCTTTTGTGCTCTGACTGATAAAGTTGCTTGTCAATCATCTAAGTGATAATTTGCCTTTGTTGCACACTAAGTTATTTATGCAGCAATTGTTCCATTTCAGTTGCTTTTATGTTCTTCCCAGGAGAAGCAAAGGGAATCTAAGGGAATCTAAGATCAGTAATATTTATAAAACCCACTGCCCCTTTACAAAAGAAAAATAAAATAAAATAAAAACTGCATTCCTAAAAACAAGGAGAGAAAAAAAATCAATAAACATTTCAGAGAACTACAGATTTTTAAATATAACTCATCCTATTATCCCACATTAGCTAACAATGCTTATCATTTTTTTTAAATTGCTATTTTATTACATTAAAATGAATCATGAGAAGGAGGGAAGGTATAGACAGACACAATCATCTCAGTAACATAGTTCAGAATCCAAAATAATATCCATAATAATGAAAAAATAACAAATATTTTTCTCAGAATTTTAAAATTTTTGCCGGTAGTTATAGTATGGTATGCCATTCTTTTATTGCATTTCCTCTTGGACCATAAATAACGTTTTCATTGACTGAAGAAATGGAGAGAAGAAAAGCGAGGGAAACACCTGGCAAATTAAGTTACAAATCTAACATAAAAGGTCCGTTTTTAAAAAATGCCCGTTTTGCTTCAAAGTCTTGTTTAGTGCATCTTTGTTGAAAGAAAGCTTGACAACTCATATCAATGTGGCTGCAAATTGAACGGAATCAAATAAAGGACAGAGCAGTTGGAAACCTCAACAAGGAGCGCTTACATTGCAATGTGTTGCAAAAGATTCCCTCACTCACTGAGTTAAGAGTCACGATAAAGTGAATATTATATTATAGATACCATATTTGCAAAATCCCGCAACTGTCCCTGTGTGCTTGGCTTGCTTATGGGTTCAAGGTTGGTGGCCTCTGCTGGCCATGAGAACAACCACTTCATTATTAAGTCCTTTTCTGCTTCTAATTCTGGTTCTGAGGCCAGTAAAATGAGGACCCAGATTGTTGGGGGCAATAGGCTGACTCTGTAAACTGCTTAGAGAGGAACAAACTCTGGAATCTGGTCACTAGTATAAATAGTGACATTATTTATTTAGGAAGCTCGGTGGTTCAGTGGCTCAAAAGATGCTGGAGAAGATCTGTGCTCTGGCAGTTTGAGTCCTACAACTGCATGACAAAGTGAGATCTCACCACTTGCCTTGGGTTTTGCCAACCTAGCAGTTCAAAAGCATGTAAATGCAAGTAGATAAATAAGTACCCTTTCGGTGGGAAGCTAACAACATTCTGTGTTTCACCATATGCTTTGCACTGCACTGCGATGTCCTGCTGGCCATATAACCACAGAAGTGTCTTCACATAGCACTGGCTCAATGGCTTAAAGAAACAGAGATAAGTATCACCCTCTATAGTTGGCTAAAACTAGTGAAGTAAAACCCTTGGGGTATTTTTACCTTTTATTGTTCATTTAAGCTTAGAAGAGGTTGTTGTATTGATATTGTTTTACTACTGAAAAAAAGTTGGAGGTTCCAACAATGGTTGGAAACTGACCAAAGAGAGAAGCAACCTGGAATTAAGGAGAAACTTCCTAACAGTGTAAACAATCAACCACTGAAACAGCTTGCCTTTAGAAATTGTGGGTGCTCCATCACTCAAGATTTTTAAGAAGAGACTTGACAGCCACTTGTCTGAGATGCTATAGGTCCTCCTGCTTGAGGAGGGGGCTGGACTAGAAGACCTCCAAGGTCCCTTCCAGATTCTATTCTATTCTATTCTATTCTATTCTATTCTATTCTATTCTATTCTATTCTATTCTATTCTATTCTATTCTATTCTATTCTATTCTATTCTTTGTCTAGTCTAGTCTAGTCTACATTCTAGTCTAATCTTGTCTTGTCTAGTCTATTCTTATTAATTCTGTTCTGTTCTATTCTATTCTAGTCTAGTCTAGTCTAGTCTAGTCTAGTCTAGTCTAGTCTAGTCTAGTCTAGTCTAGTCTAGTCTAGTCTAGTCTAGTCTTCTGATGTATTTTAGTCACTTTTTAACTTGTTCCATTTTTCCCTTTTCCCTTTCATGTTAGTTTTAATGGTTAATGCATTTTAATGTTTGATTTTGAAATTTAATAAATATTTAAAAAAAATAAAATAAAAAATAAAGGAATCTGATCACTTACCATTTTAAAAAGCTCGAAAATGCTTCCTTTTTATGGGTCCTAATGAAGTTGATTTAAAGTGAATAAATCCTTTCCAATCAGCATAAATGAATAAGGGTAATGACCCTGTTATACACCCTTGAGTTTGAAGTCTCCTTATTTTATATTGTGATATTATGATTTATTACAATGCACCTTTCAACTGTTATTTTGTTCTGCATCTTTCTACCACATTTGTACATAGATGATAAATCCACTACTGCTCTGCTCTGGGTTTTCTCTTCTAGGTATAGGATGGATTGCACTCTGTGCCATTTATGGATTTGTTAGATTTGCATTACGCCTTACATTTTCAACAAAGGCTGATATGGAGCTTCTCTTGCTGTGGCATCAAATCACCCTTTGAAAGAGGATTTTGTTTTCCCGCATGGATTTATGCAGGTAAAGATGTTAGATGCAAACGTAGTGTGTCATCAACATTGGTGCAATCACTAGTCTCTAAGAAGCAAATGGGATATAAACTAGGTTCTTAGATGGATAGAATCTTTTTTTCCCTGCGTCCCTGTTCCATTTTCCATCCATTATCCATCACACAATTCGCTTTTTGTGCTTTTTAAGGATAAACAGATATCATGCTTTTGGAAGCTGCAGACCGGCTCTTCCAAAATCTTCAAGAAGGAAGGAAGAAAAAAAACAAAACAGTTCTATGACACTAATGGAGTTTTCGTGTCTTGTTTTCTCCTTCAGTAAAGCAGCATTTAAATATCCATCCATTACTTACCTTTCATTGTTGTTAGGAGCCTACTTTGTGCATATTTCACACCAACCCGTTTTTCATTAACTAACCTAGTCGTCTTCTTCTTCTTCTTCTTCTTCTTCTTCTTCTTCTTCTTCTTCTTCTTCTTCTTCTTCTTCTTCTTCTTCTTCTTCTTCTTCTTCTTCTTCTTCTTCTTCTTCTTCTTCTTCTTCTTCTTCTTCTTCTTTTCTTCCCTTCCCTTCCCTTCCCTTCCCTTCCCTTCCCTTCTCTTCCCTTTCCTTCCTTTTCACATCCCAAATTGCATTTCTTAGAAATCAAAGGTTTGTTTCAATATAAACTCTGGGAGATGTCATAAAAATCAGTGGCATTAAATTAAAACTTACATATATTGGGGGAAAAAGGTGTCTTCATTAGCAAGGTTAAATAAAGCTACATCAATGGCTGAGAGAAGCATCTTTCCATTAAGGCCAGCTCTTAAATATGTAAATATGCTTGTGAATGATGTTTCACTTGAAAATGGACTTCTAGAGATTCCAAGGTTTCATCTCTGTGCATGTGAAATGCAACTTTCATTAACTACTATTTATATGTAGATAACACTCACTAAATACAATAGAATTGTTCTGACTTCCCCCCAATGACAAATTCATTATCTTGCTTATGTTCTCCAATTAATGCAGTTAATGAGTTTTCTTCCACAAAAGTTGTATTCTTTTCAATTTTCCATCAGCCGGTTAGTGTTGGCAGTGTTTATTAATAAAAACAACTTAACATATAATTACTCTCTTTGGGTGAGGAAAAGAAGACCCACAATTGTGATCACAGAACAAAGAATATTGCATTAGTATTACACCCAACACCTTTCTCACAATGAAAATTCACATACAGTCCTCAAATGGCTTCCATTTTTTTAAAAAAAATTCTGAACACCCAACCCATTCTTTCTTTCTTTCTTTTTCCATCTGGGATATTTTAGCAGCACAAATCATTGTGTCATACAATGCCAGGGATAAAGACTTAAGTGCCTCAATTACAAATCCTACTCTGCATTCTCTAATCAACAGTGAAGTAAATAATTAAATACTATGCTCCTTCCAGAGTTCTTTATAGGCAATAAATGTCTCTATATCTCATTATCTATTCTAGTTAGGGACAGACAAAATGTGCTTAATTTCAGTGCTGGTTTTACCTCTCACTCTGTCATTTGTCCTTAATGTTCAAATTTCAGGCCAAACAACCCATATTGACTTTTCCAGAAAACTGAGCAAGATGTGTAACCTATTGTTCAAGGATATGGTTGGTGCTTCCTGGAGAGAATTCAGCATAAGAACAGTATGAAAGTGAAGAGAAACCTGCTGGTTTTTTTTTATCCTTGATTGTTTATTAGATTGTTTAGAACAGTTAACCAGTGGAACAACCTGCCTCCAGAAGTTGTGAATGCTCCAACACTGAAAGTTTTCAAGAAGAGACTGGACAGCCATTTGTCTGAAATGGTATAGAGCTTTCCTGCCTGAGCAGGAGGTTGGATTAGATGACCTTCAAGGTTCCTTCCAACACTACTACTACTACTACTACTACTACTACTACTACTACTACTGTTGTTGTTGTTGTTACAATGATTGATCATCGCACAGTCAGCCAGATGTTCAGACTGGGTTTGGCATTTTCATCTACCTATCGAGCCCTTATCAAGGACCTGGGATAGGCAAATGTTTCATGGTGTTACAGATATTGTCACAGGATGTAAGACATTCCAAGTAAAGCTGCCTTTTGCAATTGACTGATGGTAAATTTGTCAGTGCCAATGGTGTTCAAGTGGTGCTCCAATTGTTTTGGGATTGCACCCAAGGCGCCTATTACTATTGGTGCTATTGGTTGTTGTTGCTGCTGTTGTTGTTGTTGCTGTTTTATTGTTTGATTACTACTACTCTTTGGTAAATCTTAAAATGTATGCTAGTGAGTTGTAAATGATCTCTACATGGGGCTGCCCTTGAGGACCACTCGGAAGCTTCAGCTGGTTCAGAATGCGGCTGCGCGAGTTGTGATGGGAGTCTCCTGATATTCCTGTGTAACACCTCTTCTCCACGAGCTGCATTGGCTTCCAGTTGCCCTCCGGGTGAGATTCAAGGTGCTGGTGATGACCTATAAAGCCCTTAATGGCTTGGGTCCGGACTATCTAAGGGAACACCTGCTGCCGGCATCAACTTCCCATCGTCCTGTGCGCTCCCATAGGGAGGGCCTCCTTAGGGTGCTGCCGGTCAGGGAATGCCGGCGGGTGATCCCCAGAGGGAGGGCGTTCTCTGTGGGCGCACCTGCCCTTTGGAATGATTTACCTGTGGAACTCCGGACTGCCCCCGACCTTCGTTCATTTCGCCAGGACCTGAAAACCTGGCTTTTTGATCTATCCGGCCTGGACTGAGGGGGGTTTTAGTTTTAAATTTTAATATTGTTTTATTGTTGGGCTATTATTAATTTATTTTTTTTAAATTCTATTTTATCTTAATTTGTATTGTTTTTAAATATTGCCCTGTAAACCGCCCTGAGTCCTTGGGGAATAGGGCGGTATAGAAAAATAAATAAATAAATAAATAAATAAATAAATAAATAAATAAATAAATAAATAAATAAATAAATAAATAAATAAATAAATTTGATAGTTATTTGGCCAGAATCACATATGCGTTATCCTTGATGTAAACTCTGTCAATCTCCAAATATGGAATATGATGATGCCAAGAGAACTAACCAAGATAATTGTCCTCAACATCCTCTGAATGGACATATGTCCCAAGTCTGGAGACTCAGATTAAGGAGCAGCTTTATGGCAAGAATAAGTATTCTTGAGGGTACACAAGAAAAATCTGGATCTAAAGATGGAGGAAGGAGACCATTGAGCAAGGAATAACTTTAAAGGAGGATATGGCTGAAGGACCTGACCTCCCTGATACTACTTGGCAGATCCTGAGTAGGTGGAGAGTTGGAGTGCCTAAATTAAAAACTAACATGCTGAAGTAGAGGGTCTTAGTGTATAACAACACAGTAGGTGAGTGTGGATAGACACAGAGCCTGGCCCATCTGCTGGTACAGAAGCATGTACTGATAGAACAATAATCAGTATCTCCAGAAGCGGTGAATGTTCCAACACTGGAAGTTTTTAAAAAGAGACTGGAGAACCATTTGTCTGAAATGGTGTAGGGCTTCCTGCCTGAGCAGAGGTTGGACTAGAAGACCTTCAAGGTCCCTTCGAACTCTATTATATAAAACTTTTATTCATAAAACATGAAACTCAGTCAACTGAACACTCAAATTGACGGGTACTAATGGTTGACACGGGTTGCTGCCAGCATCCTAGGTATTATTATTATTATTATTATTATTATTATTATTATTATTATTATTATTATTATTATTATTATTATTATTATTATTATTAATATTAATATTAATTGTTTATTATATAGTGACTTATTTTTGGCCAGCAACAAAGCTAGGAAGTCAGACATATGTTGACCCCTTATCTCTCATCATGACATCTCTCACAAGAAACTGTGGCAGCGACCTCTCCTCTGTTTAGACTTAGTTGAGTTTTGGCTTTATTTTATTCCCCCCCTCCCAAAAAAACCCCTCAAATTGTGCTGCTAACAAAAGCAATACAAGTGTCACATGGAGGCCATTGATAGGACATGTCTCGAGATCCATAACTGAAACTATAGTCATACTTGGTAAACAGTAACAACCACATGGTGTTCTACACTGAAAGAAATGAGTGAGCACACAGTAATGTCAACATGCAAAATGGGGAGAAAAAAAAACTGGGTTGTGTCAGTTCAGAATTAATTCTAAGCCAATTCAACAGAAAACACACTGTATTCAGGAAGCTGTGAATCACCTTCTTTGTGTTTGGTGAGTTCAGCACTGCTCCTTTGCAACTCTCCTTTTCACGATATCCTGGAGAATAACAATTAGAAATCCAAACACGTCTGTTTGTGCTGCAAAAAAATGTTCACAAAAAAAAAGATTAATTATTCCCAACTCCCAGGCTCAAAATACCGACTTACAGATACTGTATTTTTAATCACATTTCAACAAACAAATTTCAACCATTTGCATATTTGATTCTGAAGTGTGATCCCTTTTTTTTCCAAGTCTACTGTACAAGTGGCAGCTATTCCCATCACAATCTCCTTCCCACTCTCTCTCTCACCCACCCACCCACAAACACACACACACACATACAAAGTTGATGAACTTTGCACCATTAAAAAAAGACTCAAAGCATTTTTATCCATGCAGCTAAGCAGCAGGACATGCATTATTTAAGGAACTTCTCTTTATTGGGAGGGTTATGAATGTGGTAAATGCAACCA
This sequence comes from Vipera ursinii, assembly GCF_947247035.1. Classification (NCBI taxonomy): domain Eukaryota; kingdom Metazoa; phylum Chordata; class Lepidosauria; order Squamata; family Viperidae; genus Vipera; species Vipera ursinii. The sequence continues at coordinate 110,759,167 of NC_139514.1, forward strand.
ACTGCTTAGTATGTTATTCCTTTACCTGTCTAATTATTATTATTATTATTATTATTATTATTATTTATTTATTAAACTTATATACCGCCCTTCTCCCGTAGGACCCAGGGCGGTTCACAAGGCAATTAAAACAACATTACAATACAAAAATTAATAACAATTAAAATAGATTAAATTATCCTTAATTAAAATCTAAAACCCCTATAACTCTGATTAAAAACCCAATTACAATAAGCTAAAAAATTAAAAAATCCTCAGTCCTGGCAGGAAAGCTCAAAGAGCCAGGTCTTCAGGTCCCGGCGGAACGAATGAAAATCAGGGGCAGTCCTAAGCTCTATGGGTAACTGGTTCCAGAGGGCAGGCATGCTCACAGAGAATGCCCTCCCCCTGGGGATCGCCCGTCGGCAATCCTTGACCGGCGGTACCCTGAGGAGGCCCTCCCTGTGGGAGCGCACAGGATGAAGGGAACTTGATGCCGGCAGCAGGTGTTCCCTCAGATATCCCGGACCCAAGCCATTTAGGGCTTTATAGGTCATCACCAGCACCTTGAATCTCACCCAGAGGGCAACTGGAAGCCAATGCAGCTCGCAGAGCAGAGGTGTTACATGGGAGTATCGGGAAGCCCCCATCACAACTAGCGTGGCTGCATTTTGCACCAGTTGAAGCCTCCGAGTGGTCCTCAAGGGCAGCCCCATGTAGAGAGCATTGCAGTAGTCTAACCAGGAGGTCACGAGCACATGTGTGACTGTGCGCAAGGCATCTCGGTCCAGATAGGGCCGCAACTGGCGCACCAGGTGAACCTGGGCAAAAGCCCCCCTGGTCATGGCTCCTATATGATCTTCAAGGCTGAGCCGCAAGTCCAGGAGGACACCCAAGTTGCGAGCCCTATCGACGGGGGGTAACACCTCACCCCCCATCATTAAAGATGGAATAGAATGGTTCACTCGAGATGCCTGTACGCACAGCCACTCAGTCTAATAACTGCAGCAATTTTCTTAAGCAATGCAGCACTTGTAGATCCTGGTAAAATTTATTCCCTTGCTGTTCAACTCTCACATGACCTAACTCAACTGGATCATAATGGTTGCATCAATCAATCTTCAGTGGCTTGTGGGCTCCCAAAAGTCTACTACATCTGCTTTAAGGACATTTTCAGATCATCTGCCTAGGATATTGTTGACCACAGTAATTTGTAGTGGTCATATATTACATGGAGAAAAAAAAAAGCTGGTGATAAACAAAGGTGGGGTTTTTTTTGCATAGAGGTTATTTTGGAAGCCTCTTGTGGAATTGGGTTGGTATCCTGTTAATGCCATATCCTTTGTTCTGCGAAAATAATTGTTGCCTTTTTTTAATCCTATCCAGAAAAAGCCATTGTAGCACTTAGTTGGTTTATTAATAAGTATTGCTGAGGCTAGCTAGCAAGAGCAGGCAACTTTTGTGCAATAAAACTCATTAACTTCATTAATTGGAGAGCATAGGCAACATAATGAATTTGTCATTAGGGGAAAGTAAGAGCCATTCTATTCTGTTTAGTGACTGTTGCCTACTTACAAATACTAGTCAGTGGAGCTTGCCTCCTTAGGGCTGCTTATGAATTTGGGAGGGGAAAATGGCAGAGTGAAGGATGGTTTGTTGTGTATATAATGGAAATTCATCTATTCTGCACCATCCAAGCTAGTATTCAAAGCAAAATATTGGTACTTTTCTCTACAGAGTTCAATGTTTGCCAATGCCATGATTTTATTAAAACACATGCAATAATTTGAGCGTGTTCTATAGATTTGCAAAGAAACATCAAGCATCTGAAATAAATAAATGCCACACCGAGGGAAATTGAACAATGTTGAACATGTTTTCTTTTTTAAATAATAATAATAATAATAATAATAATAATAATAATAATAATAATAATAATAATAATAATAATAATAATAATAATAATAATAATAATAAATATAATACAGGTACTGGATGGATGAAATTATGTTTGATCAGATTCACTTTCTCTCCCACAAAATAAACACATCTCAAGAACTGCATGTGCTGAAGACCATGAAGCATTTGCTTCATCCTTTAGAGGAGGACTACTCTTATTGTGATGCTACAGCCAAAGGATGACTCTTCAAACACTTCGGAGATTGCATCCTTTTAAAGTTTCAAGACAGTAACTTTGAAAGCTGTTACTTTTCTGGAAGGAGAACGAGAAAATCTGTATGGCTTTCTCCTTCAGTGTAAAGTAGAGAATGCAGAGGACAATTTCTCCATACCTCTTCAGATCTGTATGGTCTTGAAAACTAAGCTGGACCAGGTTAGTAGTTGAATAGAAGACTCAAATCCCAAAGTGATAAATAACAAACAACATTAGGAAAAGTCAGTAGCAAACCATCTCAATATTGCTGATGAGAAGATTCAAGGTGGACACCATGGGGAGTCTACTTGCAACACATTTTTGCAGTTGGCATACCTGTATGTATTTCCACTTCAGCATCCACATGTCTAGTTTTGTCACCCCACTGATTCTCAATCATGAGCTAAAGTCCATTTAACTTTGCCAACAAATAACTTTGTTGAGCTGCTTGTTGGAGCCATAAACATGTTTCTCTTTTTGTAGCTCAGATCCGTTTGCTTATTGCAAACCTGAGGTTTTGAAAAGCCTCACAAAATAAATGTAGGTACGGATCTGGCATAACAGGCCATTAATCAGGGAATAGAAATTTTTTTTAAAAAAAGATAATTAAAGACGCTCAAGATTATATTGGATTTTGATTTAACCTAAAAATATCTTGCTATCTGGGTCATGTTATTCTATATTGCAAATGAACGTGACCTTCACACTCACCAGAAGACAATGGGGGAAAAAAAGAGGCTTTCAGATTTGCTAATTCTGGCAAGGATATACAGGTGGTCCTCAAGATATGAGTATAACTAAACCCAATATTCCTGTGGCTAAGCAGATATTAAGTACATTTTGCCTCTCTATACTGTATGACCTTCCTTGCCAAATTGGACCCAAATTGTTGGGAGCGATATGCTGACTCTGTAAACCACTTAGAGAGGGCTGCAAAGCACTGCGAAGTGGTATTATAGTCTACTGCAGGGGTGTCAAACTCAATTTCATTGAGGGCCGCATCAGCACTGCGGTTGCCCTCAGGGGGTCGGGTGGGCGTGGCCTGGGTGGGCATGGCCTACTGGGTGGGCGTGGCTAGAGTGCGTATGGCCTACTGGGTGGGTGTGGCCAGCTCTACATCGTTCGCATCAAGGGTGCCTATGGGGGGGCCTGGGCAGGAGTGGGACAGATCTGAGGGTCTCTGGCAGAAGGAGGGTCTCTGGGCCAGGGCCAAGGCAGTGGGGGCCGTTCCCTCACTGTTTCCAGGATGGCTTCACGGGCCGCATGAAACCACTTCGCGGGCCGGATCCGGCCCCCGGGCCTTGTGTTTGACATGTCTGGTCTACTGCTATTGCTAAAGAAATGGTTGTAAATGCATTTCCGTGCATGTTTTTCACGATGTATGCATTTTCCTGTGTGCGTTTCATACTATAATTGGTGTGACTTAGTGAATGTTCTCACCTTCTTACCTTCACCCTAGATAAATATGTGCACATATTTGTTCCTTGGTTATATCTTTTACAAAATTCAGAAGGGAAAAAAAGAGTACAAAATATTGATTCTCTTCATGTGACTGCAAAGGAAGTAAAATTGGGTAAATTAATGTTTGAAAATTAAATGCAGGCTGATGACCAATAACAGATTCTTTTTTATCCAGAACCCTTGTCATCTCCTCCTCCATCTACCAGACTAAACCCAGTTTGTAGCAAGGCAATAATTAACTCAATTAACCCAGCTGTCAAAAACTTTCCAACAAAATAGAGCATATTTTTTTACTAGAGGCTAGAATTAGTAAAACATCCTGAAACATTTGAAACTACTGATAAGCAGACTTTCGTCCTACATGCTAAATTTCTGGATTTGCATTTTAAAGCAGTCTTTATTTCCTATGTTCTGCATTGGGTGACACCCAGCTTACCCTTAGTTTTATTGTCTTTTACCCAATTTACATTCCTATAAGAATGTACATGAAGTATAACCCCAAAAGGCAAGACAAGAAAAAATAGATGGAAACTAATCAAGGAGAGAAGCAACCTGGAATTAAAGGGGGGGGGAACAAAACTTCCTAACAGTGAGAACAATTAACCAGAGGAACAGCTTGCCTTCAGATGTTGTGGGTGCACATCACTGATCTTGGCTAATCTGGAAGCTAAATACAATATAATTTGTATAGCAAAGTTGGAAGGGACCTAGGAGGTCTTCTAGTCCAACCCCCAGCTCAAGAAGGAGACCCTATACCACTTCAGACAGATGTCTATCCAATCTCTTCTTAAAAGCTTCCACTGATGGAGCACCCATAACTTCTGGAGGCAAGCTCTTCCACTGATTTATTGTTCTCACAGTCAGGAAAATTCTCCTTAGTTCTAGGTTGCTTCTCTTCTTGATTAGGTTCCATCCAATGCTTCTTGCCTTGCCTTGCCTTGTCCTGCCTTCTGATGCTTTAGAAAATCATTTTTATGGAAGGCCTTCAAATATTGGAACACTGCTATCATGTATATGTCATGTATTTTGTTGTAAGACTATGAGGAAATCTCAGGAGAGGTTTCCTGGAAGACGATAATGACCATCAGCTTCTGCAAGAGTAGCAAGACAATTGCACAGAAATGTTCTCATAACTTAAGGTGGGGGAAAAATGATATCCTAGCATGAATATAGGCGATTAAGTAGATAATGATGGTGATATTCATTCAGTCGCGTACAACTCTTGTCGATTCTATGAGCCAGGTCTCTCCACATCTTCTGATCTTGCGCTACTTCTTTGAGTTTTTCTATTCTCTGGCTGGTGTCAGCTTTAATGGCTTCCTTTTACCGCTAACTCTTCCAAACATAATTGATTTTTTTTCCAGTGAATAACCCCACATGACATGGCCAACATAAGTAAGACAAAGTTTTGTGATGTTTGCCTTCCAGTGACATGTCAGGTGTTATGTGCTTTAACCTGCTTGTTAGTCACTTTACACAAACACAAGCACTCATACTCTCACATACATGAACTTTGAATATCCCAAAGAACAAGTGAAGGGTGAGTCAATCTGTTTTCCAAAGCACCTGATGGCCAGACAAAGGAATAACAGATGGAAACTGATCAAGGAGAGATTCAACCTAGAAATAAGGAGAAATTTTCTGATAGTGAGAACCAGTGCTTTTTTTCTTAAAAGAAAAAAAGGTGCCAGAATGCACACACATCATACAACCCATCTTGCCTACAAGGTTCCATCCAAAAATGGTGCCGGGACTCCGTTCTGGGTGTTCTATGACAAAAAAAGCCCTGGTGAGAACAATCAATGGAACTGCTTGCCTTCAGAAGTTGTGGGAGCTTCCTCACTGGAGGTTTTCAAGAAGACAACTGGACTACCATGGTGTAAGGTCTCCTGCTTGGGTGGAGGTTAGTCTAGATGACCAATAAGGTCCCTTCCAACTCTGTTATTCTCTTCTCTTCTCTTCTCTTCTCTTCTCTTCTCTTCTCTTCTCTTCTCTTCTCTTCTCTTCTCTTCTCTTCTCTTCTCTTCTACTCTACTCTACTCTACTCTACTCTACTCTACTCTACTCTACTCTACTCTATTCTATTATTCTATTCTATTCTATTCTGTTCTATTCTATTCTATTCTATTCTATTCTATTCTATTCTATTCTATTCTATTCTATTCTATTCTATTCTATTCTATTCTATTCTATTCTATTCTATTCTATTCTATTCTATTCTAGGCAGTTAGAACAATTAATCAGTGGAACAACCTGCCTCCAGATGCTGTGAATGCTCCAACATTGTAAGTTTTTAAGAAGAGGCTGGACAGCCATTTGTCTGAAATGGTATAGGATTTCCTGCCTGATCAGAGGGTTGGACTAGATGACCTCCAAGGTCCCTTCCAACTTCTTCTTCTTCTTCTTCTTCTTCTTCTTCTTCTTCTTCTTCTTCTTCTTCTTCTTCTTCTTCTTCTTCTTCTTCTTCTTCTTCTATTCTATTCTATTCTATTCTATTCCATTCCATTCCATTCCATTCCATTCCATTCCATTCCATTCCATTCTATTCTATTCTATTCTATTCTATTCTATTCTATTCTATTCTATTCTATTCTATTCCTTCCTTTTTTGAGTGGGAAAAAAAACTTGCAAACACATTGACTTTAGAGAATGTTCTTCTTCTTCTTCCCTTAAATGGTTTAATATATGGTCCCAGATGGTCAACCAGGGTTACATGAAACCTCCTTTCTTTTTTATAGAATTATATTTATGAGCCCAGATAGGGGTCATTTTCTTCTCTTCTTGCAGATTTTTTATTTGCCAGGAGAAACAGAGAGTATTTGTCAAGCGAGTTCTCGGCCATAAAGAGATCACAAGAGTCAGAGGGATCACCGCTGGGAAAAAACCCAAGATGACTGAATTTTAGTAATTCCCTCCTGTTGCCAGAACTTCTTTTACAATGTCATTAATATTTGGGTGCCCTTTAAAGAGACCTGAAGCCATGTAATCGATTTTTGAATAAAAGTGCAAGGTTCCCCCCCCCCTACACACACACACCTCTTCATTTTCCAATTGGAAGGTGTTTAAATGTATAACACAGACTGAGGAAAGAAAGAAAAAAGTATCCTACAACAATTAAAAAAAGCACCCTGCTTCCTGTATTACAAATTAGCCCTGTCAATCGCTGATTAAAGAATGTTAATTTCTAGAATTACCAGACAGACAGCTATAAATGGTACAGTTTTATTAATTATTCTTAATCTTTGCTTTTTCAAAACAAAAGGCATTAGTACAGATTCCACTGCTGGCAAAGGAAACCTAGTGTTCAGGGGAACAAATTAAATTGCCATGGGTAAGCATAACAGACCACACTAAAAAGCAGAGACATCACCCTGTCAACAAAAGTGTGTATAGTCAAGGCTATGGTCTTCCCAGTTGCAATGTATGGCAGTGAAAGTTGGACCATAAGAAAGGCTGAGCGCCAAAGAATTGAGGCCTTTGAACTATGGTGCTGGAGAAGACTCCTGTGAGTCCCTTGGACTGCAAGGCGATCAAACCGGTCAGTCCTAGAGGAGATCAACCCTGACTGCTCTTTAGAAGGCCAGATCCTGAAGTTGAAACTCAAATACTTTGGCCACCTAATGAGAAGGAAGGACTCACTGGAGAAGAGCATAATGCTGGGGAAGATTGAGGGCAAGAGAAGAAGGGGACGACAGAGAATGAGGTGGCTGGATGGAGTCACTGAAGCAGGAGGCGTGAGCTTAAATGGATTCCAGAAGATGGTAGAGGACAGGAAGGCCTGGAGGAATGTTGTCCATAGGGTCGCAATGGGTCGGACACAACTTCGCAACTAATAACAACAACAACAAGCATAACAGAATATCAGAGTTGGAATGGGCCTTGGGGGGGCGGGGGTCTTCTAGTCCAACCCCCAGCTCAAGCAACAGACCCTATACCTTTCCACTTAAGTTGCCACCCAGTTTTTTTTTCTTAAAGGCCTCCAGTGATGGAGCACCCCCAATTTTTGAAGGCAAGCCGTTCCAACGGTTGATTGGTCTTACTGTCAGGAAATTTCTCCTTAGTTCTAGATTGCTTCTCTCCCTAGTTAATTAAACTTAGTCGATTACTCCTTAGTTAATGACCCCCTTCAGATTTATTTTCAAAGTAAAATCAAGCTTCGCTGTTCTGCACCAGGCAAAAGTCTCCATTTTCCTCACTGTCTTGGCCATTCAGGGAGGGTCATTTTTTTCCAGATGGGAGGTGCTGAAGAGAAAAAAAAAAACACGAAACTGTCCCACCCAGTGTGTTTGTTGGTCCTCGGCCATTTTAGAAGCTTCGTTGCTGACATCTGAAATGAGGTCCAAAGTGAAGAGGATGCCAAGTTTCTTCATCGCTGTTGAAAAAAATATGTATTTATCAATCATATTTTAAAACCTGAAATTTGAAATTTGATACATAAAATTAGATAGAGAGAGGGGGGGAGAGAGAGACGGAGATGGAGATGGAGACAGATAGATAGACATAGACATAGATATAGATATATAGATATAAATATCACTAGACATTCTTGCTTGTATTCATTTTGTGTTTAGGAAGAACATTGTATCTTTTGCCCACTGTAACATGGGGCATTTGGCTTTGCTCACATTGGATAAAGTGCTTATCCGTGGAATAAAGCTTAATTTATATTTTGTAGCATATATGTGCTACATATTTAAAAGTTTATACAATGACAAAGTATGTTTGTTTGTATGTACAGTATGTATGTATGTGTCATTCTCTCCCACCAAATGAGAAGACAGGACTCATTGGAATAGACTCTGATGTTGGGAAAGAGTGAAAGTAAGCGGAAAAGGGGATAGCAGAGGATAAGATGGTTAGATGGTGTCATCAATGCAATGAACATTAATTTGGACAAACTCAGGGAGACACTGGAAGACAGAGGACCTTGGTGTGCTATGGTCCATGGGGTTGTTAAGATTTGGACATGACATAGGAATTGAACAACAACAAAAATGTTTGTTTTTGTGTGTGTGTTGTGTGTGTGTGTGTGTGTGTGTGTGTGTGTTTATTTCTGGTGCTTCTGGCAATGCTAAAGAGAGAGATGTTCATCCCAATCATAGGTAGACTGGTTCTTCTGATGCCTCTACTAAAGTATTGTTAGGATCTAATCATCTTTGAGTAATGTAGTATGGACAACAGAGACTTCTTGAAATGGTAAGAAATAGGAGTAGGAACTGTGAAATCTGTATCATCAATCGTGGTAAGTTAAGCAACCTCCACTGAAAGCTAATGGCATTATAGTGACAGATTCTGGCTCCTGAATTCTACCTCTACACCAATTTACTCCCTGACCTCTAACCAGGCTTTCAGCAAATTAAAATGCGCAGATTGTTAAAGTAAAGCAATTTGCCTCAATCTACCTGGAAAGAACTCCATTTATTTCAGAAGGATCTTTTAGAAGTTTAATTAACTAATGCTTTTAAAATAATCAGAGACTATTCTATTTCACTCCATGCTAGATGGAGTCTTCATTTTATGAAAGACTTGAGTTTAAGGTGTCTCTAGCAGCCTCTAAGAGTATTCCCCACATTTAAAAAAAAATTCCTAAACAAAACTATACTCCTATTTGCCTCAGTCCTGCAAGAATAGATAAATAAATGCATTTGAATTTCAAGGAATGTATATGCACAAGATACTGGGAATCAGGATAAACGTGTAAACAGAGCGTGACCTTTATTTTTGCTCAGATTCTTCATCTCTACTCTGAATAAGGCTGGTGTCCTAAACAGGAGGGGGAAAAGGGGGGGGGGCTTACTCTGGGCATTGAAAATCCCTTCACATTTCCATAGATCAAAGCCTCATGAATACAGAATATATTTTATAATAATAATAATAATAATAATAATAATAATAATAATAATAATAATAATAATAATAATAATAATAGTGATGATAATGATGATGATGACAATGATGATGCTTTGATTGTTTGCTCAAGGACTAGTTCTGTTGAAGGTTAGGGTTAGTTAGGGTTAGAGAATTTAAAAAAAAACACCCCTACTTGACTTAGATTAAACAAAACAGGCATCTTGGCTGGGTATTCTGCATCTCTAAATATGAGGAATTTGGATTATTTCATCTAATTTTCTACATAATTCAAAAGCAGTTGTCTACGATAGAGATGCTTTCCCCTGAAGCTTGATTGCTTGTTGTACCATCTGTATAGCCTGGCAACTTTGTGGAAATAATTTATTATTTCCTTTTCATTTTTTTAAAGTTTTTTGTTCTAAGCAGTAACTCTGGTGGTGGTGGTCTTCCATTTGAGTATAAATCCTGCAAAATTGTTGACGTCAACCATGGGCATACCATACCATACTGCACCGCACTGCACTGCACTACACTTCAGCACAATGCAATGCAACGAAATGCATTACTTTGCTCTACTCTACACCACATTACACTACCCTATGCTACAGTCAAGGTTAATCTGGATCGAACTGACTTGATTCAACATTTAGCTTGGGAAGTCTAACACACATCTCTCTTTTAAACTGCAGCAGAAATTACTTTCCAAAATGTTACTTATGAAATCAGAATTATTTTGATCATTGTTTTGTTTAATTCATACCCAGGGTTGTTGTTTTATCTTTTGGCAATATTTTAAATCAAATTGACTCTTCAGAGGTTTAAGGATTTGATTGATTGATTGATTCATTCATTCATTCAATTATTACAAATTCTGGTTAGCTCCTAATCAAAATATTTCAGCTGTATTTCTTTTTTTTTAAATCAATCCTTGATTATTCATGATTTATTCTTAGCTTCCATTTTAAAAAACTGTTACCTATATTATTGTGTAACTTAACGGAATGTCAAAAACTATATACTGTATGTGTGTGTGTAAATATATAGATTCACTTATAGATTCACTCCATGAGCAGAGTGCAGACACTAACAGTATAAACAGAATCTCCCCACCCCAGCACCTCCATCCTGATGACGTGGGCAGTTGGCCAACGAAAGCTTGATTTTTAGCAATAAAAACTGTTTTAGTTTTTAATTCTATCCCAGTGTTCGTTTTTTTGTTAATATATATTCTTTGAAATGAAGAGCTCCAAATAAGAGGGAAAATAAGAGGGAAATGC
>NC_139514.1:110772385-110845114 GCF_947247035.1 Vipera ursinii
TGTCATGGCGAAGGGGCTTGCATAATTCAATGAAGCTATGAGCTATGCCGTGCAGGGCCACCCAAGACAGACAGGTCATAGCAGAGTTCTGACAAAATGTGATCCACTGGAGAAGGCAATGGAAACCCACTCCAGTATCTTTGCCATGAAAACCCTATGGACAGTACCAAAAGGGAAAATGATATGATGCTGGAAGATGAGCCCCTCAGGTCGGAAAGCGTCCAATATGCTACTGGGGAGAGGGCTAGTACTAGTAGTGCCAGAAGGGCTAGTACTAGTAGTGCCAGAAAGAATGAAGCGACTGGGCCAAAGCCGAAAGGACGCTCAGCTGTGGATGTGTCTGGTGGTGAAAGGAAAGTCCGATGCTATAAAGATTTTTTCTCCATAGGAACCTGGAATGTAAGATCCATGAATCAAGGAAAGCTGGACGTGGTCAAACAAGAGATGACAAGACTGAACATTGACATATTAGGTATCAGCGAACTAAAATGGACAGGAATGGGTGAATTTAATTCAGATGACCATCAGGTATACTACTGCGGGCAAGAATCCCTCAGAAGAAATGGAGTAGCCTTCATAGTCAATAAAAGAGTAGGAAAAGCAATACTGGGATACAATCCTCAAAATGACAGAATGATCTCAGTTCGAATCCAAGGCAAACCATTCAATATCACAGTAGTCCAAGTCTATGCCCCAACCACCAGTGCTGAAGAGGATGAAATTGACTGGTTCTATGAAACTCTACAGCACCTTATAGAACTAACACCAAAAAATAATGTTCTTATCATCATGGGGGATTGGAATGCTAAAGTAGGAAGCCAAAAGATAACCAGAATAACAGGCAAGTTTGGCCTTGCAGTGCAAAATGAAACAGGGCACAGGCTGATAGAATTCTGTCAAGAGAATATGATGGTCATAGCAAACACTCTTTTCCAACAACCCAAGAGACAGCTCTACACATGGACATCACCACATGGTAAACACAGAAATCATATTGGCTATATGCTCCGCATCAAAAGATGGAGAAGCTCTATACAGTCAGTAAAAACAAGAGCAGGAGCTGACTGTGGCTCAGACCATGAGCTTCTCCTTGCAAAGTTTAGGCTTAAACTGAAGAAAGTAGGGAAAAGCACTAGGCCACTCAGGTATGAATTAAATCATATCCCTGTTGAATATACAGTAGAGGTGACAAATAGATTTAAGGAATTAGATCTAATAGACAGAGTGCCTGAAGAACTATGGACAGAGGTTCGCAACATTGTACAACAGGTAGCAACCAAAACCATCCCAAAGAAAAAGAAATGCAAGAAAGCAAAATGGCTCTCTGAGGAAGCTTTGCAAATAGTTGAGGAAAGGAGGGAAGCAAAAGGCAAGGGAGAAAAAGAAAGATACACCCAACTGAATGCAGAATTCCAGAGAATAGCTAGAAGAGTTAAGAATGCCTTTTTAAATGAACAGTGCAAAGAAATAGAAGAAAACAATAGAATAGGGAGGACCAGAGATCTTTTCAATAAATTGTAGAGATGAAGGGAACGTTTAATGCAAAAATTGGCATGATAAAGGACCAAAATGGCAGGGACCTAACAGAGGCAAAAGAGATTAAGAAGAGGTGGCAAAATTACACAGAGGAACTATACAAGAATGAGCTTAAAGTCCCTGATAATCACAATGAGGTGGTCACTGACCTCGAGCCAGACATCCTAGAATGTGAAGTGAAGTGGGCCTTAGAAAAGCTGAGCAACAACAAAGCTAGTGGAGGTGACAGTATTCCAGCTGAGCTATTCAAAATCTTAAAAGACGATGCAGTAAAAGTGCTACACTTAATTTGCCAGCAACTTTGGAAAATTCAAAAGTGGCCACAGGATTGGAAAAGATCAGTTTACATTCCAATTCCAAAGAAAGGCAGTGCCAAAGAATGTTCAAACTATTGCACCATTGCACTCATTTCTCATGCTAGTAAAGTCATGCTTAAAATCCTACAAGCTAGACGTCAGCAGTATGTGGATCGAGAACTACCAGAAGTACAGGCAGGGTTTTGAAGAGGCAGAGGAACTAGAGATCAAATTGCCAACATACGCTGGATCATGGAGAAAGCTAGGGAGTTCCAGAAAAACATCTACTTCTGCTTCATTGACTATGCTAAAGCCTTTGATTGTGTGGATCATAACAAACTGTGGCAAGTTCTTAAAGAGATGGGAGTACCAGACCATCTTATTTGTCTCTTGAGAAACCTATATGCAGGTCAAGAAGCAACAGTGAGAACTGGACACGGAACCACTGATTGGTTCAAAATTGGGAAAGGAGTCCGGCAAGGCTGTATACTGTCGCCGTACCTATTTAACTTATATGCAGAGCACATCATGAGAAAGGCAGGGCTAGATGAATCAAAAGTTGGAATTAAGATTGCCGGAAGAAATATCAACAACCTAAGATATGCAGATGATACCACTCTAATGGCAGAAAGTGAAGAAGAACTAAAGAGCCTCTTATTGCGGGTGAAGAAGGAGAGTGCAAAACTTGGGTTGAAAATTAACATTAAGAAAACCAAGATCATGGCATCCAGCCCTCTCAATTCCTGGTAAATAGATGGAGATGAAATGGAGGTAGTGACAGATTTTATTTTCCTGGGCTCCAAGATCACTGCAGATGGGGACTGTAGCCAAGAAATTAAAATACACTTTCTCCTGGGGAGGAAAGCCATGGCAAATCTAGACAGCACACTAAAAAGCAGAGACATCACCCTGTCAACAAAAGTGCATATAGTCAAGGCTATGGTCTTCCCAGTTGCAATGTATGGCTGTGAAAGTTGAACCATAAGAAAGGCTGAGCACTAAAGAATTGAAGCTTTTGAACTATGGTGCTGGAGAAGACTCCTGCGAGTCCCTTGGACTGCAAGGCTATCAAACCAGTCAGTCCTAGAGGAGATCAACCCTGACTGCTCTTTAGAAGGCCAGATCCTGAAATTGAAACTCAAATACTTTGGCCACCTAATGAGAAGGAAGGACTCACTGGAGAAGAGCGTAATGCTGGGAAAGATTGAGGGCAAGAGAAGAAGGGGACGACAGAGAATGAGGTGGCTGGATGGAGTCACTGAAGCAGTAGGCGTGAGCTTAAATGGACTCCAGAAGATGGTAGAGGACAGGAAGGCCTGGAGGAACATTGTCCATAGGGTCGCGATGGGTCGGACACGGCTTCGCAGCTACCAACAACAACTTGGTACAGAAGAAAAAAAAATATCTAAGAACTGTTCTTCAGAACAACTTCTGAATATTCTCAAAATATCCACTTCTTTTTCAGAGCCATCCTGAGATACATCATTCATTTTTTATTATCTATTCTTTTCATAATATTTTACCATTGCTTTTTGATAACTGAATATATAGTAAATCATTTTCTCATGATTGGCTGGTATCTCTTGGGAAGAAAGTATTGTCAGAAAGGAGGTTAAAAATAAAATAAAATCACAAAGCCTATAGCTTTTCATTGGAGGGGAAAGAAAGAAAGAAAGAAGCTTTCTTTTTGGAAGAAATTGAAATAAACACATGAAAACTGTGTCAGAGGAACAACTGACAAACACTGCCTTTCCCAAAGCAAATTGCATTGAAATGCTGAGAGCAGTTAAACAAGATCTGCTGAGCCCACACATCTCTTAAGCGCACGCCTTTGTCATACATGTCTCTCCATGTCTTTTTTTCCCCCTCAGAAGGAATTATCTATAACTGTCTTCAAATATACTTCAGAAAATTGATGGAAACATAATAGGGGAAGGCTTCTAGGGCCCCTTTTAGGCTTTCAGCTGATGGAAAAAAAGTAACAAATATTTACCCAAAAGCCTTTGAGACAGAGGGAAACACAGTCCTTAAATGGAAGTTCAAAGAAGTTTGAATTCTTTGTGGCCCTATCTAGACCGGGATGCCTTGCGTACAGTCACTCATGCACTCGTGACCTCTCGGTTAGACTACTGCAATGCTCTCTACATGGGACTGCCCTTGAGGACCACTCGGAGGCTCCAACTGGTGCAGAATGCAGCTGCGAGAGTTGTGTGGGGGTCTCCCAATACGCCCATGTTACACCTTTACTCTGTGAGCTGCATTGGCTTCCAGTTGTCTTCCGGGTGAGATTCAAGGTGCTGGTAATGACCTTTAAAGCCCTACATGGCATGGGTCCGGATTACCTATGGTAGCACCTGCGGCCGACATCAACTTCCCTCCGCCCAGTGCGCTCCCACAGAGAAGGCCTCCTCAGGGTGCCACCGGTCAGGGAATGCTGACTGATGGCCCCCAGGGGGAGGGCGTTCTCTGTGGGTGCGCCAGACCTGTGGAACCATTTACCGGTTGAGCTCCGGATGGCTCCCGACCTTCGCTCCTTCCGACGTGATCTAAAAACCTATTTGTTTGAACAAGCCAGCCTGGTCTGATGGGTTTGGGTTTTAATTATTGTTTTTAAGTAATTTATTTATTGTATTTGGGCATTATGGTTTAATTTGTTTTTAATTTTTGTATTTTGGTATTTTGGTATTTATTGCCCTGTTCACCGCCCTGAGTCCTTCGGGAGAAGGGCAGTATACAAATTAAATTAAATTAAATTAAATTAAATTAAATTAAATTAAATTAAATTAAATTAAATTAAATTAAATTAAATTAATTCCAAGATCAGTGAAAAAGTCATCAGACAGGGCACTAATCTTGCATAAAATGTCCGTCAGTCATAACCTCATGTGATATTTCATGAAAAACTGTCTATGAAAGGGATCTTGACAACTCAGCATTTAGCCATTAACGTCTTCTATTAATAACAGTCCCTATGTTTATACACTGAGCCATCCTTCTTGAAATGTATTTTTAAAGTAAGTGTGGTAAGCAAGCAAAAATGATGCTGGATCTTGGGAAATACATCATACAGAACTTTCTTTTTCTTTTTCTTTCTTTCTTTTTTTTTTTTTTTGCTCTTTTCTCCCTTCCTGATTTTAACTTGTGACTTAGAAGCAGTAAAACCCTTCTTCTATAAAACTCGCCGGAACGGTCATCTGCCAGGTTTTTTTTTAAGGCAAAGGGCCTGTATGTAGTGCTGATTTTGTCATTCATTTCCCTACCCGCTGAATTCAATGCCGCCTCTTGAAGACCAAGGTTCCTCTGCTGTGGCATCAGGGCCCATCCAACATGGAGAATGCAACTGATTTGCAAATGTTTCTTTATAGCAGATCTGCAGCCAGGGAGGAGGGGGAAGCCTTCTGCAGTGATTCACACAGAAGGGCACCAGTCCAGCCTCTTAACGTTTCAGTGTTCCATTTTGAAAAGGCAAGCAAACGTTATGGAACATGTACCTAACGTCATGTTGAAAGAAAAAGAAAAAAACCTTCATCAGGGTCCAGTCCAAGCCGGGAATAAAGAAAATGGAGACTGCTTCAGAAAGAAGGTTGCAGTTTATTGAAGGGCAGAGCCAGAGAAAAGCGTGGGTCTGGGAAAGCTGACCACTTGTTGCTGGGAGTGGTGGGATTTTTTATTTTAATTTAATTTATTAATATTTCTATACCGCCCTTCTCCCGAAGGACTCAGGGCGGTGTACAGGGCAAGAATAAAACACATAATACCTTCTTGAGCTTTTGTTTGGAATTGTTGCTGTGGAATGAACTTTGACCTGAAATTTCAGTGTGCCTTTCCGGTATTCTGATGATGGTGGGTTAATCCTATTATGTCCTAAAGGTCGTATCCTGCTTTCCAGGGGCTGTGGCTGATGTCTTACTTCCTGTCCTGGATTTCTTGGGTGAGGTGTTGTTGATTCTAGGGATCTTTGTCTTTCTAATCTTATCAGCTCCAAGCTTCCTGGCTCCATTCTTTCTGAAAGGATGATCAGATCTGCATTTCTACAGACCTGGTTTCTGCTTGGGGCAGAGAGACTTGTGGGTGGGTGTGTTTCTGCCTAAGATTTTCCATTATTCCTTTGGGGAAATATGATGGAGCAGTGGGCTAATGCCTCCTTAAGTAACACCAGCTGCCTGCAATTAGTGCAGGTTCGAGTCCCACCAGGCTCAAGGTTGACTCAGCCTTCCATCCTTCCGAGGTAGGTAAAATGAGGACCCAGATTGTTGGGGGCAATTAAGCTGACTTTGTAATAATGCTGCTTGGGGTGTGTGTGAAAGCCCTAATAAGCAGGCATATACATAGAATGAAGGCTACTGCTAAGCTTGTAAGCCGCCCTGAGTCTTAGGAGAAGGGCGGAATATAAATGGAATTAAAATAAAAAAAATAAAAAAAAAATATTTTGCCTTTTTAATATTCCCCAAAATATTTCTTTCTCTGGGGTGGGCTGTCTTGCCACAATCATGTACCTAAGAAGAATTGGCTGCTTCATGTTAAAGGATTGTTCATTAGCATCATCTAAATGCAGTTCCAAGAAGCCACTGCTTTTCTTCAGTAGGCTACGAGTTTTGCGGGACTAATGGAGATCACCAAACTTTTATTTATTTATGTATTTATTTATTTATTTAATGGGACTTATATGCCACCCTATCTCCCGAAGGACTCAGGGCGGCTAACAACAATAAAATACAAATAAGATACAAATATTAAGAAGAAATTAAACTATACCTAGCCCCAACTAAAACCAATAAAATGTTGAAACCATATTAAAACCCCTTATCATCGGTCCAGGTTGGCCTGTTGGAAAATAAGTCTCTTAAGGTCACAGCGAAAGGACCGGAGGTCAGGGGCCATCCGGAGCTCCAAGGGGAGCTGATTCCACAGGGCAGGTGCCCTCACAAAGAAGGCCCTCCCCCTGGGGGTCGCCAGCCAACATTGTCTGGCCGATGGCACCCTAAGGAGGCCTTCTCTATGTGAGCGCACTGGGCGATGGAAAGTTGTTCCTGGCAGCAGACGGTCATGCAGGTATCCCAGGCCTAAGCCATGATTTTTTGCTGAAATTGCTGCAGTTCTACTGATCCCTATCCCAATGGGATTTCATCAACACTTCTAATACAACTTGCCAAGCCACCTTGCCCAAGCCACCACATCCCTGGACACTTTGCATCTTCCACTCTGGTTCTGCACGTGGAACAATGATTCCTGTTTATTCTGGCTTTTGCAGGGAGGGGGATGCTGAATAGCGAGGCAAGGAAGCCTTTGAAGAAGGAGAGAACTTTTGCCTTCCATAATCCCGGCCATCTTTGGAAACCAGAGCAGAAAGCTCAGACTTGCAGCAAATTGTCCCCATGGTGAGGTGGCTATGGCAAGGTGCCCACGACAAGGTTGTCTCATTGCACATAATAAGCATTGTGCAGCATTCTCCTCTTTGATGCACATAGATTAGATCTGGAAACTCAGGTAGTATATATATATAGATCTAGAGATCTACGTATAATATACAATGCAAGTTCGATAATATTTCTCTTTTCTAACTCTTTCAGTGTATTACCCTGTGACACTTTTAACTCTTTCACTCCTCTTACTTCTATCAAAACTAATTCAAGATATGCCAATAGATTGGCATCATATTTTTTTCTCTTAGATTCTTCATTAGCATTTTTAATGATTTTTTTTAAAAAAGCTATGCTCTGATAAGCAGAGCTCCTTAATAAGCTTTAGCTCACTCTCTTCACACACACACACACACACACACACACACACATACACACACTCTCAGACACAGAGAGAGAGAGAGAGGGAGGGGAGAGAGAGAGTACAAATGCAAGTTTCAGGCAGATGCTTCCCCGCTTGTCTCAATATCTTTCTTACACAGACCTTGAAATAGTTATTCGTACATGCTAATCTTTCAAAACTGGATAATTTCTATTATTGATTGGCTGCCTTCCCTACAAGCTCTTTTAGAGATTTCCAGCTGCTGAAAAATTTCACGCCAGCAAGCTCCTGAAAAGGGGATGATTTGATCATTTTTTGCCTATTGAAAAGTGTGCACAGATGGCTGGTTAACCGATGCATTGATCTCCGTATGAATCTCTTTAATGGCAGGATACTTAATACTTAATTGAGCCAATAGGCTGGTATCTCATTTTTAAGATCCTTTGTTTATTCACATCGATTTTGCTTACATTTTTCCCTACTCTGAGACAGTGATCCAAATAATATTTTCCAAATGAATAGTAGCCCTGTGGCTATTCATAGAATTTTTTTCAGACTAAAGTATGATGGTGTGGAACCCACCTTGAATTGCAAGCTAAGTTAACTTGCAAAAAACAACAACAACACTGCATTCAAAGAGTGCAGAGAAGAGCAACAAAGATGACCAGGGGACTGGAGGCTAAAACATATAAGGAACTGTTGCTGGAATTGGGTATGTCTAGTTTAATGAAGAGAAGGACAAGGGGGGACATGATAGCAGTCTTCCAGTATCTAAGGGGCTGCCACAAAGAAGAGGGAGTCAAGCTATTTTCCAAAGCACCTGAAAGCAGGACAAGAAGCAACGGATGGAAACTAGTCAAGGAGAGAAGCAACCTAGAACTAAGGAGAAATTTCCTGACAGTTAGAACAATTAATCAGTGGAACAACCTGCTTCCAGAAGTTGTGAATGCTCCAAAACTGGATGTTTTTAAGAAGAGACTGGACATCCATTTATCTGAAATGGTCTAGGATTTCCTGCCTGAGCAGGCAGTTGGACTAGATGACCTCCAAGGCCCTTTCCAACTCTATTCTATTCTATTCTATTCTATTCTATTCTATTCTATTCTATTCTATTCTATTCTATTCTATTCTATTCTATTCTATTCTATTCTATTCTATTCTATTCCATTCCATTCCATTCCATTCCATTCCATTCCATTCCATTCCATTCCATTCCATTCTATTCTATTCTATTCTATTCTATTCTAATGTGTGTGATGTAGTATTAAATTGTGTCTTGTCTCTCAGGAATGGCTGGAACGTTTACTTGTCCTACATTGCAAAGCGATGTTGAGATGCAGACCAGGTGTTATAAATGAAGGTAATTAGCCCTCTCTATTCATCATTATGACAGATTTGACCTTGAGACAGACAATATAAATGAATATCAAAGAACCTCTGTTATCAGATTTTGACTACCTGGAAATACTTTAATGGCAAATAGTAACTGTGTCCAATAATCAAACTTGTCTCAATATAACTACAAGGATATTGCACTAAAGATTTTTCCTTTGCAATAGGGAAAAAGTAGGGTTTTTTTTCACTGTCTGAATGGCCTGGTGATTAACTATCCAAGGAATGGAATCATAATAATTTGCACAGAAATTCTGTAAGAATCCATTCTTGACATAAAGGCCAATCCCCAAATTTAGATAGGACGTAGTTTCCTCCCTAGAGGACCAAATACCATATAGCAGTGGTGGCGAACCTATGGCACGCATGCCAGAGGCAGCACTCAGAGCCATCTATGATGGCATGCGTATTATCAACCCAGCCCCGCCTCCCACCACGGCCCTCTCCTCACCAGTGGCCCCCGCCAGATGAGAAGCGCCCCTGAATGCGGCCCATGCAGAGCAGAACAACCAAGGCAGCCAGGCAGCAGAGACAAGTTTCTGCCCTCGCACCACATCGTGCACAGTTGATGCTATGGGGCGCAGGTGAAGAGCGTGTCTGCCTGGGCAATCTGCAGTGGCCCGTGAAGGAGGTGGGTGGCTCTGCAGATGGGTAGGGCAGGGGTGGAGCCGGGTGGGGGCAGGGCAGGGTGAAGTGGGTAGGGAGCAGAGTAGGCAGGGCAGGGGGCAAAGCGGGGGTGGGCAGAGGGGCAGGGGCAGTTTTGGGGCACTCGGTCTTTAAAAGGTTCGCCATCACTGCCATATAGTAAATATAATGTTAAATAAGGCTGGCCATTTTCCAGTGCATTATATCTCCTGGGCTAATGGCCTCTTATAATCCTGGGCTATTATTAAAGGCATATCTATTGCATCCTATTCAACATAATGCTTTTCAACAGATCCAGTGACCTGAATGAGGCTTTCTCAAGTGCAGAGAAATTTCCCTCCCTCCCTCCCTCCCTCCTTCCTTCCTTCCTTCCTTCCTTCCTTCCTTCCTTCCTTCCTTCCTTCCTTCCTTCCTTCCTTCCTTCCTTCCTTCCTGTTATATAGCTGCCTGTCCCACAATAATGACTCTGGGCAGCTTATAACCCTTAGAAACAATATAATAACTTTATCTATAACAGGGGTCTTCGAAATTGGCCCTTTTATGACTTGTGGACTTCAACTCCCATAATTCCTCAGCCAGGAAGAAAAGTCACAAGTCATAAAAGGGCCACCTTTAAAGACCCCCGATCTATAATATATATAAATAAGAGCTGAAGAGGCAGAGTAGTCTAATCAAATAACTGTACCAGTGCTATAGACTTTGATTTCAATGATTCCAATCCTGATATGTGAGCAATATCTCAACCAGCTTTCAGGAAATAATAATTTTGAACTTGAGCTTTGGAGTTTAACTTTGAATTTATGTATATGCTTAACATAGCAAGAATAATAAATACTGTAGTCATTTTAAACCTAAGTGACTCTCCTCCAAACTACAGGCTTTTATTAAACAGCTGTAACTTAGTGAAAGCTGCCTTAAGCTTCCCCATCACTGGGCACCTGTAGGAATGAACAGTTTCCTTTGAAAGCTGTCCAAAACTTTTGAAAATCAAATGACAAATAACAATGTAAACGTATTTCAGATGTCCAGTCTGCGAGACCAATCTGAAAAGATCTGTCTTCTCACATTTCATGAGTCTTGCAGAAGTGGTTGACAGAATACGGTAATAGAGTTGTAAGGGATTTGGGAGGTCTTCTAGTCCAACCCTATACAATTTCAAACAATTTCAAACAAGCTGTTGTCCAAATTCTTCTTAAAGACCACCAGTGATGGAACACCCCACAAAATGCAAGCCACTCCACTGATTTATTTAATAAATTTATTGTTTTCAATGACAGGAAATTTCTCATTAATTCTAGGTTGGATTTCTCCGCAATAACTTACCATCTGTTAGTTCTTCTCTTGCCTGCACATGCTTTGCGAAATAGGTTGACACCTCCCACTTATTTGTGGCAATCACTTAGATATTTGAACATTGCTACCGTGTTACCCTAGTCCTCCTTTTCATTAAGCTACACATACCCAATTCTTGCAACCACTCTTCATATGTTTTAGCCTTCATTCCCATACAATTTAGTTGCAATCAAGGAACCAGAAAGCAGATGAGGTCATTCAACCATGCTGCTTAGATTCCTGACCATCCACTTAATTCTAACCATGTTACTTCTAAGGGAAGTTAAACTTGAAGAGAGAGAGATGATAAATAGCTTTATGTGAAATCTAGTTCGTTTTCCACGTAGCCATGGCATACCAACAAGAAGATCTCCATAACAATGAATGTACATCTCTAGGCATCACATCACTGCTTTAAATTATACTGTATTTTGAATAGTTTAAAACCAGTTGGTTATCATTCAAGATGAAAGGCAGTCCAGGAAAAAACAAGGGGGGAAAAAGCTAAAATATACATTTATAGGGCCAGTCTAGGGCCAGTAATGAATATTAACACAGTTGAATAAACAATAGCAAGTCTCATGACCATAGATCAGGGGCCTTCAAACTTGGCCCTTTTATGACTTGTGGACTTCAGCTCCCAGAATTCCTCAGCCAGGCGTGCTGGCGGAGGAATTATGGAAGCTGAAGTCCACAAGTCATAAAAGGGCCAAGTTTGAAGCCCCCTGATCTATGGAGACTTGCTATTTACCCCTGCCATAGATAAGGGCCATGTTTGAAGGCCCCTGATCTATGGAAACTTGCTATTGACCCCTGCCATAGAAAAGGGTCAGGTTTGAAGGCCCTTGATCTATGGAGACTTGCTCTTGACCCCTGCCATACATAAGGGCCATGTTTGAAACCCCCTGATCTATGGAGACTTCCTCTTGACCCCTGCCATACATAAGGGCCAAGTTTGAAGGCCTGTGATCTATGGAGATTTGCTCTTGACCCCTGCCATAGATAAGGGCCAGGTTTGAAGGCTCCTGATCTATGGAGACTTGCTCTTGACCCCTGCCATAGATAAGGGTCAAGTATGAAGGCCCCTGATCTATGGAGACTTGCTATTGACCCCTGCCATAGATAATTCAGGATAGAAAGGAGGGAGAAGGAGACTTTGAGGAAGTTTTCTGGGTTTATTTAGGATTCAGATTTGGGGGAGAAATGGTTAAATTCTTGGCATTCCTGAGAATTCAGGGGACACCTTTGGTTGACAAGAAGACTTAGCTGCAGGAAAAAGAAGAGTACACAAGTAACTCAATCCTGGTCCACTTTCCTGTATGTACAAAGTAAAAGTTGCCAGGGAACATTCTGAAAGACTTTCTATCTATAGGATGGATGGCTGATTTTTACAATTATTTTCCACACACACACCCCCAAAAAAAAACACCCTCAAGTTGCTATCAAGGTTAACAAGAACTGTCATTCAGAGCCAGTTAAAAGGAAGACATCAACAGCTACCAGGTTTCAAAATCAGGAGTGGTGGGAGAACCAAGATGGAAAAAGTCACAATGTTCTACAAACTTTTCTGAACAATGAATGCTTTTGTGGAGCAAATTCAGCCATGAAGAACATTGTCACTAAAACCTGTCTTTCATTCCCAGTTTCATGCTGTGTCAGAGTTTACTTACAGCCCCTGAACCACTTTTGCTGAAATGTTGTTTGTTCCCCCCACCCTGGGAGAAAAGAAAAAGAACTCTGTGGCCTTACGCATTATCTACTCTGTCACTATTTTTGCACCCTGCTGGCTAGCAAGAAGATTTTTCTCAGTTTTTCTTTTAAGAATAGCTCACTTTCCATGTTTTTTTTTCTTCCCCTTTTATTTTTTCCTTCCTGGAGCTCTGAAGCAAATAATTTTCATTTCTCGACTTAAACGGGAAGGAGAGAATTTATAAATGACGCCTATAATGACTGCATTGCATAGCAGCTTTAGAAGGATAATGAAATAATATTAAATGAAAAAAAAACCAACTACACACGGTTTAAATCTAATGGGTGAACGGGGTATCCAGGACAGTTTATGCTGTGCAAATAGCCAGAGATTTTTTTGCCCCTGGTGTGACTCTCTTTTTGTTTCTGGCTTTAAGGTATTATAGTGTACTGAATTTGCAATCCTTTCAGTGTTAAAAAGTAGTTATTAGGTGGTATGAAAGTTTTTGTTACAGCATCAAAGAAAAATATGACCAATTCTACACAGAGTTTTGGAAGAAGAACAGGCTTTCAGCAAATATATAGCGCTTTTACCATTGAATGTCCTCTTCCTCCTCCCCCGAGATATATATATAGGGGGCGGTGCTCATCTCCGTTTCAAAGCCGAAGAGCCAGCGCTTGTCTTCGGAGAAGGGCGGGATATAAATGTAATAAAAATAAATAAATATACATATACATATACATATACATATACATATACATATACATATACATATACATATACATCATATACATATATATATATATACATATACATATACATATACATATACATATACATATACATATACATATACATCATATACATACATATACATACATATACATACATATACATACATATATATATATATATATATATATATATATATATATATATATATATATATATAATTATTTCTTAACAGCAAAACCAGGCTCTAGCTTTTGAGTATATAGATGAATATTATAACATGGATCCTGCCCTACAGGAGCATCCTGAAGAAAGATATAGAGACAGGGCTTTTTTTTTCTCATAGAACGCTCCGGCACCTTTTTTTGATGGATTTTTTCAACTTTGGCACAAGCTGTGCTACTCCCTCTATTGGTTTTGAAAGTCAATAGGAATTGCTGCTGAACGCACCAAAAGACCCAGCTGGCAAACGTTGCACATGCAAGTTGTCTGCAATGAAGACGAGTTGGCAGGAACTTGGCACCCCTCCCTGCTGCCCAACTGCACCATCTCCTAGTTGTAAGTAAGAGAGGACCAGGAGTGGGAGGTGGGGAGCAGCACTTAATTCTGCCCTGCCAAAAAAGCAGAGTGCATATGCACTCCTGCCTTGTGCTCACCCATGTCAGCCAGGCTCTCCATGCTGCAGTGCAGAATGGAGATCCTGACACTGAAGCACGGAAAACATGTGTGTGCCTGCCTCATGCTCACCTTGTGTCAGCCAGGCTGACCACAAGCCAGAAGGAGATTTGCCAGATGAGAATTGGACAAAACTTTGGAATTAAAAAGCACTGTATAGAGATATAGAATTAGAAAGATATAGAGATAGAGAACAGCGTTTGTACCAATGTCATTTCAGGCCTGGACCTGCCATATCTTGAACCTCTTGATGAGAATGCTCCTGATCAGGTTAAGAAAAATAATACCAAGCAGTAAGTTGAGATATGCAAAATTTTCTAATGCAAAACAATTCAGGCTTCAAATCGCTTATTCTCACAGAAAGTTTGTAGTTAGCAGCCCACTGTTTTGATGCTAATGCGTATTCATCCTTCAAACAGGCACTCTAAGAGCACTTTTTGTGTGATGGGAAAAAGAGCATTTCAGACTGGAAACAGTTTGAATCTAAAGCACAATCACAGCTTAGAGAAAAGAGAAAACACCAAGATTGCAACTGTAATAGTTTTACTGGGTTAAAAGAGATAAAGATGAAGATTTATTTCAATCGTCTCAATCTGGATAAGAAAATGTAATGCATTGAAAACAGCCAAAACTGCAATAGTAAAAAAGGGTAGCATTATAACATAACAAAGGAAGTAAATGTATCAATCAATATCAGAGAAAATATTTATCACATTTAAAGCCACTTTCCTTGAGTTATTCTAAGCCTTATGTTCAAAGCTTTAAAGATTAGCACTTTTTTAAAAAAGAATGGAAGAATAGAAATGGACTTATTATTAAAGTGCTGTTGTCACATGTCTAAGATTGGAACTTTCTGAAAGTTAATGGAACCGGTGATTTCAGATGAGGCTCTTGAAGGCTACACATTCCTGTCTGAATGGGATGGCATTTCCTACAGAGATTGTGGTCAGATATTGAATTGTGACTGGCAAAATCTAGCCAAAGGCAGAAGAGATTTTGAGATGACCCACATGCATTCCAGACAGCTGCTTTGCATGAGTAGACCACAGAAGTCAACATTTTTGTGGTTGATTGCTGGGAGTCAAGAATTTCCATCTAAGCTTACAATTGCAATATAACCTTTTACTAGTTAAGTGTCCATCTTCATGAAAGAAGCTTTAAATGCGAGTTTAAGAATTTTGAAAAAAAAATATTACTACATGGCAAAGGGGTGTTTAAAGGGTTGATTTTGGAAAGATAAATACGGACTAAGGGTCCAGATGGATTTGAAATAAGTATTTGAAATTAATTTTAAGAAACCTCCCCACCAAAAAAAAACCAACAACCCCTGTGGTTGTTTTGGTCTTTTTGGGAAAGAATGATAAGTTGTAATTTTGAATTTTGAACACCAGAGGGAATCAGAAGAAAGTAAAGATTACAACTAAAGGAGTAGGATACTTAGATTTGACATTCTATTACAGAATGGACCAAAATATCATAACAGTGGATGTTTTTATGGAGCTTTGTGAACTATGAACTGAGAAATTAATTTTAAGCATGTCTAACGGATTGAATGTCTATCTGGATGGTTTGTTTATGTTGTTACAGAACAGGAAGAAGCTATATCTGATAAGACTGAAATTGATTTGAATGCGGATTTAAACATGGCAAGTTATAAGAAAGTATGAAATAATATGATATATGAATATGCAAATGAAACCAGTTGAAGTCTCAATATTTGAAAAGACATGCAGGTATCAAACCAGAAAATTATTTGGATATTTTTTTTTTAAAAAAAAACAAAACTGCATTTTTAAAAAAAAAGTTTTAAAGGATTTGCTGAAAGTTAAAAAAACCACAGAAAGATGAAAAGATATTAAGTCCAATGACATTATTTGAAGGGATTAGACACCAATTTTTTTAAAAGTACATGGAAGTAATACAGAGTTGGCTTATTTGATCAAGTTTAATGATCAAATTAAACTATAGTTATAGTTATCCCTGGTAGTCCTTAATGGGCTTTTGCTGTGTAGGAATGCATGAAAAGACTAATATTTTGTTTATAGTTAAGAAATGAGTTATGGAAATAGAGAGCGTTGTTTTTATTTTAAGAGATCTTGATAAGTTACCAAAATTATTTTGACTTGTGATGAATGGAAAAATACTTCATGGTTTTTTTTTCTCATTTTTTCCTCATTTTACTTTTGATTCTTATTTTCTCCACTATCTTTCATTTTTATTGTTCTGTAATTTGTATTAGTTTTTATTTTTTCTTATAATCTTTATTTATTTTTTTACAAAATGAGAGTTAATGGAACAATTTACATCTTAGAATAAGTGCAATAGCCTATCCAAAAGAACATGTCATTTTAAATTCTGCATTTAGAGAAGATCTACAAATGCTCTGTTATCGTCCTGCTAACCTACCCTAATTTAGAAACTCCATATCTTAAAAACATTATTTTCTATCAACATGGCAGCATGGCGTCATTAAAGATTTCACATTTGTCGTTAGACACATCAGAATGGCAAAGTCAAAGTCTCTAATGACTTTAAAAATATGAATCCCTGGTGTATTCATATCAAAAGAGCCTTGGTGGAACAGTGGGCTAATGCCTCCTTAAGTAACACCAGCTGCCTGCAATTAGTGCAGGTTCGAGTCCCACCAGGCTCAAGGTTGACTCAGCCTTCCATCCTTCCGAGGTAGGTAAAATGAGGACCCAGATTGTTGGGGGCAATTAAGCTGACTTTGTAATAATGCCGCTTGGGGTGTGTGTGAAAGCCCTAATAAGCAGGCATATACATAGAATGAAGGCTACTGCTAAACTTGTAAGCCGCCCTGAGTCTTCGGAGAAGGGCGGGATATAAATGGAATTTTAAAAAAGTCCAAAAAAAATCATCGAACTCCGGGATAGCAATAAAAACTACTGCTTATTACTAAGCTTTCTTCGGTCCTGTGCCGACGTCATCAGAGTGAAAGTTAGTGGTTAGAAGGTCTCCTTATCGAGTGCATAACCGGTCCACCTGCCCCAGTCGATCATATTTTCCCTAATCGCATCATATCTGCTTGTGTGTGTTTCGAACCTGATGTCTTCCATCCTCATTGTGTGGTCACATCTTGTAGCATTTCTCCTGTCATGTGTGCCATCCCGTCTTCGTTGGTCTGTCATTTCTCTCCTAATTCTTGAGGGGGTTGTGTTGACGTTTCCTTCTTTTCACTCATTGTGATTTCATGTTGTCCTGTGGGTAAGCAACCTTGATTTATTGCAATATATATATATATACAATACACACACACAAACACACATTTGTGTGTGTGTGTGTGTGTGTGTGTGTGTCTGTGTGTGTATTCTCCAAATCACCTGATGGCAGGACAAGAAGCAATGGATGGAAACTAACCAAGGAGAGAAGCAACCTAAAACTATGAAGAAATTTCCTGACAGTGAGAACAATTAATCAGTGGAACAACCTGCCTCCAGAAGTTGTGAGTGCTCCAACAATGGAGGTTTTAAAGAAGAGATTAGACGACCATTTGTCTGAAATGGTATAGGGTTTCCTGCCTGAATAACTCTGTTATTCTGTTATCCTATTATGTACATGTATGTGTTATGTATGTGTATCTGTATGTGTATATACACACACACATTTATATACAGTATATGTATGGGGAAAGAAAGAAAGAAAGAAAGAAAGAAAGAAAGAAAGAAAGAAAGAAAGAAAGAAAGAAAGAAAGAAAGAAAGAAAGATGATAAATGCATACATACATACATACATACATACATACATACATACATACATACAGTACATGGATGAATAGATAGATAGACAGACAGACAGACAAATATCAATAACCTTCATTATTATAGTTGCTTCTTATTATAGCATCTTGTCTACTTTGTACAATGTGTTATACTTTTGACATTAGTTAATCTTAAAAGTTACATCATTCTGGGAACAACATTAAAAAAAATCAATAGTTTCCATCCATTTCCCCCTTATTTTTGTCAAGAAATATAAATTTTCAAAACTATGTTTCAAACATCACACATAGTGGAAACATCATATAGTGCAGGATGGTAAGAAAATAACCACCAAACAGATATTAAATTACAGTCAGCCATCTCAAAATCCTAATAAAAATTGGTAGATCAATACGTGAAGTCCAGAATACAAAGATGCTTTAGTTATTTAACAATGTGAGAAGAACGACATCTTTTCATTACACCACAAGTTCTAAACCATAAGACTGGGGGTATTAAAGCATAAAGTAACTTTTACAACTTTTGTGAATTTATTTTCTTACTTAAAAAAATAAAATAAAATAAATATGAAGGCTAAAAAGGATTGGAACATTAAATGTGTGGTTAAAATGGAAAGGATTTGAAGTTGAAAGTCAAGAGGAGCCCTGAAATATACTGTTAAAAATATTGTGGAATAAATTATGATGAATGCTGTTTTGATGAATATTTTAAATTAGAGAAACAAATTAATTAATTAAAGTGTATTTTTCCAGTAATATTATACTTTTCAGTTGAAGTTCAAAAATGAGATAATGGTGCAACTATGGAAGTAAAATGCTAAGTCAAACCTTTGTTCTCTGTTCTTTGCCAAATGAGATGAAACTTCAGCTTAACTTGCCTAAATGTTTATCATTAGACGTGAAAGACCTAATGTAATGCTAGAATAGACAAAAAAAACTCACTACTTCTCTGCTTCTGGAAAGCTAGAATGTTAGCTCATAGCTAAATAAAGTGACAAGAAAACAAAGGTTGTTGCTTGATGTGTTTCTTTTTTGTATATATGAGTGTGTTTCTATATCCATCCATCCTTCCACCCACCCACCCACCTACATCTATCTATCTACCTACCTACCGATCTATCTATCCATCCATCCATCCATCATCTATCATCTGTCTATCTATCTATGTATCATCTATCATCTTAAAACTCTTGTATGTGTTTGTTTGTAATCTACAATTAGGTGAAATGGTGGGGTCTAGGACAACTCACCCAGCCAACTCATCAAGAGACAACTCTCCAAGAGTCAACTCACTGCAGGACAGTTCAATGCAGGATAACTAAAGAGATGAACAAGTGAATTGCAAGAAGGTCTTGTCTTGCTTTAAATTTGAACCTTCTTAAATTAGATGTCCTCAAGTCTGGGGTGGGCTGCAATTCTACTTGTCTCTCTGTTGATCCCTCAATGAGGATAGGATAGGATAGGATAGGATAGGATAGGATAGGATAGGATAGGATAGGATAGAATTAGGAATAGGAGAGAGAAGAGAGAAGAGAAGAGAAGAGAAGAGAAGAGAAGAGAAGAGAAGAGAAGAGAAGAGAAGAGAAGAGAAGAGAAGAGAAGAGAAGAGAAGAGAAGAGAAGAGAAGAGAAGAGAAAGAGACCTTAGAGGTTTTCTAGTCCAGCCCCCTGATCAAGCAGGAGAACATATACCATCTAAGAAAAGTGACTGTGACTGTCCAGTCTCTTCTTAAAATCTTCCAGTGATGGAGCACCCACGATTTCTGGAGGCAAGCTATTCCACTGGTTAATTGTCCTCACTGTTGGGAAGTTTCTCCTTAATTCCAGGTTGCTTCTCTTTTGGTCAGTTTCCAACCATTGTTTCTTGACCTGCCCTCTGGTCCTTTGGATAATAGTTTGATGCTCTCTTCTTTGTGAAAGTCCCTCAGATACTGGAATACTGCTATCATGTCTCCCCTATTTCTTCTTTTCTTTAGACTAGCCAAACCCAGGTCCTGCAGCCATTCTGCATATGTTTTAGTCTCCAGGCCTTTGAATAT
The DNA here is from genome assembly GCF_947247035.1 of Vipera ursinii. Lineage (NCBI taxonomy): Eukaryota > Metazoa > Chordata > Lepidosauria > Squamata > Viperidae > Vipera > Vipera ursinii. The sequence goes on from NC_139514.1 coordinate 110,792,203, forward strand.
TCCCATGACAAGTTGTCCCAGGGTGAGTTGGTCACGGCACGTCAGCCAGGGCAAGCTGGCTGTGGTGAGACAAGTCAACCATAATGACTTGTCCCATTATGGAGCAGTGCATCCCAGGACAATAAGTTTTGAATCGATGTACCTCAAATGGACTAAAAAAATGCAGTTCCAAATCTGGGACCCACGACTCTCATGGGCTTGAAATGTGTGGCCACTTCACTGTTGCCACACTGTCGAACTCCTGTTTGCAAGTCAGTCTCAGCCACATGATCAACATTTCCCGTGTTCCCTGTCATGCATCCCAAATAACTGCTCTGGCGCGGCATGACGAATTGTGGTGTAACACTTAATAATGATAATGATAACTTTATTGTCACTTTGAATGTACACCAATCGGCATACATCAAAATGAAATTTCGTTGCATACAGCTCTCAAAGGGTCACCATCTCCGATATATACTTCTTGTTCGTGGCCCGCTCAAATTTCACATTGTCCATTTTAGTCTCTAGGGAGTGAACGATGGTACACAGGACAGATGGAAATGGGGCTCCATGTGGATTAGCCCTCAAATTCGCTTGTATTCTGACAACCTCGCCTTCTTTCCTTTTTCTGATCCTGACTCTTCCACCCTTTCCTTAAAGAGGCCTTGCTTCTTTTCGCCCCTGGAGCACGCTGCTGCCGCCACCACCAACTCCTCCAAAAGCCTCTCTCTCTTCCTCTGGGCCTGCCGACAGCCTCATCCAGTTCCTTCACTCCATAAGCTCCAGGTCCTCTCCTCCTCTGCCTCCTCTGGAAACAGCCCTGATTCGCAATACAATCCATCACTGGGCCAGCAGTCAGATCTTGCTGCTGGTAGAACAAATTCAAACAGTGCCAACGACTTTTAACAGTCTCACCAACAGTTCCAAAACAACTAGAAACTCACCATGCCAGCAAAGATTGTCGGTCGGGTATTGGTAGCCACAGTTACAAACTTCCTTGTAGAGAGGATTTTTATTTTTTGGAAAGGTATTTTGAGATAGATATATACTTCATTTCCCAACTCAGCAAACATTACAATGACCAAATGTGAAAGATTTCTATGAGGACTTTTTTCTAAGAGAGAGAGAGAGAGAAAAAATAAAAGAAGATTCCTATTTATTATCATGAAAGACAGTGTTCTCATCCCAGCTCTGACCTGCCCTGATGAGAAGCCCAACTCAATCTATTGATGAACGTATCAGAGTTGGAAGGAACTTTGAAGGCCATCTAGTCCAACCCCCTGCTCAAGCGGGAGGCCTTCTACCATTTCAGAAAGGTGGACTGTCCAGTTGCTTCTTAAAAGCCTCCAGAGATTCTCTAGCTCCATACGATCCTACCTCCAAACTCCTTCCATCCATCAGCAATGAGGTCGGGATGGGTCTCTGAGTTGTTTCGGAAAAATGTTCTTGGACATTTTTCACACTGCGGTTCTCTAGGGTATCAATCATGCAGATACTGATAGGGAAAAACAGGTTTTTCTTCAGTGCACACCAGGAAGAGATTAACTGCCTTCATTGTGTAAATGAATTAGTAAAGTGCAATGGGATTTCCAAATGCTCACCTGTTATTGACTTGTTTCACCGTGTGCAATTAAATAATGCATAGGAATGTGTCTGAAACGAAACCAGGTGGTTGTCACCTTGCACTCAACAATCTGATCCCATATTTACCTCTAATTGCTCTCTGAAAGCTATTATTTTCAGCATTCTAAACCAGGTCTTTCCTGCCCAAGGTAGCTAATCAAGGTATATCTAGATACTTGCCGGCAAACACAGGAGCCCTGAATAATACATGAAGATTGACTGAAGTCCATTTTTTTACATTTTTATCTTTTATTCATTAGGATTTCTTGTTTTCCCCCCACCATATTGCTTTTTTTTAGTTGTGCATTTAAAAACATAATAAAAACCAATAGCAGAAATTTTTAGTCATTATTATTATTATTATTATTATTATTATTATTATTATTATTATTATTATTATTGTTGTTGTTGTTGTTGTTGTTGTTGTTGTTGTTGTTGTTGTTGTTGTTGTTATTGATCATCGCACAGTCAGCTAGATGTTCAGACTGGATTTGGCATTTTGTCTACCTATCGAGTCCTTACCAAGGACCTGGGATAGGCAGCTGTGGATGTTTGCTGGTATTACAGATATCGTCGCAGGATGGAAGAAGTTCCTGGTAAGGCCACTTTTTGCAATTGACGAATGGTGAATTTGTCAATGCCAATGGTGCTCAAGTGGTGCTCCAGTTGTTTTGGGATTGCACCCAAGGCGCCTACTACTATTGGTACTACCCTTGCTTGCCTTTGCCACAGTCTTTCTATTTCTATTTGTAGGTCTTTGTATTTTGTTATATTCTCCAGTTCTTTCTCGTCTATTCTGCTGTCTCCAAGCACTGCCACGTCCACTATCCAGACTTTTTTGTCTTTATTATTGACAATTGTTAAGTCTGGGGTGTTATGTTGCAGGTGTTTGTCTGTTTGAATTCTGAAGTCCCAGAGCAGTTTAACTTTATCATTTTCTATGACTTTCTCTATTTTATGATCCTACCAGTTGTTGCTTACAGGCAAATGATATTCCTTGAAGATCTTCCAATGCACTATTGTTGCTACTTTGTCATGCCGCTGCTTGTAGTCAGTCTGTATGATCTTTTTGCAGCAGCTTACCTGGTGGTCCACTGTTTCCTCAGCTTCTTTGCATAGGTGGCACTTACTGTCTGTTGCTGTCTTCTCAATTTTGACTTTGTAGCATTTGTCCTTAAGGCTTGGTCTTGTGCAGCCAGAATTAGTCCCTCAGTCTCTTTCTTCAATTTTCCTGCTCTTAGCCATTGCCAGTTCTTGTTTTTATCTGCTTTCCCAGCTATTTTTTTTAATGTACTGGCCATGTAGTGCTTTGTCTTCCCATGCCTCTATTCTGTTCTTCATTTGGTCTTTCTTGTAGGCCAGTTTGGTCTCTCCAGTAGTCAGTAAGCCTTCCTGATACATTAATTTCAGTGCATCTTCATCATTGTCCTTCAGATACTCTTCCAAAACCATTTTTTTCTTCTTCAACCATCTGATGTACTTGCAGCATTCCATGCCCACCTATTTGCCTTGGTAGATAGAGTCAGTCAATGTCACTGCATTCATTGTCATTATTTTTCTGGTCTTCCTATCCATTCTTTTTAGTTCTGCTTGAGTCCACTCAACTATTCCAGCTGTGTATCTAATGACTGGAATTGCCCAGGTGTTGATTGCCTTCACAGTATTTCCTCCATTGAGTTTGGACTTTAAGTTCTTCTTCACTCTCTTGATGTATTTACCTCTAATCTTTTTCTTGACTTCAGTGTGCTTGATGTTGTCAGCTTGAAGGATACCCAAGTATTTGTAGTATCTTCCTCATTTTTGTGGGGCATCTTGATTCCTTCAGTTTTCACTATTTTTCCTTGTTTGAGAGTAAGTGTGGCACATTTGTCCAAGCCAAACTCCATTGCAATATCTTGGCTACATATATGGACAGTGTTCAGCATTGATTTTATTTCAGATGATGTTTTTCCATGCAGCTTCAGATCATCCATGTAAAAGAGGTGGGACGGTCTGGCAGATGTTTTTGATGTTTGATAGCCGTGTCCTGAATTATTCAGTATTGTTGACAGAGGAAACAGTGCAATAAAAAATAGTAGTGGTGATAATGAATCTCCTTGATATTAACCTCTCCCAGTCTCTCACCATTGACCTGCAACAGGACATCATGGTGAGGGCATCGCTGGATTGGTTCAGGGTGGAGAAAAAAAGTTGGGTATCATCAGTGTACTGATGATACCCCACCCCGAAACCACGAATGACCTCGCCCAGCGGCTTCATATAGATGTTGAACAGGAGGGGCGAGAGAACCGACCCCTGAGGGACTCCACAAACGAGAGGCCTTGGGGCGGATCTCTGCCCTCCCATCAACACCGACTGCGAGCAGCCCAGGAGGTAGGAGAACCACCGTAAAACGGTGCCTCCCACTCCCAGCCCCCTGAGACGCCGCAGTAAGATACCATGATCGATGGTATCGAAAGCCGCTGAGAGATCTAATAGGACTAGGACAGAGGAGCAACCCCTGTCCCGAGCCCGCCAGAGATCATTCACCAGCACGACCAGTACTGTCTCCGTGCTGTGCCCAGGACCTGAAACCCGATTGGTACGGGTCTAGGAGATAGTATGCACTGATGTCACTGATTTTGTTAGCTGAATCATTTATGGATTCATTAGCTCAAACACTGATGGATTCCAACCTCTTCCTCTGCTTTGGCCAGAGTGGTAATAAGATCTTTTTGTTCAGAAAGTGGTTAACGCCCTCTGTGATTCACGAAGTCTCCCCTCTTTCCTTCTGAACTTGCACCAGGAAGAAACAGCTTTAGAGTTCTTTAGATCATAAGGCAAACTTAGTAGAGTTTTCAATTGTGCATAGTTGAAAGGAGAAACCAAAGTCAAAACCAAAGGAATGGTGAGGATTTCATCTTCAAAAACTGAGCCAGAAAACAAAGCAAACGGAAATACCAACGGAAATGTCTACGGTTGCAGGCTGGTCACCCTTTTAAGGCTGAGGAAGACCAAGAGAGGCAAAACATGTCAGCCTCATCAAAGCTCACATTTGTCCACTAGAACAAAACCCAGAAGATGGATTGAACTACTGGAATTGGGTATGTCTGGTTTAATGAAGAGAAGGACCAGGGGGGACATGATAGCAGTGTTCCAATATCTCAGGGGCTGCCACAAAGAAGAGGGAGCCAAGCTATTCTCCAAAGCACCTGAAAGCAGGACAAGAAGCAACGGATGGAAACTAATCAAGGAGAGAAGCAACCTAGAACTAACAGTGAGGACAATTAACCAGTGCAATGGCTTGCCTTTAGAAGTTGTGGATGCTCCATCACTGGAGGCTTTTAAGAAGAGATGGAACAGCCACTTGTCTGGAATGGTATAGGCAGGGCTTTTTTTGTCATAGAATGCTCAGAACGGAGTTCCGGCACCTTTTTTGGATGGAACCTTGTAGGGTAGGCAAGGCGGGTTGTATGACATGTGTGAGTTCCGGCACCTTTTTCTTTTACAAAAAAAAGCACTGGGTATAGGGTCTCCTGCTTGAGCAAAGGGTTGGACTAGAAGATTTCCAGGGTCACTTACAGCTCTATTATTCTGTTAGATAGAATGAGAAAAACCCTCGTAAGCTAAGTCTCCTATTATTAGATTGCCACTAGATCTTTTCTAAAGCCAAATTTGAAATATACTTCAGCCTTTTTTTTCCTTTCCCGTGTAGAAACATCTGGCAGCTATTAAAGGATCTCATTGACTTAGCTGAACTTTATTTGGAGAAATCCCTAACAAGCCCTCTATAATTCCTTTACTCTCACGTACAATTCGTGCTTCGCAAGATGGCAGTGAAGACACCCCCCCCCAAAACTCTCACAAATGGCAATTTGGCACAGTTTTCACCTTTCGCGACTTTGCTGTCGCTTGTCCAATCTCAATGAAATAATTACCTTCCCACTTCTATCAAGGGGTGTTTAACATTTCTGTTGAAAGAACGCTAAAAATTAACAGAGAGCCAACAGAGGTTAACATTGAAAAGAATGAAAACCAGACCTATCACTATTGTTTAGATATCCTATGCTAAGCATATTTGAAAAAGTTACATTAGACTATTAACGTTTTTAGCTAGGAAAAACAACAACAACAACAAACACCTTCCTCTTATGATAACAGAGAGAGGTCATTTGAAGGTTTGCAAATGATTTTCATAAATGTATGGAAGCTATAAAGGGAACTGCCTATTCAAAACACATAAACCTTCGTGTTGATGGTGAAGTATTCGTCCCAACGGTGTAATCAGATTTTTTGTTCCCCATCCACATACGAAGACATCAAAGAATGAGTTGTCCATCACATGATACAGAAATTGTATATTTTATTTCAGCATTAGAATAAAAGCTGAAGACAGATATAAATGGCTGGATCTTGACATGAAAAATAGCAGAGTGTGGTTCCCAACGTTCTCTCTCCCTTAAGAATTATCATTGAATATGGCTTAGAGAACTGAATATACGTTATGCATCAATGGACCCCAAACTGACATCTAGGGAAGAGGAGGAGGAGGAGGAGGAGGAGGAGGAGGAGGGGGAGGAGGGGGAAGGTTATAGGAAACAGGATAGGCATATTGGCTTAATATCTCTATTTCTTCTACAGCCAATAGCACTATCCTCTCTCCTATAATCTTTCCTCCTCCTCCTCCTCCTCCTCCTCCTCCTCCTCCTCCTCCTCCTCCTCCTCCTCCTCCTCCTCCTCCTCTTCCCACATTAGTTCAGCTACAACTTTAATAAATACATGTGACAAATAAATATTAAGGATTGCTTAATTAGACTTGCATGTATTAACAGATTTTTTTTAAAAAAAATCTAAAGACATTGCAGGAAATAATATCATGCTTATAGATGCTATCTTTTTTATGTTTGTGCTATAGGAACAATTTAGGTACGTAGTACTTTATACCGAAGCACATTACTTGTCAAGCAGAATGGACACCTTTGTACCAGAGATGACATGGTAAAGACACACTTGAGTGGTCCCCATGAATTGAAAACAAGCTGTTTTGTTTTTTTATCAGTAACTGCAACTACCACAAAGTCTACTATATATAGGCTCCCAGTGGGAGGCCAAATCATGTGTGTGTCCATCACACACAGACACACAATTACAACTGTAGTCCCAAAGTTTTATTTAGACTCTGTATTTTCATGCTTTCCTATTCATTCCTGTATTACTATGATAGATAGGTTAGTATCTGTGAACCGTAGGGCTTTCTCCCAATGAAAAAAAAAAACCCTTTTGACTCTTACTTGCCCATACTTTCAATAACATCTTCAATTTTAGTTTCCTCTGTAGGTTAATTGTGTAATTTATATGGCTTTACATTTTCAGCAACATATTGAGGTTTTTATTATTGATTTACACTTCTACATCCCCTAAGGAGTTCAGAGATTCTTTCTACACATTCATAAATGAAAAAAAGAGGGGGAAAGTTTTATCCTCATAATAATCTAGCATAAATAAATTGGGTAGAACAAAATAAGAAGAAACAAGGATTTCAGCTTGAAAGTGGTCCTATTATTCAAATTAAATCTCCACTGAACTATGATAATTACAGTATCAGATACATTATTTTTTTTCTATATAAGCTAAGATGTGCCATATTTTATGCTGTCCCCCAAATGCTCTTACTACAGAATGAAATAGATTGGGTTTGCCTTCTCCCTCATTTGAATTTTTTTTAATTCTAAAAGTCCTCTTGATGTTCTTTCTGAAAATGTTTGTGAACTTTGGATATACTGTAGGTCTCTCTAGGATGCAAAGGCTGAAAGCAAAGGCCATCCATTTGTATGTCCTTTATGACTTCACAAAGGCATCCACAAGAGAGAAAAAAAAGATTTGGCTGGTGATGATGAAAGGCCGCCTTTGTCATTTTTGGATCATTCTGTGGCCAAAAAGATGTTGAGAGTTTAGGGAAAAATTCAGACAAGAGCAACTAAAATGATCAAAGGCCTGGAGACTAAACCATACGAAGAACGGCTGCAGGACTTGAGTTTGGCTAGTCTAAAGAAAAGAAGAAATAGGTTCCAGTGTTCCAGTATCTGAGGGGCTGTCACAAAAAAGAGGGGGCCAGGTTGTTCACCAAAGCACCAGAGGGAAGGACGAGAAACAATGACTGGAAACTGATCAAAGAGAGAAGCAACCTGGAATTAAGGAAAAACTTCCTGACAGTGAGGACAATCAACCAGTGGAACAGCTTGCCTCCAGAAATCATGGGCAGTCCATCACTGGAGATTTTAAAGAAGAGACTAGATATTCACCTGTCTGAGATGGTATATGTTATCCTGCTTGAGCAGGGTTTGGACTAGAAGACCTCCAAGGTCCCTTCTAGTTCTATTCTATTCTATTCTATTCTATTCTATTCTATTCTATTCTATTCTATTCTATTCTATTCTGTTCTGTTCTGTTCTGTTCTGTTCTGTTCTGTTCTGTTCTAAACATAGAACATAGTATAACAGAGTTGGAAGAGACCTTGGTCCAACCACCTGCTCTTGGCAGGAGATCTTATGGATAGATACATGTGATCATGGAAAGAATAATAGAATACAAGAACAAAATAATAGAGTTGGAAGGGATTCTGGAGGTCCTCCAGTCTAACCCCCCCACTCAAGCAAGTGACCCTACACCATTTCAGACAAATGGTTATCAGTTTCTTCTTTAAAATGTCCAGTAATGGAATATCCACAACTTGTTGCATCCAGAATTTCTTCAGAATAGATTTGCTGGACACATTCACATCTGCAAAGAACTATCGCTAGAACCACCAAGTACCCTTGGATAGGCATCATTGAAAACCTAGCTATTTGAATTTGTTTGTGTGGGAAGTCAGCCCCCCCCCAGAGATGGAAATATTAAAAGGGCAGAAAAATATATTTCCTCAACAGATCTTAAAGAGACAAAAAAGCATGCACAGTTTTCTTAATAGCCCCAACTCTCCCTCCCCCAAGCAGAAACCAGCTCTGTAGAAATGCAGATGTAAATAATCCAGAAAGGTTGGAGGCCCCCAGATAGAAGATTAAAAAGACAAAAGTCACCTAAAATCTACATACCCTACCCAAACTCTAAGAGAGGACATAATAGCATTAACCCACAGATGCCAAAGGGCACACCAGACTCAGGTCAGAGTATATGACACAGGAAATACAAAGCCTCAAACAGGAAACAGGAAACAACTCCAAACAAAAGGCTCCAGAGGGTATAAAAACCCACTCCCTACAACATGTGCTCACTCTCTTTTCTTCCAGAGCCATCTTCCTGTCTGGCTCTCCTCTTCAATAAACTGCAATCTTCTTTCTAAAGCAGTCGCCATGTTTTTTATTTCCCGACTTGGAGTGAATCATGATGAAGACTTTTCCTTCAATAGTTGAATAATGCTGCAGGCCAAAACAAGCTTGCTTAAACCCAAGGCAATATCTTTGTTTAAATACATTTAACTTTGGGTTGTATTATGGCTTAGTTTTTAAAAGAAGACAGGGAATATACCAGCAAGGATATAACATTCTGCTTCCATAGAAAGCTCTTTTGAGTCTTGTCATTAGCAATTTTATTTTATTTTTTTGCCTGTGAATCAGATTATGATTTCTGGTTAGCTAAAGAAATTATCTGCATATTTTCTGACTGACAAATAGCTTTCATTATCTAATGGCACTGTTGGAGTCTGGCCTGAAAACATTCTTTTCCCCTCCCCCACCCCCTCCCCTGATTCAATGACTGAATTCTGCCAATCATCAAGGGAAATAATCCAAAACCATTTCCATTCTCAGACTTTTCAACAACTCTATGATTGGTTATTTGGCGCACATATTCAGGCGTAATTCTCAGATGACCTGGTATTTACCATTACATTTACAAGCCACACTTCTTCAGAAAGGACATGAGCTAATAGAGGTCTCTCTTTGGAAAAGTCAGATGAATTAATTCAATTGTCACCAGTGTTTTCACAGAAAGGTAAATAGCAAAAGAGCTGCTTGCTACAAAATCATCCGAGCCGAGGGTACCAAACCTTGTGATGCTCCTCCAGCCCACAGAGAAGGCTAAAAAAAAAAATGAAAACAAAACAAAAAAAAATATGGTTAAATCAATAAAACTAAGCAAATCATATTGGTAATAACTGCAAACTAAATGTCAGCAATATATGAAATAGACAGTAAGAAGTATTGCTTTTTATACAACATTGACAAAACATTTCTCCGACAAGCAAAATTTACACCGGTCAGGGGGATTTACCTCTTTTTTTTTCAAATCCTAAGTTACCAGTCCAATTTCCACCTTGGATGATGCATTCCATATATCAGTTCTTAGATGGGGAAGGACCATCTATGCTGCAGAGGTCACAGTGAGTGAATATAGTAATTTCAATGGACCTCTTTGAAAGAATATTAGCTTTTTTTACCTGGAAGATGATCCTTATACATCCTTGTTGAATGGGCGAAAGGGTTAGACACCACTTTTGCTTGAGTGACAGAGTTGGAAGCTTCTACCAACAGAATTTGCAACAGCTACAAACGTGACTCACCCCCAGGGTACAAATCCATTTATTTATTTATTTATTTATTTATTTATTTATTTATTTATTTATTTGTTTGTTTGTTTGTTTGTTTATTTATTTATTTATTTATTTGGATTTGTATACCGCCCTTTCCCGAAGGACTCAGGGCAGTTTACAGGGAATTAAAACAAGGAATACAAAAATTAAAAACAATTAAAAATATTATAATAGTCCCTGAGAGAATAAAAAACCCAATTAAAATTAAAATCCTCAGCCTGGGCCAGAGAGCTTGAAGAGCCAGGTCTTCAGGTCCCGGTGGAATGAACGGAGGTCGGGGGCAGTCCTTAACTCCACGGGCAGCTGGTTCCAGAGGGCAGGCGCACCCACTGAGAAGGCCCTCGCCCTGGGCGTTACCCGCTGGCAATCTTTTACCGGCGGCACCCTGAGAAGACCCTCCCTGTGGGAGCACACTGGACGAAGGGAACTTGATGCTGGCAGCAGGTGTTCCCTCAGATATCCCGGACCCAAGCCATTTAGGGCTTTATAGGTCATTACCAGCATGTATGTATATATGTATGTATGTATGTATGTATGTATATATGTATTTATGGTAGATCAAAATAAATGGTCCCTCTGTGAGTTGGGGATGCTGCTTGTTATCCTGATTTATAAGAGATTTATTAACCCAACTAAACTCTAGCAGTTATAATATTGCTTTCATATAGTATTGTTTGTTTTCAGTACAAAGATCACCAACATGGAGAATGAACTATGGAGAGCAGGTTCTGCATCAACTGCACTGTAGCACTGAGGAATTACCCTTTGATCCAAGAGAAACAACATTCCGTATGTCCAGCCTCATTCAATATCTGCTCCTTGAGGCTGGACAGCTTTTACCATGTTCTTCAGTAACTCTACTAAGGTCACTTGGACATCTTCCAGCATATCTGCTTATTAAGATTTAATGTAAAAAAAAAATCCTGATCTCTCAATGCTTTGTGCCTTTTAACAGAATAACACACTTGGAAGGGATCTTGGAGATCTTCCCATCCACACCTCTGCTCAAGAAGGAGACCCTATACCAGTGGTGGTGGACCTATGGCACACGTGCCAGAGGCGGCACTCAGAGCCCTCTCTGTGGGCATGCGCGCCATCGCTCCAACCCTGCCTCCCCCCACATCCCTCTCCTCACCAGCAGCCCCCCACGGAGGAGAGTCACCCCTGAATGTGGCCCGTGCAAAGCAGCACAGCCAAGGACATGACAGCCAGGCAGTGGGGACAAGACTCTGCCCTTGCACCCCATTGTGCACAGTTGATGCTATGGGGTGCAGGCAAAGGGCATGGCTGCCTGGACAATCTGCAGCAGCCTGTGGAGGCAGTGGGTGGCTCTGCGGATAGGCGGGGTGGGGCAGGGGTAGAGCCAAGTGGGGGCGGGGCAGGGTGAAGTGGGTGGGCAGTGGAGTAAGCAGGGCAGGGGGCAGAGTGGGGGGGGAAGGGGGATGGGGCGGGGGTGGTTTTTGGGCACTCGGTCGTTAAACGGTTCACCATCACTGCCCTATACCAATTCAGGCTAGTGGCTGTCCAGTCTCTTCTTAAAAGCCTCCAATGATGGAGCACCCACAACTTCTGAAGACAAGCCATTCCACTAGTTAATTGTTCTCACTGTTAGGAAATTTCTCCTTAGCTCTAGATGAGTTCTCTCCTTGATTAGTCACCATCCGTTGTTTCTTGTCCTGCCTTCTGGTGCTTTGGAGAGGAAAAAAAAATGGATGGAAACGTTGAGGTCAGTTTTTTGTAATCAGTGTTATCAAGAGTCAAAAACTGAGGTAGAGACTTTTGCTGTGCTAACCTCATTCTATCTTCTGCCTCTCAATCTGGTAATGCTTCCGTAATTTTCAAACCACATGCACTCAGAGAGAAAGACGAAGAGTGCAAAACACTAATAGCAATTAGCCTTTTGGCTGGATGGATGTTTAGATTACAGAGATAGAACTGCAGTTTAAGGGGACCTATGGAAATCTCCCTTTTGCAAACAACAACAACAATAACAACTTTATGAAACATTTGCTGCATCTTTCAAACTTTCTTAGTAAGCTTATCCACATGAAATTCATTGGAGAATCCATTCTGAAAAACGATATTGCACTCCATCCCTAGCATTGCCAGCAGCCACATCTGATGTTGGTGTTGAGTTAGCATAAATTTCCCTCTATCTTTCTGATATGGAGATGAAGGTGGAGATAGTGTAGAGATATATGGAAGTCCAAGATAAAGATTTACATCTTAAATAGCTATTTAAGTAATATTATTAGCTCTGCATATTTCACTCACTTAACAGGATATTAAAATCCTCTGGAAATCACAATTTGGAGAAGTAGGGACATAAAAATATCCCTTGGTGTTATCAGAGTTACAGCAGTAGACAAGAATAATGGGAAATAATCTTAACAGAGGCATTTGCAGAACAACAGACTCACAGACCAATTCAGGTAAAATGATCCTGCCAATATTTCTCTCCCTCCACTGTGGATATAATTTTTCCCCTTTTCTTTTCATCTGCAAGAATGTAATTTTTTGTTATAGATATGTAAAGCTTCTGCAGATCCATGTAACCTTATAGATTGGAGCAATCATCACTTAAATTGGCTTTCTTTTTTCCCCCCAATCCATAATACTCCAGTTACAATACCTCATTTAATTGTAAGACTATATGATTTTGGTGCTTGGGATATGAAAAAAAACAGTAGCATTCACTGAAGTGGTATGTGGACTCTACTAGAAATTTTGGGGAAAAAATCTAAAAAAAAAAAAAAGGCAACCAGAGAAATGTTTGGCACCAACAGAAACTAATCAATATGCATATTCTGAAACATTTAACATATGGGGTGTTACCCATTACAGATATATATTTTCTGCATCATCCACCTTACATTGCATTACATCAGGGGTGTCAAACTCAATTTCATTGAGGGCCGCATCAGCATTGCGGTTGCCCTCAGGGGGCCGGGTGGCTATGGTCTGGGTGGGCGTGGCCTACAGGGTGGGCGTGGCTAGAGTGCATATGGCCTACTGGGTGGGCGTGGCCAGCTCTACATTGTTCACATCAAGGGTGCCTATGGGGGCCTGGGCAGGAGTGGGACAGATCTGAGGGTCTCTGGCAGAAGGAGGGTCTCTGGGCCAGGGCCAAGGCAGTGGGGGCTGTTCCCTCACTGTTTCCAGGATGGCTTCGCGGGCCACATGAAACCACTTCGTGGGCCGGATCCGTCCCCCGGGCCTTGTGTTTGACATGTCTGCATTACATCATCACATAAGCTGTTTAGCTATTAAATTATTATCCTGACATTTTCTGATAACCTTTTCAGTGTAGGCTTAACATAAATGTTTTCTTCTATATAGGGTAAGTATTTTTAAATTTTCTTGATTGTTTTTTCTGACACCAAGTTAAACCCAATTAACTTAGGTGGAAAGGTGGTCAGTTTTCCTACTTTTCAGATTTTATGGACTATTTATAACATTAGAACTTTCTTGCACAGTTTGTGAGTCTCTCCTTGAGCATTTAGTATTATTTAATATTTAAAAAAATCTTCTTTTGTTGGAAGCTAGCTTCTCCTTACAATTTCCTTCACTTTGCTTGTTTCACATTCTGTTAATTAACTGGAGCTAGAGAGGGGTGTTATTTTTCCTTTGTTTTTTTTTTTAGTTAAGCCACATACTGTATGTATATATTTAGAAATCCCCTCCCCTTTATTAAATGTAGCTACAAACGTGATTCCCATATTTTTTTCATTTACACATAAATTAAATCGGATAGAATGGTCATTGATTCCTTAATTTATTTATCACCATTCCAAATTGTGGACTTCACTTAACTATAAAACAATATGTTTCATTTAACCAATACCAGCCACAACTTCCCTAGGCTAGGGCATAGACAATTAATAAATAATTAATTTATGATAGTTAATAGGAATACACAAAACTCACTTTACCGGAAATAGAACTTTCTGGTGTTTCCGACGTCCATTTGGAACCAGCCAACATGCGGACTTGTACAATTCACTTTCTATCCAGAAAAATTACTTTTATACATCTACCCAGATGACTACTAAGTCATAGCCCAGAAGGGTGGAACTGGCACCTTCAGAAAAGAATTTTTTTTTTCCTGTCCTGAAATGGAAATTTTGGGTGACTGATGTAACCAACATTCCTTGTCATGTTTGCAGCATACCTACGAAACCTAACCTATGAAAAGGTATTGGAAGCTCCTAGTTGTTCTATATCAGGGGTGTCAAACTCAATTTCATTGAGGGCTGCATCAACATTGCTGTTGCCCTCAGGGGGCCAGGTGGGTGTGGCCTGGGTGGGCGTGGCCTACTGAGTGGGTGTGGCTAAAGTGCGTATGGCCTACTGGGTGGGCATGGCCAGCTGAAGGGTGCCTATGGGGGCCTGGGCAGGAGTGGGACAGATCTGAGGGTCTCTAGCAGAAGGAGGGTCTCTGGGCCAGGGCCAGGGCAGTGGGGGCCGTTCCCTCACTGTTTCCAGGATGGCTTCGCGGGCCACATGAAACCACTTTGCGGGCCGCATCCGGCCCCAGGGCCTTGTGTTTGACATGTCTGTTCTATATCCTTTTCCTTGCTGTCTTGATTTCCCATTGCAAGGCCAGTCTACATATTTTCAGCAATACAATGACAATATGTACTGAAATATCTTAGGGAGGGGGCGGGGGGGACAGTGGTCTTGTCATTCGTAGCTATCCAGTGGAGGAGTATGTGTGTGGCTCCACAGGCACATATCTATGTTGAACATTAATATCTCAAAGAGACTTGTGTGTGAATTGCAAGAGACTTTTGCAAATGTGTTGGAATTAATTCCCCCACACACACACACAAACACAAATCCAGACCTTGCTAGGAAAAATGCTAGGAAGAAATAAGATTGCTGCATGCCAAAAAATGCAGCAAACCTCCTTGGAAAGAAAGTGTCACTAGGACAAATTTAATTAATGGATCACATCACTAAGAAGCCTGATAATTACCTGTTTAAACAGTGAAGGTTATTTACCCAAAATCTTTTCCAATTACAGTACTTATAACAGCTCTGAGAGATCACCCTCAATGATTGCTTAAAACTTAGAAAGTATAAAAGTAACCACATGTTCATTTTTTATTTTTTTTAGCACTGCTAACTTAGGAGTAAAGAACAGGGACAACTGCATCATTTACATTTGACAAAACAAGCAAATAAAATATTGAAGTTTTCAATGCTGGAAAAATGTCAGCTCCCTTGTTTCCTTCTTCTGGTATATGAAGTAATAAATCTAGTAGGTTATAGCCAGTGATTGAGGGATTTACCTTAAAGGAAATAAGGTTCCCCCGCACATGCGTGCTAGTCGTTTCCGACTCTACGGGCTGGTTCTCATCTCCGTTCCAAAGCCGAAGAGCCAGCGCTTGTCCAAGGACGTCTCCATGGTCTTGTGGCCGGCATGACTAGACGCCAAAGGCGCATGGAACGCTGTTACCTTCCCACCGTAGTGGTCCCTATTTTTCTACTTCCATTTTTTTACGTGCTTTCGAACTGCTAGGTTGGCAGAAGCTGGGACGAGTAACAGGCACTCACTCTGCTACGCTCGGGATTTGACCCACCAAACTGCCTATCTTCTGATCGACAAGCTCAGCGGCCTAACCCACTGAGCCACCACGTCCCTTAAAAGGAAATAATACCACTTGTGAAATTCAGAAGATGTTTTTTTTTTTTAAATGGATGTATCCAGATAATTGATTAATCTTACCTGTCTTCCACCTTTCACAATCCCCTCCTCCATTCCCTACACATGCACACCCAAAAAAGAGAGCCATTTCTGGAACAATAAAGTGCATTCCATAAAGAAAAAAACCCGATGTTGGTGTATCCCTGCAGGAGGAACTTCTATTAGAGTAAAGCTCTGATTATAGTCAACCAAACGCTGCCATACATTGGCATAAAAACTATTCACGTCTACAGACTCAACCTATAATTCCTTGTTGATTCAGAAAGGAAAGCTTTTGGAAAGCAATCTGGCGAAACAAATAAGTTTCATAAAATGTGCATTCATAATTGAATATCTAATTTCCATTTCTTAAAACATATGAACTAGACCTAACACGCATCAAAAGATTTATAGATTTTTTTTAAAAAAAAATCTTGCGAGAAGCAGGTTCAGCCCACAGATTTTGGTATTTCTGTCTATTTGTCCCATTTATCCCACAAACTACTGCAAAAATCAATGAAAAGCTATACGGACTACTCTTTGGCTAGTTTCCAGTATCTGGTAAAAAGATTTTTTTGTGTGTGTGAAGAACTGCCTTGTAGCACTTGTAAGCTGATCAGCTCTGTTATTATCCAAGCAGTCAAGCATTTGTCAACACCAACTCCTATCCTTTATAACATGATTCATGACCTGGAAAAGAACAAAACTATTGCCATTCTGAGCACTATCCATCTGTGTTGTAAAATCCCATCCTGAAGTTTCTCCTTTCAGCAGAGAATACTAACAAACTGTTCACAGATCACAAAAAGACTTCAGAATGGTTTGGAGTGACCCTTGACCCTTCCTAGAACGAAACAAATATTAATCAAAACTGCAAAGTAAAACTTGTCCAAAAAAAATTATGCTGGTTGCCAAATTGAATCAATTTCCCGGAGTCTGAAATGAACTGCCGGACAGAAAGAATTGAATGTTTCACAAAAGGGTTTTGTGCATTTTGTTGAATTGATTTGATTTTCTTATCCAAGTCAGGTCTGAATTGACAATTTCAACCTGAATTGAACTGATTTAAGTCAAATCATAACCAACTAAAGGGCTCTTGATAGTTGATGCCTGCTCTAAAATGGTCTCGTGGGTGGTTCTGTCTGCAGTATCTGAGAATGAACACATGCACGTGCGTGTCCGTGCATGCCAGAGAGTTTGACTGGAAGCGTCATGCCTTGATTAGCATCCTATTTCATTTCATTTCATTAAACTTTCATTCTTTTGAGCAATGTGATGGTTAGGAACATGCCTTCAAGATCCAGTTGAGATGGCTAAAATGTTTCTTCCACCCATCTCTCATTAGCAGGATATCTTTTGATCTCATCCTTATAATAACCCCGATCTCACGGTTCCGAATAAATTCCATAAAAGTTTAGTAGAATTATGTCTGACCTATATCCATATTTGCTTCTGCCAGAGATGAGTTTATACCTGAGAGGCAGAAGAAGCTTCCCACCAGGAGCAACCGTTAAAGAAAATCCATATAAATAGTAGAAGAAAATGAAATACATTGAAGTGCCTGGAATTGCTTTCTGTTGCCTGAGCTTGAATGTTATGCCAAACTACAATTGATTGAAGAAGCCAAAAGGAGTTAGTTCACTCGTCATCAGTTAGATGCCAGTTAGGTGCCATTGAGTAGTCAAGATAAGCTGACTGTTAATCATAGAATGGAATGGAATGGAATGGAATGGAATGGAATGGAATGGAATAGAATAGAATAGAATAGAATAGAATAGAATAGAATAGAATAGAATAGAATAGAATAGAATAGAATAGAATAGAATAGAATGGAATGGAATGGAATGGAATGGAATGGAATGGAATGGAATGGAGTGGAGTGGAGTGGAGTGGAGTGGAGTGGAGTGGAATGGAATGGAATGGAATGGAGTGGAGTGGAGTGGAGTGGAGTGGAGTGGAGTGGAGTGGAGTGGAGTGGAGTGGAGTGGAGTAGAGTAGAGTAGAGTAGAGTAGAGTAGAGTAGAATAGAATAGAATAGAATAGAATAGAATAGAATAGAATAGAATAGAATGGAATGGAATGGAATGGAATGGAATGGAATGGAATGGAATGGAATGGAATGGAATGGAATGGAATGGAGTGGAGTGGAGTGGAGTGGAGTGGAGTGGAGTAGAGTAGAATAGAATAGAATAGAATAGAATAGAATAGAATAGAATAGAATAGAATGGAATGGAATGGAATGGAATGGAATGGAATGGAATGGAGTGGAGTGGAGTGGAGTGGAGTGGAGTGGAGTGGAGTGGAGTGGAGTGGAGTGGAGTGGAGTGGAGTAGAATAGAATAGAATGGAATGGAATGGAATGGAGTGGAGTGGAGTGGAGTGGAGTGGAATAGAATAGAATAGAATAGAATAGAATAGAATAGAATAGAATAGAATAGAATAGAATAGAATAGAATAGAATAGAATAGAATAGAATAGAATAGAATAGAATAGAATAGAATAGAATAGAATAGAATAGAATAACAGAGTTGGAAGGTACCTTGTAGGTCATCTAGTCCAACCCTCCACCCAAACAGAAGACCCTACACCATTTCTGACAGATGGCAGTCCAGTCTCTTCTTGAAAACTTCCAGTGATGAAGCTCCCACAACTTCTGAAAGCAATCTGTTCCATCAGTTAATTGTTCTCACTGTCAGAAAATTTCTCCTTATTTCCAGGTTGAATCTCCCCCCTTGATCAATTTCCATCTGTTATTCCTTGTCTGGCCTTCGGGTGCTTTGGAAAATTGGTTGATCCCCTCCTCTCTGTGATGGCCCCTCAAATATTGGAACACTGCTATCATGTCTCCCCTGGTCCTTCTCTTCACTAGACTAGCTATGCCCAGTTCCTGTAACCGTTCTTCATATGTTTTAGCCTCCAGTCCCCTAATCATCTTTGTTGCTCATTCTCATTATGTTCTTCTATTTCCCTGCTGAAGACATCTTTATTTTCCCCCATAATCCACTCCTACCATATGCCCAAGATACATGCCAACTTGCTTGTTTATTACAACTTCAAGGGAATAATAAACCTTTATTTCATCAAAGATCAACCTGCATCTTCTGGAAATTCATGGGACTCTTAGCAACCATCTCCAAACACATAATTAAAAGATGACATCTCTCTCTCTCTCTCTCTCTCTCTCTCTCTCTCTCTCTCTCTTATGCTTTCTCAGTGTCCATCTTTCATAGTCATGTGTTGCCATTAAAATGCTTTAATGACTCCGATGCCTATTATGATAGAAATATCCTTCACGACCTTGTCTAAGAATGCCATTGCTTTCCTCCCTAAGATTAATCTTCTATTTACTTCTCAAACACACTGTCCATCTTTATTTATCTCTATCTATCCTACAGCCCAAGGATACAAAAATAACTCCACCTTCACTTCTTTGCTGTCACACATCATAGTGTAGCATAAATCATGGTTAACACATGTTTGGTTTCATGCATCACACTTAACAATTGCAAGGAGCCTTTTTGCAATCAAGAGGAACAGTCATCCTTTTTAAGGATGAAAGGGGTCACCGCACAATAAGATCACTCACTCCTCTTATTTCCAAGGTTGGACTTTCAGTGGCATGACTTTTTAGAGATCCAGAAGCTACCAGATGATCTTCAGCCTAAATATACACAAAATCCTGGAACCAGGACCATAGCAGCCATATTGTGCCTTAAGGTTTTAAACACGTCAAACCTAGGGGTAAAGAGTCACACCCGTGAACACCCAAAGATGGCACAGTTTCATTTTGGAAATGGACAGCAAATTTATTGGTCAGGATGCAAGAGGTTTTGTATGGGAGAGGCAAATTTGCTGTTTGCCAGAACCTGGGAAATACAACCCTCATATTTATATCTTCTGTAAGGGTTTCAATTCTACATTGTTGAAAATATGGAATTCATGAAGGAACAATAAAATGCCATGATAGTGCAAAGGCGGATGACAAATGAACTGTCCCACTGAGACAAAGCTTTCTTTGAATCATAGACTTGGAAGGTACCATAGATGAGAGTTCCCCAACCTTTCTGGGTGGGCAGCCTAGAGGTACAGGAGGATGGAAAGAGGAGATGGTTTTGTGGGAGGTGAAGGCATGTGCACCCGTTTCTCATGTGAGTGAGGCTGAGAGCACACATGATGCGAGCACAAGTGAGACTCTGAGTGCTCACAAGAGACCCCGAGAGCTTGCATGATTGGTGCCCCAAGCACTTGCAATGCTCACATGAGTGGGGCCCCAAGCACCCATAACACTTGCACGAGTGGGGCCCCAAGCACCAGCAATGCTCAGAAGAGTGTGGCTGTGTGCTTGCACATGTGTGCATGCACCAGCCACCCACTCACACGGCCTGGTTGCAAATAGGCCACGGACTGGTAGTGGACCACGGCCCACGGGTTGGGGACCCCTGCCATATTTGGCATCTAGTCCAACCTCTTGCTCGCAACAATCTTCAATATACAGTAGCATCTTTGACAGATGGCCATCCAGCTCTGTGTCAACTCTACAATAAGCCTGGCTGCAGCCATCTTTCTCTTCATTCTAGGTTGCCACACAGGACGGAGGGAGGGGGGCTTGCCCAGGTGCTTCACTATCATAATAGTCTTTTGTCCCATGGGAACCAAGGTCATCTACTGCTCCCGCGAACAGGGACTGGGTGTTGTATTAGACTGCCCACCAAATGAATTTATTGTGGAATGTAGTGAGGGTGTAGTTTTGTGGGTGGGACATTATACTTTGTTACTGGGATATTTTTGTGGGAATTTCAGACTTGGTTTCTCTTTTCATGATGCCGATACTTTGTAACTAATAAACCTGTTTGGGGGGTATTTTCAATCCTCGGAGTTCTGCTTTATTCGTCTCTGTCTTTTGGAACCATGACACCCAGTTTGAAGCCCTTAGCAAAGGAAAACTCTCCACTTTATGGGACAACTTGGTCCATTTCATCACAGGTGGTGAAGAAGGTTTCTAGATTTCCTTCCTGTATTTTTAATCCCTTGGCTCTAGTCATGCCCTCTGGGGAAAACAAGAATATGTCAAATCTCTCATCAGTGTGCCAATTTTGTTTCATTTGGAGGTAGCTTTCACAGGGCAGAAAAGCAGCTAGATCCAAGCCAATGGCCCCAGTACTTGGTGAACCCATGATGTATTTGGCCTCTCCATCAGAAGCCCTTATAATAGGCTGCCTCTATTAACACTCACACTGCTTCCTTCTGTCAACATTGTAATGACTGTTTCCAATTTATCAACATATAATATATTTGCATATGTAATGATGTAAAGGCCTCTGGATCTTCTGAAAGTCTTCTACTTATAGCTCCCAATAATTTAATCCTGAAAAAAAAATAAAAATAATTCATGATTGATTGATTGATTGATTGATTGATTGATGCTATCTTTCTTTCAAAAGTTCAGATTAGCCTACATGGCACTTCTTTCTTCTGTGTTTTCCACCACGGAAATTAGTATGGATTTTGAGTTAAAGACTGACTCAGAGCAATGCAATAGATCTCATAGCTAAGTTTGGATATTAATATATATCCACTACTTTAACCCTTACATCATATTGTCTCTCTAATGTATACAGGGTGTAGCATTATTGCAAGATAAACCAATTTAAAATTATAAGAAATTGGTGGTGTCTCTTGGTTTAGATATCACTCATTTAAATTAATTTTAAGATTTTTAAGTGATGGAATTGTATCTTGGCTGATTAAGTCAAAATCATGAAGACTATTTTTTCTTCAACGAGTAATGACAGAGGAAATGGCTCACTGGGGTCTATAATCATCTCAGTAGCTACAGACTATATCAGATCCCATAAAAGCAAAATTTATTGCCAAACTTTGCCTTCATGTAGCACTTTTAGATTGAAAGAAGATCCCCCATCTGAATTACAGGTAGTCCTCAACTTATTGTTAATACCACTTTATAATGCCTTGATAAGGCCACACTTGGACTAGTTTTGGTCACCACAATGTAAAAAAAGATGTTGAGACTCTAGAAAAAGTGCGGAGAAGAACAACAAAGATGATCAGGGGACTGGAAGATAAATCATACAAAGAACGGTTGCTGGAATTGGGTAAGGTAAAGGTAAAGGTTCCCCCGCACATGTGTGCTAGTCGTTTCCAACTCTAGGGGCTGGTGCTCATCTCCGTTTCAAAGCCAAAGAGCCAGCACTTGTCTGAGGACGTCTCCATGGTCATGTGGCTGGCATGACTAGACGTGAAAGGCACACAGAATGCTGTTACCTTCCCACTGTAGTGGTCCCTATTTTTCTACTTGCATTTTTACGTGCTTTCAAACTGCTAGGTTGGCAGGAGCTGGGAGGAGTAATAGGCCCTCACTCTGTTATGCAGCACTCGGGATTCGACCTGCCAAACTGCCGACCTTCTGATCGACAAGCTCAGCATCCTAACCCACTGAGCCACCGCGTCCCTTGGAATTGGGTATGTCTAGTTTAATGAAGAGAAGGATGAGGGGTTATATGATAGCAGTCTACCAATATCTCAGGGGCTGCCCCAGAGAAGAGGGAGTCAACCTATCCTCCAAAGTGCCTGAAGGCAGTTCAAGAAGCAACGGATGGAAACTAATCAAGGAGAGAAGCAACCCAGAACTAAGGAGAAACTTCCTGACAGTTAGAACAATTAATCAGTGGAACAACCTGCCTCCATAAGCTATGAATGCTCCAACACTGGAAGTTTTTAAGAAGACACCGGATGGCCATTTGTCTGAAAAGTTATAGGGTTTCCTGCCTGAGCAGGGGGTTGGACTAGATAACCTCCAAGGACCCTTCCAACTTCATTATTATTAGATGTTATTAAGATATAAGAATTAGCAAATAATTATTGTTGTGTCCCAGCCTCCATGAATACTGCTCAACTGATTACTCATGGGGAAAAACCCCTTTGCATTGAACAAGACAGGACTTGGTAAGACAAACCCCTTTTCGTTTGACACAGCTTTTATGGATCAAAACTCCAACCTTTAGCTGGGGAAAAAGTCACCTAACAAAGGTCTCCCTTAGCAACAGAAAGTTTGGGCTCAATTGTGGTCATTAGCCAAGGACTACCTGTATGCTATTGGCCACTTGAGCCTTGTTCAGAGGAGCAGAGATTTTACTGTTCAAAACAGAGAGACAGTCAGAATGCAAAGGAAAAAAAGTCTTTTGGGAAAAGAGACTAAATGGATATAAAGAGAAGAAATAATCTGTGCCATTTTGTTGGTAGAGTAAGCCAACATTTGATCTCCACTTCCCAGGAGGAGAGGGACGCGGTGGCTCAGTGGGTTAGGACACTGAGCTTGTCAATCAGAAGGTCGGCAGTTTGGCGGGTCGAATCCCAATTGCCACGTAACAGAGTGAGTGCCTGTTACTCATCCCAGCTTTTGCCAACCTAGCAGTTTGAAAGCATGTAAAAATGCAAGTAGAAAAATAGGGACCACTCCGGTGGGAGGGTAGCAGTGTTCCATGCACCTTTGGTGTCTAGTCATGCCGGCCACATGACCACGGAGACGTCCTCGGACAAGCGCTGGCTCTTTGGCTTTGAAACGGAGACGAGCACCGGCCCCTAGAGTCGGAAACAACTAGCACACATGTGCGGGGGAACCTTTACCTTTACTTACCTCCCAGGAGGAGGGGAAAAATTTCCTTACTGTAATGGCCACTCAAGGAAGCATAGTTGGTCTGATGGATCAGCAGGGGGATGGCAAAGGTAGAAAAAAAAGCATTTGACTTCTGCATTTGCAACCTGCCATAAAGAAAAAAAAAACTAATTGACCAGCAGAGACTTTTTGAATCCAATTAGTAACTATTAGTAGTGCCATCACAGATAAAATGAATGTCAATGTGTTAATTATAACATAGGAACTTTATAAGTGCAAATAATTAAAAGTATTGATGACACAGTATCTTGAGCCATTCACTACATTTTTGTTCATGTGTGTGTGTGTGTTTGTGTGTGTGTGTTTGTGTGTGTGTGTGTGTGTGTATGTGTTATCACTGAAGAACAGATTGCTGGAGACAAATTTACCCAAGATGAGAACAGATTAAGAACGTTGGAGGAGAATTTAATTTCCAGGGTAAAAAGAAATGCAGTAAAACAGCATGTAAATGAAACAAAGCAGAACACCAAGAAAGAAAAGAAAACATCAAAGAAGCTGAAAGATTTATGAAAAGGTTGGATCTTACAGTAAAAAGGTAAAGGATAGTCCTTTCGAAGATTATTAATTTAAGATTATTCCTCCTCAAGACTGGAATAGGACTGTTCTGTACCAGCCTGCTACCGGCCCTGCAGAAAAGGCAGGGGCAACCCCTTTACAAGAAGGCAAGAGGCTGGAACTAAGCCTGCCAAACTTATTAACATAAAACAGCAAACAGAGCAAAGAGAGCAAACACGAACCATGAAACAGGAGCTATTCAAACGGTTGCCTTCAGCAAACCAGCCCTCCCACACATTCCCCTTTTAAACAGTTCTTGGCGTGGCTTCTCTCTGCCTCCTTCCGAGGTGCCCCATTGCCTTCCTCTGTTTACTCCTGATTGACTGCCTCCTGCGTCGGGCGTCCTTGAACAGGGCCAGCTGTGGGTCATCTTCATCCACGCTGTCAGGCTCACACAGCTGGGTCTGCGTCGTGACCAGGTGGGAGGGGCCTGGCTGAGGGCTCTGTGGAGCCTCAATATTATTCTCAGCAAGCTCTTCAACACCCTCCTCCTCCTCCTCTGAATCATCCGACCCAACTGCCGAACCCACAGGCTGACCCTGAATCACAACAAGGACAAAGAGGTCTAACTAAGAACCTCTATATAAAGCAAGGACACTAAGTTGGTAGATGTCTTATTTTGTCCAGAAGAGTAAGACAAGATTTGGAGAAGGCGGCTGGGAAGATTCAGCAGTCACCAGCTCCTACCTTGATTCCACAGTGGAATAGAGAATTTGCCACACCATGAAGTGTCATGCACAATGACTTCATTTTCTCATGATTGTCACAGGTCATCCCGCCGTCTCAGTTTTAGTCCAGTAACAGGAAGGGTGAAATAGCTCCGGAAGGTCGGACTAGAAAACCTCTGAGGTCCCTTCCAACTGTATTGTTCTATGTTCTAACATATTATCAGGTAGAAAAAGACTAAAATGGGGGTGAAGACTCACCCTCCGAGCTTGTGGGTTGGTTTCCATATGTTTCATTGCCAGGTTAGGTGACATCTTTATCGCCCTCCCACTAGTGGTTCACCTCCCAGTGACCTGATGTAACCTCCCCATCACAAGACCCATCATAAGCCTCTCACTGATGACTCATACCTGACCCATCACAAGACCCTCACTTGACACACCTACACCTGAAACCTTTATAAACAGAACACTGACAGTGACATCCATAAACTTCACTGAGCTACGGATATTTTCCACTAGTGCAAAGACTAAAGTCCTGTTTTCTCTTTCATTTCAAAAGACAGGACTCAGAATTGCATTAGGAAGAGAGCAAAACACGTTCCACCACAGAAGGCTGGAGCGGATGACATTAGAAAAACAAAGACTCCTAAAATCTACATTCCCCCACCCAGCTCCAAGGATAGGATCTGACCTCCAAGCCACAAAGGGAGTCAGGCAACAGTAATTAGAATACCAAAAGGGCACACTCAAACACAGGTCAAAGTACATTTCACAACAGGCTTCTCAAATACAAAGCCCCAAGAAGGTATAAAATCCCACCCACTCACAACTCCATTTTGTCAGCTGTCCCAGAACTCTGTGCTGTTGCTGGTTCTGCTCATCAATAAACAGAAACCTTCTTTCCTAAGCAGCCTCCATATTATTTCCAGAAACTTGGCCTCCATTTTGTTTCCAGTGTCTTACTCCCGTTTTGGAACTGGACCTGATTTTTTCTTTCAACAGTTTATAAAACCAAAGGTTTTTTTTTTCCTTTTTCTGGACTTCAAATTGACTATTGTTCTGATGATCACTTGCCTCCCTCCTGACTAGAGCAGGGGTCCCCAAACCCCGGTTCTGTGGACCAGTACCGGGCTATGACATACCAGCAACCAGGCTGCACAACAAGCAAAGGCTCATCCACGGGATGTAGGGAGCACACAAAATCATGCACTCTCCTGTCCATGGAAAAACCTCTCTCCATGGAACTGGTCCCTGGTGCCCAAAAGGTTGGGGACCTCTGGTCTAGAGTGTTAAAAATAAACACCACACTTGTAAAAATGCTAATGTGTTGTTGGCAAGCAACCAGTTTAGCAAGAAAAAAAAGTGTTGTTGGACAATTAACATTCCCAGCTACTCTTTAAGAAGTAAGTCAAAATGCATTCCGAGATGGAATATGTTATTAAACATTTCTAAGAGCTTTTTGGTTGCAAACACACTTTGGGAAAAACTGTTATCACTCTTCATTCCCTTCTCCTGCTAGAAACTGGGTGAAACTAGACAAGGAGCTGGCGGAGCAGAGAGTGAGATTTCCTGGAGTTCTTTGAATGAATTTCCATAGAGCAACAGGAGTTTCTGACTTCCAACAATTAAAAATAATAATAATAACACTTGAAAAATGTTATTTCTCTTTTCTTAATTAGTCAAGGAAACTTCAAGAGAGAAAGCAATCAAGCTCAGATAAAAAAAACAAAAAAAACATTGACTTGAGTGAGAAAGGAGTTGTGTAAGAATGAAAAACAGCCTTTACCCTTCTGCTCCAGTTGTTGCCAAGAAGGACTCTCCCTTCACACAGAAGAGATTATTGTAGAGGGGGGAAAAAGGGTTTATATGTGCATGAGAGAGAGAGAATGAGAGAAAGAGAGAGAAAGCTTTCTGGCGTGAGAATTAGTGCTACAAGCACACAAGCAGCTCCTCCGATTCAAGTGTGATTTTTTCCTGTTAAATTAGATGTAATATCTAGCATCTAGATTTGCCAGCTAGCACAGGGAGCTCTTTTGTTAAAGAAAGAAAGGGAATCATGGGTTAGCAAAATGCTTTTGGCACACCACCAACTCACGCAAGGGGAAGAGAGCATTGGACATGCAAGGCACAACAAACACAACAATTAAATATTGTACAAGTGCTTTAGAATATTTCCAGTATTAGCTAGCTATCGCAACGGCTCATACAGTAAATGAAGATGAAGCCAATTGTATATACAGTGTTTATAACAGACATACATTGTTATAATAGTGTACCTTTTTCCTAGAAAAAGTGAACTCAGAGGAATTATATAATGAGGATAGACTTAGGGTTATCTTATAAAAGGAAAAAAAAACATATATTTTTTGGGGGCGGGGAGATGTCTTCTGTTTTCTTTTCACAATAATTTTGGAGATTTACATAATCTACTTTCTAGGGAAATTTATATGTTAATCCAATGCACTTTAGTGCCTGTTTAGCAGGGTGGACTTCCATTCTGACAAACTCAAGAGGCAAATTTGTCAGTTTATTAGGTGGGTTTGTGGACAAGGCGTATAATTTCATAAGTGTTCAATGTGGTTGGAGACCTCGAGTTTTTTTTTTTCTTTGTTGAAAGAAAAAAAAATCATCAGAGTCCAGTCCAAGCCGGGAATAATCAAAATGGAGACTGCTTTAGAAAGAAGGTTGCAGTTTATTGAACACCAGAGTCAGACAGAAAGATGGCTCTGGAAAAACTGACCACAGGTAGTGGTGAGTAGTGGGTTTTTATACCTTCTGGGTCTCTTGAGGTTGTTTCCTGTTCCTGTCTGAGGCTTTGTATTTCCTGTGTCATGTACTTTGACCTGAGTCTGAGTGTGCCCTTTTGGTATTGGTGGGTTAATCCTATTATGTCTCCTGTCCTTAGAATTTGGGTGGGCGGTATGTAGATTTTAGGTCTCTTTGTCTTCCTAATTTCTAGCTTCTTGGCTCCAACCTTCCTGAATGGATTATTGAATTTGCATTTCTAAAAACTGGCCTCTGCTGAGTTTTCTGTTTGGGGGAGAGGGGCTGGGGCTGGTTTCTGTCTTTTGTAAAGATCTTCTCCATTATTCCTTTGGGGAAATATATTCTGCCTTTTTAATATTTCCCAAAACATTTCTTTCTCTGGATTCTTCCTACACCATTTTTTTCAAGAAATACATAGAATGACGTTCATTTGAAGGGTGGAATTAATGAAATTAATAAATCACCAATTTAAACCAAGGTGAAGAAAAGGCTGAAATTCGCTCCACCTGTCAGCTCTTCTAAGTCCTGGTTTCAGTGGCTATAAGGAACATCCACTTAATTCTCCTGAAGTGTCTAAGCCAGGGGTGTCCAACTGCTAGTCCATGGGCTGGATGTGTCATGCCAAAACCGTGCCCAGCCCATTGCCAGCAACGGGGGAAAAAGTTGTGATACGCTGTGACACGACACATGGCATTGTGAGTTTGACACCCCTACTCTAAGCAGAATAGGAACCACAGGAATTTATGCAATATTATTAAAGCTCCTAAGACAGATGACAGAGAACGAGGTGGCTGGATGGAGTCACTGAAGTGGTAGGCGTGAGCTTAAATGGACTCCAGAAGATGGTAGAGGACAGGAAGGCCTGGAGGAATGTTGTCCATCGGGTTGCAATGGGTCGGACATGACTTCGCAGCTAACAACAAAGACAGATAGATGAATTGGTGGCTGAGCTCAAATATTTTGAATCTTGCAGTCTCCAGGAAGGAAGGAAGGAAGGAAGGAAGGAAGGAAGGAAGGAAGGAAGGAAGGAAGGAAGGAAGGAAAAAAGACCTCAGTTCATACTTTTTCCACTAAATTCAAGCCTATCTTTCTCCATGCTCAATATTCATATATTCTCAGAATCATACGTTCACACAGAATTAATGTAATATCAAGTACTTTTCTGGTTTTTTCTTTCCTTCTCCCTCATTATCTTTGTTTGCTTGAAACTGGCCGAAGAGCCGGAAATGTAGTTGATCTACCTAGTCTTGTATCTTAGAGGCAAACCACCCACATACTGTAAGGTTCTTCTCATTTTTATCTGTTTTATCTCAATATCTGTCTAGGTGTTATTGTTTTCCTGGGAGGATGGCTGATAATTAGCAAGCCACTTTCTTCTGGACTGAAATTCAGTCCAGAGGAAGCCCCTCGTGCATTGTCAAAAGCAGCGGTCATTTAGTGCTTTGATAGATCTTCCTTGTTGCTGAGAGAGATCGGTGTGTGGGGCAGAAGCTGATATTCCTCCGCGAGAAAAATCTCAAGATCACGATTGAGCAAGAAAAGACCTGATGCAGATATTGTTTATATATCTTTCCTTGCCTCCTCTTTTCACTTTCAGACACTACTTAAATGAATTGGGTTTTTTTTCCCTTTGTGTGTGTGTGTGTGTGTGTGTGTGTGTGTGTGTTTTAAGGTGCTAAGCTCTAATTCATTCATTCATGGTTATGGTTAGCTCTTTGTAGCATAAACAGGAAGGCAAGATGATAAGTAAAATAAAATAAAAAATAAAATAAAATAAGTGAATAAAGATAGAAAGAAGCAGTGCAGAATAAAGTAAATGTCTTAAAACCCAAGCAGTCTTCAAAGGAGTCTCAGAGTCAACCAAACATAACGACAGGGAGGTTCAAACTTAAAACCAAAAGCAATAAGATAAACTAACCAAATAAAGAGAAAATGGGGGGGTCATGAAAAAGAATAGAATAAAGAGTTGGAAGGGACCTTGGAGGTCTTCTAGTCCAACCCCATGCTCAAGCAGAAGGTCCTATACCATTTCAGACAAATGGCTGTCCAGTCTCTTCTTAAAAACCTCCAGTGATGGAGCACCTACAACTTTCAAAGGCAAACATTTCCACTGGTTAATTTTCTTCCACAGTTAAGGATCTGGAGGCCAAATTACTGTAGTATTCAAAGAAACAGACAATATTTTAGAGAAATTGGATTGCATGAAATGCATGCTGAACCAGAACCATGCTAAGAATATTTTACATTCTTTCTTCCCCAAATATCTTAGGAGATTTGAAAAAAAAAACACAACAACACAAAATTAAAACAGATATATAATAATTAGATGAAACTGGGAAGATCAGGAGTGTCTCTTCTCTTTCTTTCCTAAAGTAATCCAGTTCCTGGAAAGAAGAGGTTTTGCTTTTGTTTTGTTCAGCACGCTGCCCTAATAAAGAAATGTGTAGGAAGTGAGGAAATAAGAAAGAAGACAATGTGATGCTGTGTGCTGTCATCATTTGTGATGGCTCTGCAAATATTTTTTTGGGTCAGTGGGCAAATATGGGATTTTAAGATCATGCTCCCAACATATGGCCCAAACGGCTGACATAACAAGCATGAGAAGACCCAAAACACTTACAAAAAATCAAGTTGTGACATTGCTTCCCATATCTCCCTCATTGTCCAGATACTTTTGATCATCTCAGCATTTTCCCAGGTAGGTGAACTGACTTCCAAATGACTCCTGGATCTGCAAGCTAGAACTGTATTATTTTTCAGAAATGGTTCCAAAATGGCGCTTTGGAGAATATGGAGGCATCATAGGAAACGTTGTTGGTGTTTTACTCTGCTGGATGTTTAATTTTATTTTTAAAAGAAAAAAAAAGGATTGGCATGAAAGTCTAGGATACTATGTCTGTGAGCAGACCAATGCCCAAGGGTGCTATGATGGGACACCCACCCACCCTGTATGTGATATTCATTCTTCTAAGAAATGAGATAGTTGAGACTGCCTTCATGCATACCAGTTGGACAACCTGACTGATGCATCCTTCACTTGACTTCTGAGGAACATTACTTCTTTTTTTCCTGAACCCCAACTAGTTCTGCATAAGACCAAAGAGGCATCCTTCTGGCTGATAAGCCTTCTGCCCACGTTTATGTTTTAAACCAGGAAGGTTAAAATTGATTTCATTGAGGGCCGCGTCAGCATTGTGATTGCCCTTGGGGTGGTGGGGAGGCATGGCTAGCTCAATGTGGCTTGTACCAGGGGTGCCTATAGGGGGGCGGGTGGGCCTGGAGGGGGATCCAGAGATCTCAGGTGAAGGGGAACAGGAGCAGGATGGGCACTGGTGCCTGGCCCACTGGAGGAGCCTCATGGGCTGAGCACGGATTGCAGCGTGGACTGCCCAGGGCCCTAGGCAGTGGGTGGTGGGCACCTGGCCTGGCCCTCAAGCTCCTGGGGTGCTAGGACCCCACAGGGCAGCCTGGCCTGGCCCTGTGTACCCGGGCAGCCACCTGGCACATCTGACAAGCCAGACTGTGTGCCTTTCTCCACTTCTGTCTCTGTCTGCTGCTAGGAGGCCTGGTCCAGCAGCGATGATGCTTCGACCCACCTGTGCTATGTGGGCTGCGACTGCTGCCAGGTACCTGCATGCTCTCTGCCTCCTATGTGCTTGCCCAGAGGGTGCCCAGCTGGGCTGGTATGGGCCAGGACTGGGGCAGTAGGTGCCAGATCCTTGCTGCTGGCTGGATCTGGGCCTGTCATGGGCCAGATCCAGGCCGTGGGCCTTGAGTTTGACATGTCTGTTTTAAATTGAAGAGAAGATTCAGAATAATGTCTGGCATTGTGCTTACTGGGAAAGCTGCATGATGATCAGGATATTAATGACTTCATTTTGAATGCATTCCCAATATTTCAAAGCTGAAATAATGCATCTGTTTCTTCACGTTGTGCACTCTGACAGAAGAGGCACTTCTAGCGGCTGACTGTCATCTTATGTCTTTTTTATTAAATGTTCATTACGTTAGTTGGGGAGTTCATTCTTCTCTGGCAGATTCCATAATAAACTGCTGTTGAAGCTATATCTGTTTCAGTTTTTGTTAACAGAGACTAATTGTCGCAACTCTTTACAGCTCATGATGTTCTCAATGGAACGGAGCATGTTCTCATACCATTAATTCCTCATTTCAGTTTGCAGCCCTCATCCAAGCCAGTCATTTAAAGGTTTATTATATGTCTGAAATTTAAAAAAAATAACTATTCTTCTATTCACAAGGAGGTCCTCAGCACTGCCTTTGTCCATGGAGCCTACTTCTAGGTCTTCTTATATGTTAGCTTGTAGCCTCATTTGCTCAGTTTCGGAGACCATGACAAGGTGTTGTTAGTTGTGAAGTCGTGTCCGACCCATCGCAACCCCATGGACAACGTTCCTCCAGGCCTTCCTGTCCTCTACCATCTTCTGGAGTCCCTTTAATCTCACACCTACTGCTTCAGTGACTCCATCCAGTCACCTCATTCTCTGTCGTCCCTTTCTTCTCTTGCCCTCAATCTTTCCCAGCATTAGGCTCTTCTCCAGTGAGTCCTTCCTTCTCATTAGGTGGCCAAAGTATTTGAATTTCAATTTCAGGATCTGGCCTTCTAAAGAGCAGTCAGGGTTGATCTCCTCTAGGACTGACCGGTTTGATCGCCTTGCAGTCCAAGAGACTCACAGGAGTCTTCTCCAGCACCATAGTTCAAAGGCCTCAATTCTTTGGCGCTCAGCCTTTTTTATGGTCCAGCTTTCACTACCGTACATTGCAACTGGGAAGACCATAGCCTATACGCACTTTTGTTGACAGGGTGATGTCTCTGCTTTTTAGTGTGCTGTCTAGATTTGCCATGGCTTTCCTCCCCAGGAGCAAGTGTCTTTTAATTTCTTGGCTGCAGTCCCTGTCTGCAGTGATCTTGGAGCCCAGGAAAATAAAATCTGTCACTATCTCCATTTCTTCCCCATCAATTTGCCAGGAATTGAGAGGGCCAGATGCCATGATCTTGGTTTTCTTAATGTTTAGTTTCAGCCCAACAAGGTAGGCTAACTAAAACCCCATTTGGTCCAGTGCTTTTATTCATTGCAGTGGCATAGTGGTCAGAATGCAGTACTACAGGATAACTCTGCCTACAGTCTGGAGTTCAATCATGACATGCTTGAGGTTAACTCAGCCTTTCATCCTTCAAAAGTTGGTAAAAAGAAGACCCAGATTGTTGGGGGCAATAAGCTGATGCTGTAAACTGCTCAGAGAGTGCTGTAACACACTACAGTTTGATATATAGGTTTTTAAATGCTGTTGCTATTGCTTAGTTCAGTCTCAAGGCAACATTTCTAATACTCTCATTGCAACTTAAGCATCATCTTGCTTTCCTTCCTTGAAAGTCTTGAGTTGCTATGATTGTGTATGATTACATCAGCCTTGGTTTCCCATGCTGGAAAGGAAATACCTAGTTGTTTCTCCATGCAGTACAAGTTGAACTATAAACGAGCAACACATGAACTGTAGATAATCTGATCCAGAACTTTGTTAGCTGTGACACCCAGGCCTCCACCTTATCTCCAAAGTTTTTCTTCGGCTTTATGATTTCAGCAGTTGTGCCTTTCTGCCACATTTCCTGAATTATTTCTTCCCCAACTAACGTCTTCTGCTCCTCTTTCTTCAAGTCTAGAAGCTTGGAAAGCATTGTGTGAACGTATTGTGTGTCCGGGTGCATCCAGTGCGAGTCAGAAAGGAGCGGGGAGAGAGAAAGAGGAATCCTGTTCCATGCTAGAAATCTTCACAATGCAGGGCCCCCAAAACAACCTGTCAGAGAGAATTCAGCGAAGGATGAAAATAGATTGAAATATGGACATTTCTCAAGAGGCAGCAAACACATTGGTCAGTAGCTATCAGAATAATTAAAAAAAAATCAGAAAACACAAGCAGATAGAGGTGTGGGGAAACAGCATTGAAGCAGCAGAAGGGAAAGTACACAAAGGTCATTGGCAATTTGTGAGATGGATGAGGTGGAAAAGAGACTTATCTGGGCAGGCATCACCGTTATAAAAAAGAATAAGTCAGCATTACAGGGCAGAGGAATAAGCAAAGGAGGAAAAATATATATATACTGAGAGTGATAAACAGCTGAATATGTCCCACTGCCAGTCACAAGTACACAGATTGTAATAGATTATCCATAGGGGAAGAAAGTCCTTGATAGTGAACAATCCCTCACATGTATTTATGTATCATTACTATCCAAGTTCACTGGAGTATACTTGATTTTTTTTTGTCCTATTATTTTTCTCCAGTCAATCTCATGAGGGGATGTAACATGCTGATGCTGATGTTTCACTATCAGCATGAAACATTTTTTTTCTGATATAACTGGAGCTTCCTGCTTTGTTGAGACCTATCTGTGACAGGAGATCGACACCAATGTTCTCTCCCTCAAGCTTATCCTCTTGAAGGTGTCATTTTCTACAATGCATGATGGAACATCCAATCACTGCACAATAGAAAAGTGTTCAGTGGGATCTTCCAATTCATCATGACTCATTCTGAGAACTGCAGTCAAAACATCAACCATACCTCCACTGTGTCAAAATCACCAGAAGGTAATTCCTTGAAACAGGTCCGGTCGTCGTCATGTAGATATGTGTCCCCAGCCACTAGATCTCGGTTACCTTCTGGGAGGAGGCTTTGTGCTACCCAAAGAAGAACAAGTAGATTCTGTAATAGTTTTGTATCATATAGTAACAACCTTGTTACCTCTCAAGACTCTTGTTTCTACTATGTATTCAAAATGGACTGTGATGTGTGTGTGTTGGTATTCATAGTTTCTTTTGAGAGTGGGCATCAGAATTTCATTTTTAATGTGTGTCAGTGAGTACACAGAAAAAGTGACAATAAAAGTTATCTTGTCTTGTCTTGTCTTGTCTTGTCTTGTCTTGTCTTGTCCTGTCCTGTCTTGTCTTGTCTTGTCTTGTCTTGTCTTGCCCTGCCCTGCCCTGCCCTGCCCTATTCTATTCTATTCTATTCTATTCTATTCTATTCTATTCTATTCTATTCTATTCTATTCTATTCTGTTCTGTTCTGTTCTGTTCTGTTCTGTTCTGTTCTGTTCTGTTCTATTCTATTCTATTCTATTCTATTCTATTCTATTCTATTCTATTCTATTCTATTCTATTCTATTCTATTCTATTCTATTCTATTCTACTCTACTCTACCCTACCCTACCCTACTCTACTCTATGCTATTCCATCCCATCCCATCCTATCCCATCTATCCTATTCTAACTTATCCTATCCTATCCTATCCTATCCTATCCTATCCTATCCTATCCTATCCTATCCTATCCTATCCTATCCTATCCTATCCTATCCTATCCCATCCCATCCTAACCCATCCCATCCTATTCCATCTCTGCTATCCTATCCTATCCTATCCTATCCTATCCTATCCTATCCTATCCTATCCTATCCTGTCCTGTCCTGTCCTGTCCTGTCCCGTCCCGTCCCGTCCCGTCCTGTCCTGTCCTGTCCTGTCCTATCCTATCCCATGCCATGCCATGCCATGCCATCTATCCTCTCCTCTCCTCTCCCATCCCATCCCATCCCATCCCTCCTATCCTATCCTATCCTATCCTATCCTATCCTATCCTATCCTATCCTATCATCTTATCTTAATATTATCTTAATCTTATCATCTTACCTTTGTTTTTCCTAGAAACATTTTTTAGAATGGCCCCTGCTTCAGTTTTACAGACAACCTAGCCTGTGCTTTGTAGCCCTTGATGCAGAAATTAACCTTGCATTAAAGAAGCTTTTTTTAAAAAAACTTCATCCTGACAAAACAGTTTAGAGAATTTACCCATGAAATGAATTCTAAACAAGCAATCACATGGTAAAACCACAGCTGGAAGCTGTACTCTTACATTATGCTATATTTTCATTTGCATGATCCCTACCATTTCTACGAATAATAATAGCAAAGA
Source organism: Vipera ursinii (assembly GCF_947247035.1). Taxonomy (NCBI): domain Eukaryota; kingdom Metazoa; phylum Chordata; class Lepidosauria; order Squamata; family Viperidae; genus Vipera; species Vipera ursinii. The sequence goes on from NC_139514.1 coordinate 110,827,732, forward strand.
AGATTTTTTCTAATTGTTTCTAATTTATTAGAAACATATTGAGGTTGAATATTCTCCCTACTAAGTAGGCCAGCACAGAAAGATTAGCTAAAACCTTAAGCATTTGCTATTTCCCGCTTTACATGCCTGCTCATCATTTCTCTCTCTCTCTCAATCTCTCTCTCTCTCTCTTTTTATCTACTTGTCTTCTTAAAAATTAGAAATGTCTGGAGACATGGAAGAATTATTTAGAGAATAGGAACCACAATCAAATCTTTTGGGTTGTTTTTTTTTTTTTTGCACATTTTTCAGTCTTCAAAATCACACAGGGGAATATTTGATGAAAATATTTTGGAGAAGCACATCTGTGTTCCACTCTCCTTTTTTAGCAAGTGTCTACCCTAGTCTCTATTTTGGGGGGCGGATATGTGAAACCATGCAGTGTCTTGACAACATTTCCCTGTTCTCAAAACTCATCCTGGATTTTATTTTATTTTAGGCAAAACTGGAACACACAGGCTAAACCATTTGGAGAACATTTGATGAGTCAGAGATTTGTGCTGCAGAAGGTAAAGCAAAAGAAGTGTTTTTATAAGTAGATTTTTTTTTAAAAAATGTTTTATTTCTATTTCTAAAATAGAAATAAATCATTGATTTTTTTCCCCTCCAGGAATTATACTGTCAACATCTGAAGCCTATTTCATGTAACATCTAAAAGATTCTAAGGGTCATTTAGGACACATGTGATCCAAGTTAGTGTCACGATCTAAAACTATAAAAATAGGGATCTAATGGGATACAGAGATTTCCAAAGAAATTTCCTACTTCTGATAGGAGTCTGGTGGCTTGAGTGGTTGAAAAGCTGGTCAGGAGGTCAGCAAGCATGTATTTGAGATCCGAAAGTTGCCATGGGGCAGGGTTGAGCTTTTGTCTTTCCCTCCAGTTATTGCTGGGGATATGAAAGAAGCACCCCAAATGGGCATTCTCAGAGCAATGGTGAAGTCACTGGCTAATCCTTCCAACCTGGAAGGGTCTTGGTGCTTCTGACATGAGTGCAAAAATTCTGGACCATAATGTTTGGAGTGTAATAGGTTGAGCTGCCTCAAAGACCAAAACTGATTAAATGCACAGGAGTATTACTCAGTGGATGAATCCAAATTACATTATATGTTACAAGAGTTGGCCTTTTGGAGGCATTTCATCTCTCTCTGTCTCTGTCTCTCTCTCTCTGTCTCTCTCTGTACATGAGAATGAATGAATGAATGAATGAAGGAAGGAAGGAAGGAAGGAAGGAAGGAAGGAAGGAAAGAAGGAAGGAATAGCAACTAATATGACTTCAACCCTACCTATAGGAAAATCTGAACATCTTTCTTAAAGTTTCCTGGAAAGAGTCTGCAAGGAATATAAATCCTGCCAGTCAGAGCTGAAGAAGCTTCTTGGATGAGAAGCAAAATGTCTTCAAGAAAAACAAGAAAGTCCAGTTGTCTTGTGAAAAAATTACCTTTGGTTCAGTCATGACCTGGATGACTGAGAATCTCTGTAGACGTTCCTGGAGAGAACGTTTAATGTGAATTTAAATAAATCAGTGGCATTTTTTCTGCCTTCCCATGTAAGAGAAAGAAACAGACAGATGGAGAACTGTGGTTTGTTGTTGTTGTTTTTTTGTCTCCTCAGGTTCATTTCAAGAAGGCAGAACTGCCACATAAAGGCGTCCTTAGTTCTGCCTTTTTCATTCCAGCAAATTATCAGCCTCCATCACACTAGATCTACTCAGAGCTAAGGCTGTCTTCAGTGAGACAGACTCTTGCTATAATTGCAACCTAAATTACTATCTCAGTAGCTACTCTTTCTGTTGATGTTGATTTCTTTGTTCTTTTAGGTTGGCACTTCATTATCAGCTCATCTGATTATTTTGAGCATCTGAGCATTTAACATCATACAGGACATTGAATGGAAGGTCAATTGCTATCAGCAAGAAACACAGAGTTTCATTTTCATTTCCTGTTTCAACATTCCTGTTTGTAGACACGTGTAGATTGGATTAGATAACCTTTATTGTCATTTTTTTCCCCCTGTGGGCACAACAGCACACAGTAAAAATGAAATTGAGTTGCTTGCTCTCAAGTGTACACATACCTTTAAAAACATATTCTACGCAACCAATGTATAGACCTACACCCTTAACTATAAGTAACATATAAATATTAATCGCTGTCCATCTTGAATACGAAACGGAAGGGGGGAAGCTTGAGAGTTCACAAGGTTAATACTGTATAGAACAAAACTGTGGCTGAATCTGGATGTTCTTCTTCGGATACCATGGAGCTCCTTCCTCCCAGAAGGGAACAAGGAAAACAGGTCGTGAAGAGGATGTGTACTTGGGCTATCAAATTCAAACTTGTTGTGTCTGGAAAGGCAGAAGGTAGCCCGCTAGTTATATCCCCCTCCCTTCTCATAATCTGGTGGATTTTCAAAACAGGCAATGATAAATGGCTATCAGCCCAGGAGAGCATTTTGAACTGTCCCTCTGTGTACAGGAAGCTGGACTAGATCACATGAACTCATTTTTTCTTAAGGTTCTGTACAACTATATAAAAAATGATTTTGTTTTGGACTTGGTAGCCCCTAAAAATGAAACTGTCAGTGTACAGAGGACAACACATCAATCTAATTTGTGCCTGGGCTTCCGATTCTATCCTTGCCCGCTCAAAATTGCTGAACATCAGGAGACATGAAAACAGCCACGCGTCAGTAGTTAAACCCTCTTTTCCTAAAAAGTGACCATTTAATCCTTTCCAAAGCTGAATCCAGATAATTATAGTATTACCACTGGGATCAGACATATAATTAAAGAGCCCTAGTGTGGAATTCTAAATTCTATACTGGCAATTAAGACCAGTGGAAGAACGTAGCATTTAATTCTGGGTCTAAACTCATAAAATTGTGAGCTTCTCTAATTGAAAGAATGAAGGAATAATACAAGGAACTCACAATTTTCTTTCTTTATGAGTTAGAAGGTAAGGTATCTTCTTCTTCTTTTTTGGATCATGGTTCAAGGTTCCCCAAAGATTACCTCATTCTCATGTGGCTCCATACTGTTTCTAGGCCATCTGTCATCTATATGAAATCCATTATGTGTGATATCCTAAAGCAGCACATCTTTAATGTGACTTCTTAAAGCAACAGCATCTGTTTCTAGACTTTCCTACAACCTGGTGTGTGTGTGTGTGTGTGTGTGTGTGTGTGTGTGTATGTGTAGGAAAGCTGCTTTTAAAAGGAGCTGGACCCACCTTCTCCTGAATTCCAGAATATCCCTTTCAACTTTTTTCAAAGCATGTACAACAGGAGTGTCAAACTGTCGGCCCGCAGGCCAGAGCATCATGGAGAAACTGCGCCCATCCCATTTTCGGCAATGGGAAAAAGTTCCGATATGTCACACGACATCACGTGACGTCACAATTTTGACATGCCTGATGTACAACAAGGGGAGTCTCTGTGTGTATGTGTGTTAACATCTGCACAACAGGGGTTGCAATATCACAGCTGAAGCCTTGCCTGTTATTATGTACAAAACAAGTGGGATTTCAGCCAAAATTCCATACCTGCCAATATGGAGATATTGAGTAAGTTGTTTTGGTTTCATAAGCATCTTGTTGTTGTTTTTTTTTCCTGGAGGGGTAAAGAAAGGGAAGATAATCAGAATAACAGAATAATGGAGTTGGAAATTTCCTTGGAGGTCTTCTAGTCCAGTCTACACCATTTCAGCCCAATCACTGTCCATCTCTTCTTAGAAAACTCCGGTGTTGGATCACCTACAACTTTTGAAGTCAAGCCTCCAGAATCATGGCAGGACTAAGTTCTACTCTCATCAGTTTTCCAAGAATCTATTATTATAAAGGTATAGCAAATTTAAAACAATAACATTGATTGAGATATACATTGTTCGTTTGCATCCCACCTTTATTATTTTTACAAATAACTACAAACCTACAAACAAGCACACCTTTGTCCTCCTATTTTCCTCACAACAACCCTGTGAGGTGGGTTGGGCCGAGAGAGAAGGACTAGCCCAAAGTCACCCAGCTGGCTTTCATGGCTAAGTCAGGACTCGAACTCACAGTCTCTTGCTTTCAAGCCTGGTGCCTTAAACACTCAACCAAACTGGCTGTCTTTAAGAGAGGCTGGGGCAGAGATGAAACACCTTTTAAGTCCAGAGCAACATTATAATATTTAGAAAATGTTCAAGCAGAAATCTCCCTGATCAGCTGGGGCATAAGAAGTGTGGGGAGGTATAAAACAATCAGATTTGCAAGGTCTGTTACTGCAGAGTTCCTTGTTGGCGGCCCAGAGGAAGGGAGGGTGGAAAGAGGAGATGGTTCTGTGGGAGGGGCAGGCACGTGCATATGCACAAGGTCCTGTTTCTCATGTGGGTGAGGCCAAGAGCACCCATGACACTAGTGCGAGTGAGACCCTAAGCTCTCGCAAGAGACCCCAAGCGTTCGCATGATTGGGGCCCAAAGCCCTTGGAATGCTCATGTGAGTGGGACCCCAGCACCCACAACCGTTGCACAAGTGTGGCCCGGAGCACCTGCGACGCTCGCATGAGTGCGGCTGTCTGTTCGCACACATGTGCATGCGCCAGCCAACCACTCGCACGGCCCGGTTGCAAATAGGCCACGGACCGCTAGTGGGTCACGACCCACAGATTGGGGACCCCTGTGTTACTGTACTTTATGTCAATAGCTTTCCTGTAGAATTAACACCCTGATGTCCTCTCCCACATGGTGCTGATGAAAGGAGATTGTGCATGGTTTTTGTGTTGTCTGCCTCTGGAACTGGACTTCTCTGAAGGGCTGACAACCAGTGATAATGATGGAAAGAAGGTCAGGGAACTATAGGAAAAGGCTGACAGGTTTTCAACCCAATTTAAAGCAAGTAAGAGCTGGAATAGGGATGTGGAGAAGATGCCCTCATTTGCAAGGCAGTTCAAATTATCTTCCTGCAGACAGACAATCCAGCTATTTTTCTTAAATACATCATCTGTTTGATCAGCTCCTAACCACTTAAGCATATACATAATAAATTTATAGATGCACATTTTCTCAGCTCACTGAATCTATGTTCGCCTTTCAAGACCAATATTTCATTTCAGATTAGGCCCCCATGTCAGCATTAGTGAACATTTAAAAAAAAACAACAACCAGATTCCACAAAGTCTGAATTTCTGATCTTCAACATCAAGTGATATAATAGAATAATAAAAACAGAGAGGCAGAAAACGCTTTAAAGAATACAGATAAGAGTGAAGAAACAATGCATCCTTAACTCTCCTAAGCATATCAAAAGCTATTTATACTAAACTGATGTTAGGATAAAGTATATCTCAGATGAACAATAGACTCACACCTTCCATTATATTTCAGACAGGAGTAGGGGTAAAGCTTTCAACACTCCATTTGATTTTGATGCAATTCACAATTTATCTTTAAAATCAATCCCAATAAAAATGTCTCAGAATAATAATATTCTTTGTAGTTGGAGAATGCATTAAATTGGGAAACTCTAGTGGGTAATTTTCAACTTATTATGAAAGTTTTTAAAGTGTGAAAGGTGGGTTTTTTAAAAAAAAAAAACATTCTTGTCGGATTACTCACTTTAAAAGAAGATCAATCCAAACTTTAATTTCTCCCTGTCTTCAATCTGTTTCAGATTTTAAATTCTCCTAGGTGCCCCATGTTATCATGCTCTTTGCTGCTGAAATATTGAAGACCATTAATGGAGATGGAAGAGAGAAAGAGAGAGAGAGAATTATAGAGGTATTTCATAATGTAAATATGAGATTGCTGTACTTTTATAATTAAAAGAGCCATCCAAATATTTAATACCCTAAAAGGTAACTCTCAGAAGGAAAGGAAATCCAGAGTGAATCTCTCTATTCAGAATGAAAGCACAGGAGGTAATTATGTAGCTAGTCTCTGAAGCTAAGAATACTTAACACATTGGATGCTTGAATTAGTACAAGATAAAAGACTTTGGATGCCTTCCAAAGACAGGAGCACAAAGGAATTGTATGGAAAATTTAACTCTGATGACCTAAATAAGCTAACAAACAAGTTTGTGTTGCCAAATAAAAGAGAGAAACTCAACAAGGGTTGAAGCATCCCAGCAACAAAGAATTTCATGCAAAGGATAATTTGTTGTGTTATGAGTCAAGTTCATGTAAAAGTTGGGGACTTCAAACATTCCAGATAAAGAGTAAGTCTTCCCTATCGTTATCTTTGTTCCTCAACAGAAAGATGCAATTATATTCCAGAAGTGAGGTGAATTGGATCCAGATTCAATTTTTTTCAGGAAATGGATTGAATTCAGTCTGGGTATTTACCTTCATCTGAGCCAAATCTCTAAACTGGATGCTCACCATTAAAATGGATGTCCATGCTTGAGGACAGCATTCAGACGAATCTCCAACGTTTGCCTCTCCCAATGTTTCAGTAGGATTTTTTAATCATTCTGTGAAAGTTGAGAGATTCTTTTGTTTTTTCTCTCAAGATAGAACTAATGGCTATAAAAGAAATCCTCAACAGCCATACCGGAGAAATAAAATATCGTATTTCCCCCAAAATAAGACCCATCCTTTTTTTCTTCCCTCCAAAAGAGGCACCAGGTCTTATTTTTTGGTGTGTGTGTGTGTGTGTGTGTGTGTGTGTGTGTGTTTTCCAGGGTCTCACCTACTGGTGGTGGCACTGACAGCCCTGCCCAGCCAGCCCACTTCTTCTGTGGCTGAAGGAAATGTCTCTGCAGCTGAGAAGGAGTTCCGGCCTGCATTTCTCCATCGGAGGCCTTCCAGAAAGGCCTCTGCAGCCGAGAACCGAGCTACGGATTTAATCTGCAGCTCAGTTCTTGGCTGCAGAGGCCTTTCTGGAAGGCCTCTGATGGAGAAATGCAGGTCGGGGAGCACTACAGAAGAAGTGGACCAGTGAGGCAAGGCAGGTGTCAATTCATGGGAGGCCTGGATGCAACGGTAAATGGGTGTCGGGCGTGTGAGGCAGCTCCACCCCCCCCACCCCACCCTAGTTTTATTTTTAGGCATGCACTTGGCCCCAAAAACTAGTGCCTATTTCATGGTAGGTCTTACTTTCAGAGAAACATATTACTACTGTTCTAGTTGACACTTTTTAAACCTTGGTACCATGGAACTGTCTCCATTCCAGCCAATCATTATAGGAACTCTATAAATTAAAATAAATGGAGTTCTCTACTTGCACTTGCTTCCCCCCCCCTCTTTGCTCTATGTTCCCTTACTTTTTTTTTGTCACAACCTTATACCTTAAGAGAGGCATCATTCTTGGTTGTTATTTATTTGTTTGTTTGTTTTTGTTTCTGTATTTACTTAATAGCTTTTGAGCTGAACTGAAGAGTAAAACACACTTTGTTTTAGCCAGTAAAAATATTTACAAATATTTCTCTTTAAACTTCGGTAACAGTCAGAAAGTGATTATCTTAGTTGGGCAAAAACAGTAACAACAATAACAACAAGACAGATTTCTGAGAGCTTCCTGGCATTGTACCTCTGCAGATTTACAGCAATTCTGGACTTCTCAAATCAGGAGTATGTGGGGTCATTTAACTATCTTGATGCCAAGAGTCTGCTTGATTCATAAAAGCTATATTTAAACTAAGCCTTACTCCAGGGTGGGATAATTTTGTTGGCATCTCTTTAACTGTTTCACACACAAACTCTCTCTCACACATGCTTGCTCAAACTGGTGGCATAATTTGTTATAATTTTCAAGAGGAAACATATGAAAACAGTAACATAAGTCACAAAATAGGCAAATCACAGTTGAATAAACAATGAATTTTATCAAGCTCCCTCAAAGCTCCACACTGTATGTATTATGTGACTCTACCTACCATACAGCCCTCAGCCTCCTGGAAAATATTAAATAAATCTCTTGACAATGACAATGTTGTTTCTCCAGTCCTAACCAGCTGAGGTGTAAAAAGAACTGGGAAGCTAGTCTTAACTGTTAAAAAAAAAGTCGCATCTTGGTGATTGTACAACAGAGTGATTCACAAATTTTCCATCAGCATTTTAGTCTATTGTCTTGTCCAACTGAGTCCATTTGTTTGATTTATGGTTAAGATGTTGGACAACACCAGATCTTTTTGTTTATTGAATAAACCATGATTAAGTGTATTGTGTACAAAGGTATCCATGGCTTCAGCTCCAGGGATAAAATAATATGCTAAGCAATTAGGGAGAAAGTCTTAAAAAAATCACCATATTTTAAGAAAGATTCTGAGAAAATGGACAGATCAGAGAAGTACATTGAGACAGATTAAAAAAACAACAACACTTGTAATGGTAACTTTGACTAGCCTTTGTGGAAGGAGCTGGTCATGCTTTTCAAGTGGAAGGCTATCATTTAGAGTTCTGAGAAAGGAACATTAGATATGAGGTACCCTAAGGGAGATTCCAGCTGAATGTTAGGAAGAACTTTTTAATGATAATCTACTGTTGAAAGAAAAACATTCAGGGTCCAGTCCAAGCTGGGAATAAACAAAATGGAGGCTGCTTAGGAAAGAAATTTCAGTTTATTGAAGAACAGAACAGCAGCAACATGCAGTTCTGAGAAACCTAATAAAATGGAGCTGGAGATGGTGGGTTTTTATACCTTCTTGTGGTTCTGTGTTTGGAGTTGTTCCTGTTTGTGGTTGTTCCTGTTCCTGTGCAATGAACTTTGACCTGAGGTTCAGTGTGTCCTTTTGGTACTCTAGTAGTGGTGGGTTAATCCCATTATGTCGTAAAGGTCATGTCTTTAGATTTTGGGTGGGGAATGTAGGTTTTTAGGCGTGTTTGCCAGCTCCAAGCTTCCTGGCTCGTCTTTCTGACAAGGTTATCAAATCTGCATTTCTACAGAGCTGGCCTGAGTTTCTGCTTGGGGGAGAGGGAGATGTTCTGCCTTTTAAGATTTTCTCCCATTATTCCTTTGGGAAAATAAAATAGTCTGCCTTTTTTAATATCCCCAAAATATTTCCTTCTCCGGAGGGGAGGGAGCGGTTTGCTGATTTTCTACACTACAGCAGAGTCAATTTCTAAAGGAAGTGGTGAGCTACCATTTATTGAAAGCACCTAAGCCATTTTTCCATGCTTGCCATACCTTAACTTGAATTTCAGTATTGCATCTACTGTAAGTGAGTCTAGGATAGTCCATATTAAGCACATTACACATGACAATACAATATTTGCCAGATTATCAGAAAATGTGGGTGGGAGACATTTAACACAAGTCCTGAGCTATATAGGAGAGATCCGTGTCTAACAAATCCAAAACTGAGATTTATGGATAAGATTTTTGATGACATCCGTTTCTAAGTTATTGTTTTCTGACTATTGGGGTGAGTGAGCATCTTGAAGAAGAAGAAGAAGAAGAGGTCCCTTTTAAAGGATAGAGAAATGGCCCCTTCTTGGGGATTTACTCATTTTGGGATACTGTTTTTTTTCCCCTCCCCTATGGAGAATAAGCCTCCAGAGATGGTAGGTGGTAACCTCTTAGAGAGAGAATTGAAAATACAGATGAAGGGATTGGTGCTGGGCAGATGGACTGCATGAGGTTTGACTGCCTGGTATAAAAATAGCAGATGCCATTTATTTGTTTGTTGTTTTTCCCAGGCTGGTAGATAGCACTGGGGGGAGGGGAAATCAGCATTTATGAACAACGGTAGCCCAAACAACACAGTGAAAGATAATTATATAACTTTTGAAACAAATGCAGTAGATATCCCTTCATGGGGCAAGGAAGATAAACAGTACATATTTCCTATATTTTATAATGTAGGCTTCATTCCTGCTTCTCATGTAAGCAGGACTGAGAGTCAAACTATAGAGCATACAAAATATGCACTTCATAAACAACCTTCTCTTCTTTCGTCTTAATACATATGATGATTTTGCGGTTCTTCCCAGTGCTTTCCATTCATGTCAGGATGTAAATCTCCACTGGATGATTTTTGAATTCTATGACATAGATTTTTAAGGTGAATATACCTTCATGAGAGGGACGAGGTGGCTCAGTGGGTTAGGATGCTGAGCTTGTCGATCAGATGGTCGGCAGTTTGGCGGGTCGAATCCTGAGTGCCACGTAACAGAGTGAGTGCCTGTTACTCGTCCCAGCATTCTGCCAACCTAGCAGTTCGAAAGCACGTAAAAATGCAAGTAGAAAAATAGGGACCACTCCGGTGGGAAGGTAACAGCATTCCGTGCGCCTTTGGCGTCTAGTCATGCCGGCCACATGACCACGGAGACGTCCTCGGACAAGCGCTGGCTCTTTGGCTTTGAAACGGAGATGAGCACTGGCCCCTAGAGTTGGAAACGACTAGCACACATGTGCAGGGGAACCTTTACCTTTACCTTATACCTTCATGGGAAGACATCAGTTATCCCCAGTGTGTAGCCATCCAATAATGACCACAACCAGAGTCTTAATTCTAAAAAAAAAAAGGAAAGAGGATCTTTTGCAAGGGCTGATATCAGATAGCATCTATTGGGACTGAAGAACACACAAGTTTTGATTTGTTGTGCATGACCCAGAAAGAACATGAGTTTGAATCTACATGTAACCAGATTTCTGGTATAGAAAAGCAGTGGTCTGTCTTAAAAGGCCAGGAGGTTGAAAGAGTGGGATCTTCCTGATGTTACTGAATTTCAACTCTTTCAGAGTGACTGAATAAGAAAGGAAGTCAGCAAGCGTTATTCAGTCACAATAGTTCCTTACTTCCATTAACAACAACAACAACAACAACAATCAGGGAAGAGGAATTATTTTGGATCAGCTTTCAGGGATAAGTATGGAAATTATCTGGATTGTTCAAATGGAAGAGGGGCAGGTAATGAAGCTACACTCGTCCCTGGCTACTGCATTTGCCTTGCAGTAGAAAATAAAACATAAATAATAGTTACAAATTAAAATCTATGGAGATTCTCAATCATCCAGGTCATGGTTGTCCCAAAGGTGCTTTTTTCCAGAGGCAATTGGGCTTTTCTTGTTGTTTTTTTTCCCCTCTGAAAATATTTCACTTCTCATCCAAGAAGCTTCTTCAGTTATGAATGAAAGACAAATTGCATTTATTTATTTTATTAGATTTATATACCGCCCTTTCCCGAAGGACTTGGGGCGGTTTACAGGGTATTTAAAACCAAACCAGTACAAAAGTTTAAAACAATTAAAAAAAAAAGAATAAATCATCCCTAAAAATAAAACCCCAGTGGAGCAGTGGGCTAATGCCTCCTTAAGTAACACCAGCTGCCTACAATTAGTGCAGGTTCGCATCCCACCAGGCTCAAGGTTGACTCAGCCTTCCATCCTTCTGAGGTAGGTAAAATGAGGACCCAGATTGTGGGGGGCAATTAAGCTGACTTTGTAATAATGCCGCTTGGGGGGTGTATGAAAGCCCTAATAAGCAGGCATATACATGGAATGAAGGCTACTGCTAAGCTTGTAAGCCACCCTGAGTCTTCGGAGAAGGGCGGGATATAAATGAAATTTAAAAAAAAAATTCTCAGCCAGGCCGGAGAGCTCAAAGAGCCAGGTCTTCAGATCCCGGCGAAATGAACGAAGGTCGGGGGCAGTCCTAAGCTCCACGGGCAGCTGGTTCCACAGGGCAGGCGCACCCACTGAGAAGGCCCTCCCCCTGGGTGTTATCCACCGGCAGTCCTTTACAGGCGGCACCCTGAGAAGGCCCTCCAAGTGGGAGTGCACAGGACGAAGGGAACTTGAGTAGGTGTTCCCTCAAATATCCTGGACCCAAGCCATTTAGGGCTTTATAGGTCATCACCAGCACTTTGAATCTCACCCTGTTTGGCCAGGAATTCCACATCTTGTTCCAGAAAAGTTAATGTGTTGAAGCTGGAATGTTATTTAGAAACTGAATTGGGATTTTGAATTCAGCCACATTTCAGGTCCAGTTTCATTGGACACTGAAAAAGTAAACTATATCATGCTGCTATTCTTGTTCCTTAATTGTAATACATTTAAGGAGAAACTTCCTGACAGTGAGGACAATTAACCAGTGGAACAGCTTGCCTCCAGAAATCATGGGTGCTCTATCACTGGAGATTTTCAAGAAGAGGCTAGACCAGACATGTCAAACTCGTGATGTCACGTGACATCGCATGACATATCGGAGCTTTTTCCCCATTGCCGGCAATGGGGTGGGCGCAGTTTCGTCGCAACGCATCCGGCCCACGGGCCGGCAGTTTGACACCCCTGGGCTAGACAGTCACTTGTCTGAGATGGTAGGTCCTCCTGCTTGAGCAGGGGGCTGGTCTAGAAGACCTTCAAGGTCCCTTCCAGCTCTATTCTATTCTATTCTATTTTATTCTAGTCTAGTCTAGTCTAGTCTAGTCTATAGTCTTACTCCTACTCTACTCTACTCTACTCTTACTCCTACTCTACTCTACTCTACTCTACTCTACTCTACTCTACTCTACTCTACTCTACTCCTATTCTGTTCTGTTCTGTTCTGTTCTGTTCTGTTCTGCTCTGCTCTGCTCTATTCTATTCTGTTCTGTTCTGTTCTGTTCTGTCTTTTACCGGCGGCACCCTGAGAAGGCCCTCCCTGTGTGAGTGCACAGGATGAAGGGAACTTGATGCTGGCAGCAGGTGTACCCTCAGATATCCCAGACCCAAGCCATTTAGGGCTTTATAGGTCATCACCACCATAATATATTTAGAAATATATTATAACCAATATCCACACACATATGTACATACATACAGACACATCTAGAATTAGGACCTGTTTCATGGACTCAGTGCTTTTTTTGTAAAAGAAAAAGGTGCTGGAACTCACACATGTCACACAACCTGCCTTGCCTACCCTACAAGGTTCCATCCAAAAAAGGTGCCGGAACTCCGTTTTGACCGTTCTATGAGAAAAAAAGCCCTGCATGGACTTATCTGTGAGATGTGTAGCTGTAGCTCTAACTGGAAAGGAGTAAGTTTGTTTCTTCCCAGACAGTGTGTCTATATTTATTCTTTATTTTTAGAATTACCAGGAAAAGTTGATCTCATTGATTTTATTACTGACAGAGAGATATTCATTTTTGACTTCCATCCCAGAACCAAGTTAATGATTTCTCCTTAAAGACTTCCCTTCACTGGAAACAGAAGCCTAAAAGAGGGGTAGATTTGCACATGTGGCATTGCTGTAACAGTAAATCTTTTCAACGGTGAGGACAAGGTGTGCTTTTACAAGGATGGGAAATCATCTACAAAGCATATGGGAAACACTCTTTGCTCAGCCTGCAAAAAGCTGCATTGCTCACCCGCTTCCAGCTTGCACAGATACACATTTCTCAAATATCACTTATAGAAGAAAGGAGACACTCTTAAAACACGAGCAAAATGCCCTGAGAAGGCTGAAGCACAGCTTTTTGGTATACAATAATAAATTGCAAGGGGGGGAAACTGGGCAGGAGAGCCACAAATATCCATCCTCCAGAAATGATAAGATACCCAAAGAACAATAGGTGAGAACAGTAAATGACGTTTCAACTGATATCCAGCTCCCCTGGTTCAAAATGTTCCATTACTACTCCGCAAGATAAGACTTCCTCAAAGTGTAAGAACCATAGTTGACTCTCTTTCTTTGGAGGTGGGGAGAAGAAGGAAAAGTGGAAAGGCCAGCTAAGCTGTATGTGTCAAGCACCAGAGCAATCAGAAGATCCAGAAAGTTAAAACGGGCATTAAGATTTATTGCAAATTTAGGGTTCACATTATTTATTTATTTATTTATTTATTTATTTATTTATTTATTTATTTATTTATTTATTTATTTATTTATTTATATTTTATTTATTTTATTTTAATTCCATTTATATCCCGCCCTTCTCCGAAGACTCAGGGCGGCTTACAAGCTTAGCAGTAGCCTTCATTCTATGTATATGCCTGCTTGTTAGGGCTTTCACACACACCCCAAGCGGCATTATTACAAAGTCAGCTTAATTGCCCCCAACAATCTGGGTCCTCATTTTACCTACCTCGGAAGGATGGAAGGCTGAGTCAACCTTGAGCCTGGTGGGACTCGAACCTGCACTAATTGCAGGCAGCTGGTGTTACTTAAGGAGGCATCAGCCCACTGCTCCACCAAGGCTCTTTTGATCCTGAAAACTCTTAAAGTAAAAATAAACATGAAACCAGAGACTTTTCTTTTGTGTTTAATGGAAAAAAGATTTTTTTTTTGGGGGGGGGTGAAATTCGGAACTTTTATCCTGTATATGTTGACGGCAACAAGACTACCCAGTGCACAAAAATGGAAGGACATTTCAATTCCCACCATGGGCGAACGGCTACAGAAGTTGATGGAGCTGGCAAAGATGGCTAAACTGTTTTGATTAAAGAAAAGAATACAAGTACCTTCATTTCTACATAGAGACCTCTTCTGGACTTTGTGCTTGAGGTGGGGGAAAAAAATGAAACTTTGATTCTGGGTTTCACCGATGAGATTGATTCGTTGTTACAGAAATGGCTATTTTTTTTTTTTTTACGATGGTGAAAAAGTAAAAAGTTGAGGCTCGAATTTCATACTCTGTTCTACTGCAACAGGGGAAGTCGGAGGTCAATCTCTTCTTTTTTCACGATCAAACAGATCATTTTGTTTTTGTAAGCTTCACAAAACAAGTAGAAGGTTGTTACTAAAAAAGAAGTTGACGCTTCAGAAAATCCAAAGTAAAATGAAAAATCAAGCTAGAAATTTATTGTTTTTCTGTTTGCATACCTGTTCACATATTATGCTGTTCATGTAGACTGTCCACTATGTTTCAACAGACCCAAATCCCAAAGTATTAGCACAAGTACTGCAACATTTAGTGAGATCTAGCTTTTCTCATTAAGTAATAATGAATTACCTTTGCAAAGCAAACTCGGTCTGCAAGTTTAAACTCAGGGGACAAAATAACTAGGTGAGACAATAACGAGTACTCCATAGTAGAATACAGGTAATCCTTGACTTACAACAATTTACAACAATTTACAATTTAGTGACTGTTTAAAGCTACAATGGCACTGGAAAAAGTGACTTATGACCGTTTTTCACACTTATGACCATTGGAGCATCCCCATGGTCACATGGACCAAATTCAGACGCTTGACAACTGGTTCATATTTATGACAATTGCCATATCCTGGGTCATGTGATAAGTTTTTGCAACCTTCTGACAAGCAAAGCGCATGGGAAAGCCAGATTCACTTTACAACCAGGTTACTAACTAATCAACTGCAGCGATTGACTTAACAACTGAGGCAAGAAAGGTCATAAAATGGGGCAACAAACATCTCACTTAACAACAAAAATTTTGGGTTCAATTGTAATTGTACGTTGAGGACTACCTGTACTTTTCAATAGGCAAAAATGGCAGATTTTTTTAATGTACATTAAAGAAACCAAATTAACCATGTAGTCTTATATGTTTTGGTACTGGATTTTCAGAAGTTCCTGGGATCAATATACCATAGTCTTTGATCATCATAGGCTCCATCTCCAACTACTATTTAATATAGCCACCAATCCAATGGTGGGATTCAGCTGGTTTGCACCAGTTCAGGAAAACTGGTTAGCTAAATTTTGCTGAGTTTGGAGAACCAGCTGAATGCACACTGCTTCTAGAAGTCCATTCTAAGCCTCAGAGGCCTGAAAGAGGCCTCACAGGACTAGAATGGACCACCAGAAGTGTGTGGATGCCACTTTGGGAAGTTCGTTCTAGACCTCAGAGCCTGGAGGAGGCCTCCCAGGCTTATAATGGCCCATTGGAAGTGCATGGATGCTACTTGTGGAATTCTGTTCTAGGCCTCGAAGCCTGGAGGAGGCCTCCCAGGCTTAGAATGGCCTGCTGGAAGTGCATGGATGCCTCTTCCGGAAATCCATTCTAGGCCTTGGAGGCCCAGTCCTGCCTCCAATAAGAAATCCAGTTGTTCAAGTATTTGAATCCCACCACTGCACCAATCCCATAGCTTCTCATAAATTACTCTTAAGAAATTGTGTTTTTCTACCAAAACATGTTTGCCCGCTCCTAATCTACATTATTTTTCCTAATATTTTCACCTTAGTGGAACTAGAACGTAGATGTCCCAAAGATGCTTTTTCACGAGGCAACTGGACTTTCTTGTTTTTCTTTGAAGACATTTCAGTTCTCATCCAAGCTGTCCGCTTCTTGGATGAGGAGCAAAATGTCTTCAAAGAAAAAAAAAAGAAGAAGAAAGTCCAGTTGCCTTGTGAAAAAGCTCCTTTGGGACAACTATGACCTGGATGACTGAGAATCTCCATAGACAATCAGACTTAGACTGAACAATTCTTATTACCATGAGATGGCACCAAAGAACTAGTATTTAGTGTTGCTTCTTGATACCATCTCACAATCACGTGGATGTTTGCAGATCAAGACAGGGGTCAAAGAAAGACCCCTTTTCACAGATGGATGGTTTCTAAATTCCTGCCTTGGCATCATCTGCAAGATTTCAACTGAATTTGGAAGCTAAGCAGACTTTCAGGGAATTCTAGGCTGAAAGAACAGGTTGAATAACAACCCCAAAGAAGGAAATAGCAAATAATTTACATAATGTTGCCAAGAAAACTCTACAAATATATCTACAAAGCCACTAGGGACTGTCCAATTCTTTATTCTTCTTCAAGAGTTTACCTTAATTGGTAGATAACACTGCATTTTCATTGCTTCCATCCTGCTGATAAACTACTTAAACAGGGGTGCAGAGTTTGATTATGTAGATTTTTTCCCCTAAGAATAAAAAAAGTCACAATTCCCACACCCCGTACTCTGCAGAATCAAAAACATCTTTAAGTCTATATAACACCTTTTGTCTTTAATAGTCCTACAATGGAGTAAAGGATTTGGAGGCAGAATGCTATATTACAACATCATATCGGTAAGTCTCTATGTTTGAGGATATTTTACCATACTATCTTGTGAATAATCATCATTCTATAGGCCTAATTTCCCATATAACCTGTGCCTGGGGAAGTAAGAAAGAAACAGAACAGTATGTAATATTCCGATTATCATATTAACTAGAATCTGAAGTACAAAGCTGCATGGTTTTTTTTTTTGGCTGCAAACATCTTCCAAGACACAAGTGGCAAACCTGATTGATTACTGTTTATAATAGCAATAACCCTTCCAAAATCAGTCATTAGCACAGTTAACAACTAATTTTGCAGAGTTTCCAACTGCCCTTGGCATTGCCTGAAGCGGTTTTCATGCTTGTCATTAACCATGGTTACAATTGATTTCTTTGGGGCCTATTTAACAGAAATTTGATTTCAGCTCACCACCCACTGAGCCTAATCATCATCCAGTAAACAAATGTGTTTTTTTTTCCTCCTTAGG
>NC_139514.1:110845314-110847814 GCF_947247035.1 Vipera ursinii
ACATTCAGCTGTGCCATTCCGACATTCACACTTGTATAACTGTGACCCAATCTGTCGGCGTGCATTTCCTTCTAACTTCACAATTTCATTATTTCACAACTTTGCGATTCTGCTTGTAGTGATTTAGGAGAGAAAATGACACTAGGGCAAATATGTGCAAAGTGCTAGCATCTGGAAACACAGTTGGTGACAATGATTATGCTGTAAATTGCATTAATATTACAGAAACAGAGAACTGGAATGCTTTATTGGTTAGCGTTAAAAATAAGGATCACATCATTTCTCTTTCTCTCTCCTACTCTTGTACACATTCTCTGTGGATGTTTTAATGTATCCTACAAGGAATATATTGTTCCATTTTTATCTTAGGCTTCTTAAATCAGCAGCATAACGAACGTGAAATCTGGCAATAGCTACTAATACTATTCTGTAAGGAAAAAGCTGCCAACTTCACTACATAACCTGAGCTTACATCTTTCAGGCGCAGTTTTGAGTCCAGTTATCGAAATTTACTCAACACTTGTCAGTGAATTTTAATTTCCCTTGCAATAGAAGGATATAGAAACTAAGAGTACCGGGTGTAGTTTTATACAGTGATTTCAAGTTCATGTAATTACGTCAGATTTTTCTCAAAAGTGCCTTTTTATTAAAAAGGGAACTGGACAGTTTTTTTGAGGAAGAAGAAGACATTTTAGCTTCTCATCCAAGAAGCTTCATTAATTGTGATAACACTGGTGAAGCTCCTTGGATGAGAAGCAAAACGTTTTCTACTTCCTCAGAAAACTATCCAGTTGCCTTTTAATTTTTAAAAAATCGACAACACTTTTGAGACAACTATGACTTCCATGACTGAGAATCTCTCTCTCTCTCTCTCTCTCTCTCTCTCTCCATATATATATATATATATATATATATATATATATATATATATATATATATATATATAGAGAGAGAGAGAGAGAGAGAGAGAGAGAGAGAGAGAGAGAGAGAGAGAGAGAGACAGAGACAGAGACAGAGACAGAGACAGAGACAGAGAGAGACAGAGAGAGACAGAGACAGAGACAGAGACAAAGAGAGACAGAGACAGACAGAGACAGAGAGAGAGAGACAGAGAGAGAGAGAGACACAGAGAGAGAGACAGAGAGAGAGAGACAGAGAAAGAGAGAATGACCAAAGATCCACATATATATATAAAGAGGAACAAACAGCCACTACCACATGCTTCTCCCAGAAGAAGGAAGCTGAAGCCACCAGCCTGAGGATGACGGATGGGATTCCGTCGAAACGTTGCTCCTACACCTTCAACTCTACGCAGGAAAAAACTCGAAATGCTGAAGAAATTAAATCTCTGAAAAAGTCTATATGTCTTTGTTATAAATTCTATTTCTATTTATGTCCAGGAAAAATATAACTATATATGCTTTTAACTCCTCTCCTAGGTACACAAACTCAGTTTGTGTATAGGTTGTGCTATTTTTGTGAGTTTTGTGAGTTTTCGCCTATAATTTCTATCCAGTAGCTGCAATCATTTGCATCCAAAATCTATCACAAGAATTATATTTTAAATTCTTTTAAATTTTAAATAGATTGTTCTCCCCATCGCATATTTCTAAACATGTTTGGCTTTGATATAATAAGTGCTTCAAACAGTTAGAAAATGCAAAACTAGTGGATAAATAAGAAATGGAAATAAATTTGGCTGCCTGGATTACAAAAATGGCATAAAATAAACATACACACACACACACACACACACACACACACACACACACACACACACACACATATATATATATAGGAAGTTAAAACACTGCCTGATATATAATCAGCCCAGGTTCGAATCTCAGATAAAGGGTATGACTAACTGATGAGAACATAAAGAGTTCAAAATGATCATCTTAGCTTCCCAAATTCTTTATTAGCAATTTGAATAATTTGCACAAATAATGAGCTGTCATAAGTTGACTATGTCCTGTGGATAAGCCCTGAGTCGGGCCAAAACAGGAATGAAAGAGTTAATTAGCAAGGTCCATTCAAAAAGCCTTGACAAATACTTAAACATACATTTGCCTTGCCTTCCAGCTAATAAAAGAGAGAAAGAACCCGTGGCTCAGGAAGTTAAAACACTGCCTGATATATAATCAGCCCAGGTTCGAATCTCAGATAAAGGGTATGACTAACTGATGAGAACATAAAGAGTTCGAAATGATCATCTTAGCCTCCCAAATTCTTTATTAGCAATTTGAATAATTTGCATATATATATATATATATATATATATATATATATATATATATATATATATATATATACACATAACATATACACACATATATGTACACACATAACATACAAATACAAATACACATATGTGTTATGTTTGCAGTGCATGTTAAATGCACTCCACATAATAATAGTGAAATGTACTTTGTTGTGTTTGTCTTTTCAACAAAACACTTTTGGTTCATACTTTCCCTAATATGAATAATATCTTTCTATA
>NC_139514.1:110855314-110857814 GCF_947247035.1 Vipera ursinii
TTATTGAGAGAATTACTGGGCTTAGCTGTGTGGAGAAGTTAACACAAACCTTTCACTTCCTCCATGTTGTAGCTGTAGTTCTCAAATGGATGAAATAAATTAAACTTTTACGAGAGCTGATGGTAGGATCAGCAGAGAGTTTGGAAGCCAGTAGGAAACCAACTCAGTTCCATGACTAGAAATCTGCTCTTGAAACTAAGAGAAGTCTCAAGGTCACTACTGGATTGGTAGCAACTCCAGGCGACACTAGGAAGTCTTGGAAGAGGTTACCAAGAAGGAGATGGTTGCCAGGGGTCCCCACAATGGGGTTTTTCCTCACGAGTAAGCGGTTGAGCAGTATTCATGGAGGCTGGGACAGAACAATGATTATTTGCTAATTCTTATATCTTAAACAGAAAGGTGTTTTTTTTTGGTCTCTCTTTCTATAAGTACTGTAATTGTCAGGTGACAAACACTAGGTCCACATATGAAGGTCCAATTAAACTGCTTTATTGCTAAAAAAAAACTATGTACAGGAATCTTCTCAGCTAATGGTTAGCACCTACTTGGAGTTTGATAAGGGACAATGGAAGTCAAGGGAGATTGGATTTAGTCAGCTTGTGGCTATGAAGGAAATCTAGGCTGATTCCTCTTTTCACTATACCCCCAAGTTCCATTTCTTCTTCTACTACAGTCAGCACTTTTTTTGTAAAAGAAAAAGGTGCCGGAACTCACACATGTCATACAACCCGCCTTGCCTACCCTACAAGGTTCCATCCAAAAAAGGTGCCGGAACTCCGTTCTGAGCGTTCTATGAGAAAAAAAGCCGTGACTACAGTAATGCACCAAATTCCAAGGTAATCTATTTGCTGATTGAAAATATTCAGATAAATATCATATTTAAAACCTCTGGGCTCCAATGAGCTCTCTTTCCATTTAATTCCCTCCCCCCAAAATAATAATAATAATAATAACTGCGTTAAAATACTTTCCAGTATTTTTCAAATGGGGAAAAAACTGAAATATATATTTATTAACCGTTTTGGCATGTCTTTAATCATTCTCTTTTTTTTCCAGCTTCCATGTTTTCATCAGACATTGATTTGATGTTCAAGGATAACTTGTCATTTGAAATATTCATGAATTAGAACCTGTCAGAATTTTACATCAGAAAGAAAGCAAAATACCTTTTAAGTTAATAGAAAAGAAGGATGTTTCTCCCAATACGTCTGCTAAATATTATGAATCAATCTAATCTGGGAAGAGAGGATTATTCACAGTAGGTACATTGTTCAAATTCCTGTATACTGTCAACATAACGCTTCATAAATTTTCCACAGGTCCTTTTTGTTTTGCATATGAGTTACTGATAGAAAACTTACACATTTCTTTTAAAGAATGCATGGAATCCAATGCTATTATGTCTAGAATAAAAGGAGTGACCTCAGCTGAACTAGCTTGTCTAGAGATCTCAGTCAGCCTATTTTTTTTTAATTCCATTTATATCCCGCCCTTCTCCGAAGACTCAGGGCGGCTTACAAGCTTAGCAGTAGCCTTCATTCTATGTATACGCCTGCTTATTAGGGCTTTCACACACACCCCAAGCGGCATTATTACAAAGTCAGCTTATTGCCCCCAACAATCTGGGTCCTTATTTTACCTACTTCGGGAGGATGGAAGGCTGAGTCAATCTTGAGCCTGGTGGGACTCGAACCTGCACTAATTGCAGGCAGCTGGTGTTACTTAAGGAGGCATTAGCCCACTGCTCCACCAAGGCTCTTATTTCTTCTGGAAACTCCAGAATCCCTGTTCAGTCATTCTTCTCAGCTTCGGAATTAGCGAAAGAGATGGCAAAGTGGGGAGAAAAGACAGGAAATGAGAATTTCTTTAAAGCAGTGGTCTTCAAACTTAGCCCCTTTTATGACTTGTGGACTTCAACTCCCAGAATTCTTCAGCCAGCATGCTTGGTTGAGGAATTCTGGAAGTTGAAGTCCACAAGTCACAAAAGGGCCGTGTTTGAAGACCCCTGCTTTCAAGTTTGTTTGGGGAGCAGTAAAGCTCACCTTAGTTTACTCCATGCATATGGCAGGTGAAGGAGATAGGTTCATTTCTGTGGCTTTGTTTGAGTTTTCTTTGTTGGAGTTCCCTTCTTGTATTCCTGATCCACCTTCTGTTTTTGTTTTGTTTTTTGCAGAATTCTCATGCTGACAGCCACAGTATAGATTGACTCATTCAAAAGTGTATATAAGTGAATTAGAACATCTTCTGTGCATCTCATCTACTACAGTATCCAGTTCTCCAGTCTAGCCTGTGGTCTACTTTCCAAGCACTAACAAAGTGCAATCCAGTTGGCACTTCAAGTTGAACTAAGTGACACCACGAAACTGGACTAATTTTCTCTCAAATTTCAGGCTTGGCCCTGGTGACAACATTATATTTAAAAATGAGAGTGGGATTCTCATGTAATAAACAAACAAACTTGTTGCTGCACAATGACTGGGGCTCCGGCAGGAATGCCAAC
>NC_139514.1:110862814-110930255 GCF_947247035.1 Vipera ursinii
TGACCATGGAGACGTCCTCGGACAAGCGCTGGCTCTTTGGCTTTGAAACAGAGATGAGCACCAGCTCCTAGAGTCAGAAATGACTAGCATGCATGTGTGGGGGAACCTTTACCTTTTACCTTTTTTAATGTCTCAGTGAGGAGATTGTCTCCACTGCTTACCCATTGCCTACCAGGCCCAGTTTCATGCTAGTACTAATCTTTAAAGGATTTAACTATCTGCAAGTTTCTCCTGCTAAAAACCCTTCTTATGAGTTGCTTAGAACAACAGGATAGCCCGTTCAAAGTGGGAGGCAACAATGCAATGAAATCAGCTATGCTTATGATATGAACCCAAAGTTTTCCATTTAACCAGATGTGCATTTAGCATCTAAGCCCTCCTGACACTTCAGGGAATAAACTACCACAAAGCCACGTGAAAGGATAGCAACAGAATTAGAGAAGTAAATAACCTTGCCAATTTGGGTGATTTAATAAGCGGGTCTGTCTTTCCCAACAAAGAAAGTGGATAATCAAGGAGTAAGCAAATCTTTTTTTTTTCCAGTAGAAAATGCTTGAAAGCTATTTCTGGGAGAGATGGAATCAAAGGAAGCTTAGCATTCTGAAATACATTCGCTAGCCTGTAATTATTATGCTTTAAGATTCCCCAAAGCATTACAGTTTAACTAAGCCACTGGGAAGGAGATGATAAAAAGAGAGAGTGATAAGTTGGGAAGTAGGGAAGCAAGTTCCAATGCAGGCACCAAAGCAAAGAGAGATGGAAGACAGTGTGAGAAATGAAGCAATATAGCCTATTGATCTTTTATTTTTCAACTGGGCCTAGGTGAATTAAAACAGGCCTCACCAAGAAGAAATGAACCAAAGTTTTAACTGGGTTGGTTTCACAATATAAAATAACTATTTGCAATTTGCTATGCAGCTGCTTTTTTGTGTAATATGATTTTGCAAAATAGATGGTTTCATAAGTATATTTGGAACAAGAAGGGTGGAACTTTGTGAAATAGAGAACTGAAAGTAGCAGATGGATAGTAGTTTCAGATGTACTGTACACGGCTATGTGTGGAAACTGATGGTCAGCAAGAAAGAACAAGGAACTGATTTCTTGAATGTTGCAAGTTAGTGACCAACGGTGTGTGGTTGTCAAGGAAAAGGATATAAAAGATAGAACTCAGAACCAGCTCGGGTTCACTGGCCAGTAGCCCTCCTTGCTGAGACTACTATGTCATTGGTTCTAATTGCAATGAGTTGTTAATGTAAGTAATGTTTATGTGTGTTCCAAATTACTAATGAAATAAACCTCTGAATCTTAAGAAATATTGTTTTGTGTTGCTGTCTCTTGTTTCTTTCATTGGGTTTTTCCATGACAAAAGACTGTAATGGAAACAGAAAGTAAATAGTATTGATGAATGGGGGAGATGGAAAAGAGAAGTTAAATGAACAGTGGGGAACATAAGAAAAAGGCATTGCAATTTTATTTACATGGTATGCTGTTGAAGAAGTAAGCATATGGAGGAAGTGGGGGGGGGAAAGACACTAAGAATGAAGATGTTTGAAGAAAGGATACTTGTCAAAGCAACAGACGTTGTCTAGATACAAAGTGGATGTTAAAACTTGAGATATTTCCCAGCAGAACTGGATGAGGTGATAGCACTGAAATAGAAAAAATAGGGAGATGAAAAAAAAAATCAAATGATGACTGACTGTGTAACCAAAGTGGATAGGTACTGCAATACTTTCCAGAATTGCATAGAATATGTTGTCTGGATATCTTGTCTCAAGACTCAGAACCCATCTGATCAGCTAGTGACTTCACATTTCCTCCTGACCTAGAGTTTCAACATAGGCTAGAAATAAATATCTTAGAACTCAAAGAACATGGCCTTAAGAGCTTAGTAGCAGTAGATCTGAGGACAAGGCTCAGATGTTCCAATATCTGAGGGGCTGCCACAAAGAGGAGGGGGACAATCTATTTTCCAAAGCACCTGACGGCAGGACAAGAAGTAATCAAGGAGAGAAGCAACCTAGAACTAAGGAGAAATTTCCTCACAGTCAGAACAATCAAATAGTGGAATGGCTTGTCTTCAAAAGTTGTGGGTGCTCCATCACTGGAAGCTTTTAATAAGAGACTGGACAGCCATTTGTTTGAAATGGTACTATAGGGTGTCCTTCTTGTCTTTGGCCTCCAAGATCCCTTCCAACTCTGTTATTCTGTTATGATGAGTTATTTTACTTATAAAAGTAAGTACAAAAAATCAGTTAGTAAAAAAAGTCTACCCAATAATGTCAACAGGTGCCAGCTAACAAGTGGGTGTTGTATTTGGAAGTAAATAACATCTGGATGGCCTTCGGGAGCAGCCCTGTGTGAGCACCCTGCAGGTATTCAATGTTGGGTGTTGGATGCATAGTGTTTTGATAATGTTTGTTTGACTGTTCTCAGATGCTTTATTTATAATCTACCTTTGCCCCCTGTAAGAAAAGAAAGTTATATTGAATAAAGAGGATCCAATCCCTTTCAGGTCTTCATTTAAAGCATCAGAGACAAGACAATCTGCACCACTATTTCTTGCTCAGTGGCCAAAGGTTTCATCAGCTTTGTGGGCAGTGAAGGACCAAAAACAAAGCTATCCCGTTCATCAACTCATTGATGTCTCTGAATAATTGTTTAATTGAACCATGGATTGGAAACTTTGCACACCTGTGGAGAACACCTATAAAACAATACTCTTGGTCTGTCTGTCTCCAGGCACATTGCTAGTTGATGCGTCATAAACGAGGCTTTATAGGTCAACCCATCATTTTCAGTTGCACCTGGAAGCTTGTGGGAAGCCACTACAGGGTGCACTACATCGATGTAAAGTTTAGGAATTGCCTTGCATTGCCACAGAACCCAAGGTGGCACAAAACGGCTTTGAATGAAATGAAAAGCACCAACTAAGGCTTAGGTTATTAAATCCTTATAAAGTACAATTCTCATTTCAACAGTGTCTGAGTTTCACAGCGTGATTTAGAGCTACCTAAGGAGCTTTTGGTCTCCCCCCCATCAATAATCAAGCCTTCCTGAAAATGTGAAGATCTTACACAATGTATGCTAATCCAAAGAGGGGATGGTATTATTGCTGAGCTAAATGAAGCATCTCCTACTATTACTTATTAATATAATACTGGCGTAGCTGGAGATTTATTGTGCCTCTTCCCTCAGCTTCCAAATCAATTGCTCCATCTCTAAAGGCTACTATCAAATACATTTCCATCTGCTTCCTTGCTTTGGCCATTGCTGACATGCTGGTATCAATTGTCCACAGACCTCAGTAGGTTGGTTAAAAGACAGGGGGGAAAAAAGTATTTCATGTTCATTTAAGTAAGAGGGTTTTTTTTGGGGGGGGTTTCAAATCATGATGAGACAGTGAAGTGGAAGAGGAGAATAATAGATCTCAGTAGGAAGAAGGTGTGATTATGTTATCACAATCTTTTATTCATCACTGCATGCATTTATTGAAAATTAGAATAAAAGTAGAAAAGAGATTGGCATAGCAATTTTGAGCAAATACAAGAGAAAGGATGGGATGTGTTGTTTCTAATAAAATAGAAATCTGAGCTAATCTCAATTTAGACTTTCCTCTCTACCCATCTTCTGCCAAGGGAAGCCCTTTTCTGCCTTGACAATCCAGGTGGTAAAGTGATTGAAGTTTGCAGCAGAAAGGCGCAAAGGTTATTTTGCAGAATGATTCACAGAAACGCTGAATAGCAAAATGTGACAGCTTATGACATAGTAAGTGCACCAAAAGGTAGAATTGGGTAGAATCTGAGATATCACTATCAATTGTGACCTGAGGAGGAGGAGGAGGAGGAGGAGGAGGAGGAGGAGGAGGAGGAGGAGGAGGAGGAGGAGCAGGAGGAGAAGGAGAAGGAGAAGGAGAAGAAGAAGAAGAAGAAGAAGAAGAAGAAGAAGAAGAAGAAGAAGAAGAAGAAGAAGAAGAAGAAGAAGAAGAAGAAGAAGAAGAAGAAGAAGAAGAAGAAGATTCAATAAAGCAACCTACAAAGTGATTTATTTCCAGATCAGTTGTACATTGAGATGGGTGTGGAGGAGACTTAAAGTATAGACAAGTTTCTTGCATGCTTTGCTCTGGAATTGCAGAACTAATTTACTCCCCACAGGCCATCCCGGTCAGTGTTTCCTATTCTGAAAACCTGCCCTGCTTGTTGAAGTCAGAAGCTGGACTTGGAAGCCTTCACATGTAAAGAATCTTCCGTAAAGACTGTGTTGACAGACATCACCGATCAGATGCCAAGTGTGCCAAAACAAAATAAAAAGCGGAACCATTGCATCTGTTCCTTTTGCCTAGATTACAACAGATGGTTCTGCTATGGAGGTGCACTTAAGTCTGGTGGTACCATTCGGTTTCTGAAAACCTGATGACTTTAAGCCAACGTACCAAGCGCCTGTTTTGAAAAGCGTTATGTAGTAGCTAAAATAACATTGGGTACCTCTATATGGCAATTAACCGTGACTGTTTGTTTTCATTAATGGAAATCTTTGCTGGTTGCCAAAGTCAACAATGGAATGGGCTGGAGAAGGAAGGCTATGCTAGGCTGATGAGTGATTTATCCCTTCCAACCCATTACAGCATATCAAGATTTTTCAGCTTAGCCGAACAATTTCATAAAGACATTCCTTTATACCCTGTAGGTGAATGCCATCTGCTCATAGTGTTTGCTCATTTTTATTCCTATTACTCTCCTGACAAGAGTGTCACAGAGACATTAATGACTTTATAATGTCATTCAAGACTAAACAGTGTGTGAGATAGAATTTTGACTTGTTTGCTCATTTGACTGGCTGATAGCTAGTTTACTTTCTATTAGCAAACATAGCAGGAATACTTAAACAAATTACATGTACTCTAAATTGTACCCATTCCATTATTTCAGGAATCATAAAACGATACTGTCTTACTGCAAATCAGTTCCCGTTTTTAACTATTTAAAATAATAGAATAGAATAATAACTTTATTGTCACTTTGAACATACACTAATTGGCATATATTAAAATGAAATTTCATTGCAGACAGCTCTCAAAGAGTCACCACTTCCGATATACACTACATAAATATGACAAACATAAATAAATACAAAATTATGCATACACCCACATATCATATGACACAGAGAAACAATATAGTCTAGTTCGGGTTATACATACATGTGCAAGGCAAGAAAAATGAATCTTGTGAGTTTACTAGATGGATAGAAAGCTATTACAGAATTGGGTAGTCCTGCTATAAATACTTCAAAACCTCCTCCCAGATGGGAGCAATAGAAACAGACCATGAAGTGGGTGTGTGGAGTCTCTAACAATGCTTTGAGCTCTAAACACATAGTGCTTATAAGCAGCATCCTGAATACCAAGTAGCAAGCTTCCTATGATCTTCTCAGCTGTCCTTACCACTCTCTGTATGTACTTTCTATTTGAATCACTGCTGCCACCAAACCAGACAGTGATTTATGATATGAATTTAGGAACAAAGACACCAAATGTCTCAAAGATGACATTTGTTGGGCACCCAAACAATTTTCTCCTTCATTTTTTTAAAGTGGACTTGTATGATAGGTAGGTAGAATTTATTGAATGAATTACTCAAAGCAAGAGTGCAGTTATTTTACTGCAGTTAGGGTTGTGGTGAAGGCATCAAGTGAGAAAATGAAAAATGCTGAGTTCTAGTCCCACTTTGGACACAAAGCCTGCTGGGTGATGTTGGGCCAGTCACTTTCTCTCAGCCCTAGGAAGGAGACAATGGCAAACCTATTTTCAAAAACTTATCATGGGGTTACGAGACCAAAAGTGACTCAAAGGCACACACACACACACACACACACACCATGGTATTTGAATGCTATTACTCACTCTGTCAATTATTCCTCTCTTCTGACAATATAGATGCCCTCCAACCAGCCAAGTGAAGGCCTACAGAGGTTTGCTCACATCACAGATCCAGATAACGATGTCATTCATGAATGAAGTTCCTGGTTGAAAAAGTTGTTGTTGTTGTTAGTTGTGAAGTCGTGTCCAACCCATCGTGACCGCATGGACAACGTTCCTCCAGGCCTTCCTGTCCTCTGCCATCTTCTGGAGTCCATTTAGGCTCACGCCTACTGCTTCGGTGATTCTATCCAACCACCTCATTCTCTGTCATCCCCTTCTTCTCTTGCCCTCAACCTTTCCCATCATTAGGCTCTTCTCCAGTGAGTCCTTCCTTCTCATTAGGTGGCCAAAGTATTTGAGTTTCAAGGTTGAAAGAGTAGCACAGTCTAATACGCCAAGCAAATCTTATTCAGACCTAACGGGTCTTTATGTATACTCTTCCACGTGAGTTTCAGCTTGCTCTTGTTAAAAAAGGGCCTTCAGTTTCCCTGACAATGAGGACAGCCAAATTATCATACCTGATATGCAGTTTATGATATATGATTTGGAATATGTGCCTCTACCTTACCTCTAAATGCTTACAGCCACAGCTGCTGCTTATTCATATTTTCTGTCAGCTAACGTGACTGGAGCCAATTCAGAAAATTGGCTGAAGGAAAGCCATTTCAATTGCGTTTTGCATGGTAGTCAAGTTTCCACGAGAATGCCAAGAATCAACTTAACTAGTGCAAAACTAGACATCATGGACCACCGATGTGTGATAGGCATGTTTTGATAACTGCATAGGATTTGTAATGAAAAGGTTTAAAGGAGGTAATCTCCAGGGAATTCTTTCAAACCTCAAGGCAGTAGCAGTTAACTGGGCTTAGCAAACATGTTTCAGACATTAAGATCTAGCTGAAGGTCTTCCATCCATTCCTTCAACCTCTTGCGTTCTCACATTTGCTTATACAGAGAATCAATCTCGCCAGTGGATTTATATTAAGAGAAATGCATGAGTCTCACATTCTGCGCTAACTCTAAAATATTGATTTAAGCGAACCACTTGGTGCCTTTATACCTTTTACCTGACTTTATATGAGATGGCTGAATTAACAGTTTCATGCATTTAATATAAGAGTAGACCACATTTACAGCTAGCCTGAGTATTTATTTATTTATTTATTTATTTTTATTACATTTATATCCCACCCTTCTCCAAAGACTCAGGGCGGCTTACAAGCTTAGCAGTAGCCTTCATTCTATGTATATGCCTGCTTATTAGGGCTTTCACACACACCCCCAAGCGGCATTATTACAAAGTCAGCTTAATTGCCCCCAACAATCTGGGTCCTCATTTTACCTACCTCGGAAGGATGGAAGGCTGAGTCAACCTTGAGCCTGGTGGGATGCGAACCTGCACTAATTGCAGGCAGCTGGTGTTACTTAAGGAGGCATCAATCCACTGCTCCACCAAGGCTCTTAGAGGGTTTGGGTGGGGGATTTTGGGGGGGAAGGGTTTGGGTGGGGGGGAGCGAGAGATTTGCATGAATTTTAGCTTACTCAAAATTCTAATTGCCTTATTTGTGAGATATTGCAGGATAATGTATTATTCAATAAATGAAACTCGCTAGTTATTAGTGGGAAGTAAGATCACAAGTGGTATGTGATATGTACGATTACTATGATTTCCACGCTTGCAATTTTATATGTTTTAAAGGCAAAGGGCTAAACCTTTTTCTAACTCCACATTTCTAAGCTAACTGACATTAATAATGATGTTCTGGACTGATAGACAACTCAAATCCTTTAGTTTTGTAATTATGACCTTTTGACTTAAAATTAAATTTTAAGCATTAAATTTTATTCTGTTTTAAAGGGGAAAAAACAGAAAGAAAATTAAATATAAAATATCAATATTAAAAATGGCAAGTTGAAGAAAAGAGTGACATATGGAATTCACATGGAACAAAAACAATGGAATTATGTAACAGTATGTCTGTGCTTGCCATAAGAACATAAAAACCCTGTTATAAATTTAAGGAAATAACACACATAATAAACATATTAATATTATTCTTTGTTAATTTATTATTTCCCATCATCATATGTGAGAATTTAATACTGCCAGTGCTTTATGAATGAAGGAAGAGATGAGAAGAAATCTGAGGCTTACAGAACCCAAAATTTAAATATTTAGAAAGTCTGCTAATGGGGGCAATAGAACAATACTGTCAAACCAATGAATGAATTAAAATTTGTGATTTAAAGGTGATGAATTTTGAAGGACTGGAAACTGAGTAAGAAAAAATAATGAAATGTGGCAGAAGATGGTGAAGCTCTCTATCATCTCCACCTCCATCTTCATGTCCATCTTCACTTCTATCTTCACCTCCACCTCCGTCTTCACTTCCAAGTTCACTTCTACCTCCACCTCCATCTTTACCTCCACCTCCATCAGTATCTTCATCTCCAACTTCATATCCACCCACTTCCATCTTCATCTCCCTCTTCATCTCCACCTCCATCCCATCTATCTCCATCTCCATCTCCATCTCCATCTCCATCTCCACCTTCAGCTCCATCTCCATCTCCACCTCCATCTCATCTCCATCTCAGAAAAAGAAATCTTAATATATGACTAGATTACTTCATAGAGGAGAAGTAGCCACAAATAATAAAAGGGACTCAGTGAAAAGAATAGGATTGGCCCACCTGAAAAACAAATCAAAATACAAAGGAAACACCAATGCAAGAGAGCACACCAGCTCATGGTTTAACTATGTGTCTATAAAAGGGAAATATTTTTTTTATTTTTATTTTAATTCCATTTATATCCCACCCTTCTCCGAAGACTCAGGGCGGCTTACAAGCTTAGCAGTAGCCTTCATTCTATGTATATGCCTGCTTATTAGGGCTTTATAATGATATCATTATAACCAATACCGTTATAACATGTTTATAGAAGAATGAAGAATGAAACAGAGGATTTGGAATTCAAACTCTGAAGGCTTTTACAACAGTTTTCTTTTTAACCATCTTTATCAAAAGCTTCTCTTCCTATAAACTGAGTCATACACAAAGGGACAGAAAACAGCATTTGGAACATATAAGCACATGCTTCTGCAAGATTTATCTTTTTAATGCACTCTTTTATAGACCAAAATGTATGAAAAGAATTTAAAACAGTACATGAAAGATAAGCAAAAGAAGAAAACTTTCTTTCTTTCTTTCTTTCTTTCTTTCTTTCTTTCTTTCTTTCTTTCTTTCTTTCTTTCTTTCTTTCTTCTGTGAGAACAATTAACCAGTGGAACAACTTTTGCCTCCAGAAGTTGTGAATACTCCAACACTGGAAGTTTTTAAGAAGAGACTGGACAGCCATTTGTCTGAAATGGTATAGGGCAGGGGTAGGCAACCTTGGCTCTTTTATGACTCATAGACTTCAACTCCCAGAATTCTTGAGCCAGCATGACTCAGCTTGGAAACTTCTCCCTTCCCCTCAGTATGGCTGGCTCAGGAATTCTGGGAGTTGAAGTCCACGAGTCATAAAAGAGCCAAGGTTGCCTACCCGTGGTATAGGGTTTCCTGCCTGAGCAGGGGCTTGGACTAGAAGACCTCCAAGGTCCCTTACAACTCTATTATTGTTATTATTGTTATTGAATGTTAATGGAATGTTAACATTTCCTGGGATGTTTCCCATCTCCAGAGAAATAACAAAAGAGGACCTTCTCTGGCCTGTCAAGAGAAGCCAAAGTCCAGAAGAACTCAGAGCATTCCTTTCTGAAAGAAGAATGACTTTGTTCTGACCTTCTCTCCAGATGCCTTGTGAGTAAACAACAATGGCTTAAGATGAATTTTCTACTCAGACCGAAGCATCAGAGAGGCTGCCCATTCGTCATCTAAATGAAATATATTCTAAGGGCAGGGATGGTGACCAGATGCCTTCTTTCCCACTTTTCTCGCCTGCGTTAACTGCAACCGAGAGTGACTCCACATGATATCTCTTTTTGCTAACTGTTTCTGTGGGCTGTGATCAATTTTCATCTGGCTCCTATGCCATGCTAGGGTGAGGCCCACCCAAAGTCTCAGGGAGGATAAAACATATTTTAGATGTCATTGCCAGGAACAAAACTACAAAGCTACTTCGTTTCTCTTTGGGTTTGAAATTGTGACATTGAGAGAATACTGCCTTTTCAGAGAAAGAGCTATGACAAGGAAGGAAGTTCAATTTCTCCATGAGATTTTCCCCACCCAAAAATCGAGGGTGGGGAAGTATCATCTGATTTCCTAAATTGTTTTTTTTTAAACCACAACATAGGTTTCTTGTTTTCTGACCCATTCTGAATAATACTGGAGTTCATTTCAGTGGGAATGAGAGATTAGCAAGGATCCTTCCTTCCTTCCTTCCTTCCTTCCTTCCTTCCTTCCTTCCTTCCTTCCTTCCTTCCTTCCTTCCTTCCTCTCCCCTCCCTCCCCTTCTCTCATGTGACTGTATTTTTGATGGCATACTTCATGATCTTGCAAAATGCAGTTAAAAAACAACAACATTATTTTCCCTATTTGCCTGTCTTTGTCATTTTGTCCATCTCCCTCTCTGAAGCATCATAAATCAGCAAATCTATTTTTTTCTGTATTGTTGGATGAATGCATCTTTTGAATAATGAAGTGCTTTTGTAGGCTTTGGGTACTTTGACTTGAGCACTCTCCTGCTAATGTTTAACGAAACACCAGCAACTGCTTATTATTTCGCTTTCTTGATTTTTTTAAAACTCTTTTGAAACAGAGGATTAAAGTATCTTCCAAACGCCCCCCCACCATCCCCAACACATTTATACACAAACAGAAATGGGACAATTAATTGAATTTCTGTTCAGAGTTTCCTGCAACTGAGGGGTTTTCTTTGCCACCATTCACTTTATTCCTACAATTATCATCATTAACTTTTTAGCAGCCATTGCAATTTCATGTACTGTATGATTCTGCCTTTTAGGTACTACTCCTATATGTTCTGTACATAAACTGCAGAGTATTTGCACAAAGTAAAGGTGTAAAATTTCCTAACTTGATTCCATTTCATCTTGAGAAATTGTATTATTTATTTTCCACATATATCATTAGGGTTGGCGAGTGGAGAGGAAAAGGCATTTTGAGGGTCAAGGTTCATTCTCCAAGCTTGTGGGTTGGTTTATGAATGTTTTGTTACTAGGCTAGGTAACATCTTTAGTGGAGTTTAGGGCAGACATGTCAAACTTGCAACATCACATGACATCGTACAACATATCAGGATGGTTTTGCCATTGCCGGCAATGGGGTGGGCGTGGCTTCCGCGTGACGCATCCAGCCTGCCGGCCGGCACTTTGACACCCCTGGTTTAGGGGATGTCAGTGTTTTTATGTTTATAAGGGCTTCAGGTGTGGGGGTGTCAAGTGAGGGTCTTGTGATGGGTCTTGAGACAAAACCCATCACAAGCCTCTCACTGATGACTCACGCTTGACCCAAAACAAGACCCATCACAAGATGCTCACTTGACACACCCAGAACTGAAGCCCTTATAAACAGAATCACAAGACCCTCACTTGACACACCCACACTCGAAGCCCTTACAAGCAGAAGCCCTGACACTTACATCTCCTAAACTCCACTGAAGATGTTACCTAGCCTGGTAAGGAAACATTTGGAAACCAACCCATAAACTTGGAGAATGAACCTTCATCCTCATCCTATACCTGAGGTACAGATATTCACCACTATTGCAAAGGCACTTTGTTTATTCACTGCTTGTGATGCAACTGTTCAGAGTGGATTAGAACTAAGAGACCTATGTTTAAATCTCCATGTAACCATGAAGCTTGTTCACTGACAAGCCCAACAGACACTCACAGCTAACTTGACATGAATTAGAAAAGGAGACAATGTCATGTGAACGGCTTATTGACTCAGTCCCTGTTTTGTATGGCAAGTTAACTTTAGTGGTATCCCTAGACAACACCCTACAACCAGCTCAGCACAGACTAAACAACAGGAAAAGCTTCCTTAGGTTGATGGAAGATTTTGAAGAATTTGAAAGTGGAGTCGACCTATGGGAAGCTATAAAGAACTGACACTAGATGGAACCAATGGAGGAACTGGCGCCTGGGTCTGACAAAAGCTGGAAGTATGGAAATCATTGAATAGACCGTACACGGGTACAACAAGATCCAGATGTGCTCTGAGTAAATGGGGATATCGGGTGGCTTCTGGTCTTTCTGATTGTGGTGACGTGCAAAAACAATACATATGTATAGCTACCCTTCGTGTCCCAATCAGTGTACACTTGAGGACCTCGTGGCAGCACAACAGAATGCAATTAGTGTTTCAAGTTTTCGGGCAGGATCTATTTAATTTGTACATATTTTAATCTTGTATTTTACATTTTAAATTGTATGTCATATAGCAGGGGTCCCCAACGCCCGGTCCGTGGACCAGTACCAGGCTGTGGCATGCCAGTAACTGGGCCACACAAACAAGCAAAGCCCCATCTGTGGGATGCAGGCAACAGACAAAACCACATACTCTCTGGTCCATGGAAAACCCTCTTTCCACGTAATTTGTCCCTGGTGCCCAAAAGGTTGGGCACTTTTGTCATATAGTATGCCTTATTTTAATCGTGACATGAATAAACAAACAAACAGTGGTATTTCTGACTTCTTTACTTTTCTGAATGAGAGAACAATAGGCAACCCTTTTCTGAAGAGTGTGACTGGCCATCTAGAGTTCATTTGAAGAAGGTTTGAAGAGAAGCAAGCTAATAGTGTTCCTTAGGTTAGGTCTTATGACATTGGGTGACTGCCACAGCTCCATTCTTCAGAAGCACAACACGTTGTCTAAGTTCACCATTTATTTTATTCTTTTTTTAAAAAATTCAATTTGTGCCTTGCTTTTCAGCTCCAGCAGAGCACTCAAAGCCATTAACAGCATCTAAAAATATAAACAGAATATCAGAACTGAAAAGGACAAATTAAAATGAATAATAAGGCACTAATGCCACATCTAACCTTTCATCTGCCAGAGAAATTCAGTATTGAGATATATTTTTTAAAAAAAGGAAATAGAAGAACAGAGTTTAGGATGGTCAGAATTCTAGAACCCTTAGAAAGTTAGAAGCTGGTGTTCTTAGAATTCTAGAGCTCTTGGGATTCTAGTAGTTGGAGGACTAGGTCCAATAATTGGGGTTTATAATTTTATCCATGATCAAGGTGGCATCAAGTTTCAAAACACTTTTTTTTTTCTGCTCAACAGTTATTGCAGGGGTCTTCAAACTTGACCCTTTTATGACTTGTGGACTTCAACTCCCAGAATTCTTCAGCCAGGCATGCTGGCTAAGGAATTCTGGGAGTTGAAGTCCACAAGTTTTATATTAAGAGATCAGAATGTCTCAAAGGTGTTTTCTTGGTTGGAGTCATCAGTCGGAACCTTGACAGGTGTATTATGAAAAAATATGAATAAATATGGAACAGGGCTTAGACTTAAACATTTACAACTGGACAGAAGATGGTAGTCAACATAGACAACAGAGGCCCATGTGAACCCCTGAAATTCTATATACTGAATGCATGCACTAAGATGGGGCTTCACTTGTTTTATGATTCCTAGCTATAGCATTTGATGGTATTGTCCTGGTGGGCATATACAGATGTGGGTAGATTTCACAGCACACCTGGATAATGCAGATAAAAGAAGCAGATCTGAAATCTTTATTGTACAATATTCTGCTCAGTGAAAAGACAGTAGTGAAAGGCTGGCTCAGGATGATGGGGGTTATAGTCTAATATCTGTTGGACATTAGGTTGAGTGGAAGCTATGTTGCAGAGATGCGTATCCACATGCTTAAATTATTTGATCTTGGTAATGAATGCAACACCAATTAAAACTGGACTTGAAACCCAGGCTTGGTCAAACCCACTTAAATCCATCAGTTTACACTAATTAACTTAATCCTCCTGCTTTCAATGAACCTCCTCAACCAGGACTAAATTTGGATTTCAGTTTAAGTCCGAAGGCTCCATATTTCCATGGCAATATGGCACACTAAATATTTTACGCTCTTTCCTCTCTTTTCCCAAATTTATGTTAGCTTCTCCCTTGACTTTCATGTGACAGCTACCATTTTCCTGATAATAAATTCATGACTTTCTCTCGCAATCTTCGTTTTCTTCCAATGAGTCTGATGGAGTCCTTTATCTGCCTTTGCAGACAGTCATCTTTTTACATCAGCCACAAATATGAATTATAATCTCATCATCTACAATGACAGATGGCTTTAGGGAAGAGCTATCTATCCAGAGCCAGTGGAGATCCATCGTATTTATACATGTAGCCGTGTATGAGTAAAGAGCTAGACATAAGGTGTGAATTACAGAGCCCCGTAGGAAAGGAGAAGTGGAAGGAACAGGTTACTTGATAGCCCAGATGAGGACAACTCATTTAACAAAAAGTCTTTGGAACCCAGTTTCTACAATTTGACTAATTATTCATTCAGATAAGGCAAGACAAGTCGGTATGCTTGACCTCAAAACTTGGATTAGATTCTAATTAGTTTTTTTAATCAAAGCACAGATGAAAGAAAGGCCACCTTGTCTTTTTTTGCTGCCTAACACATTTCTAAAGGGGAGGAAAAAAAGCTTAATCAAGGAGATTCTGAGAGGGTAATTCTGACAGGGTAAGGTAAAGGTAAAGGTAAAGGTTCCCCCGCACATGCGTGCTAGTCGTTTCCGACTCTAGGGGCCGGTGCTCATCTCCGTTTCAAAGCCGAAGAGCGAGCGTTTGTCCGAGGACGACTCCGTGGTCATGTGGCCAGCATGACTAGACGCCAAAGGTGCACGGAACGCTGTTACCTTCCCACCGTAGTGGTCCCTATTTTTCTACTTGCATTTTTTACATGCTTTCAAACTGCTAGGTTGTCAGAAGGTGGGATGAGTAACAGGCGCTCACTCTGTTACGCGGCGCTCGGGATTCAACCCACCAAACTCCCGACCATCTTGATCGACAAGCTCAGCATCCTAACCCACTGAGCCACCGCGTTCCTTACGACAGGGTAAGCTACACTCTATCAATTGAAAGCGAACCCTATTCCCTTCTCTCACTGGAGTTGTTACTTTGTTGGGACATGAGACATCTGCAAAAAATCAACCAAGCTCAGAGAGCAGTAAGGATTCCATAAATAAATAAATAAATAAATAAATAAATAAATAAATAAATAAATAAATAAATAAATAAATAAATAAATCTTTCCCAAGTCCAATCGAGTAGTGTAGCAACATTCTTCCACTTCCTAGATATACTAGATAATTTCTTTTCCTCTGGGTATTTCAGTGGACAATCAAACACCAAACTGTAGCATTTATTTGAAGCTCTGCTTAGTTTCATATTTTGATCTCCTTCCTGTTGTTTTATTAAGACCACAGCCTAACTGAGATACCCACTCTCAGTTGCTAGTTTTGTTGCAGTTCTGACATTTCATGAGGTATGAAATCATGACTTTCTCTCCTGGAATCTTGTGTAGCTGGATAACCTAGGGAAAACATGCATGTTCTTCCTTCTTACAGGTCTCAGATGGAATGCTTGCCATTTGTTAAGGACATGTCTTCAGAATGAAGCCTCAGTCTCAGGTCCAGTTGATGCGTGACTTGGCAGGAAATAAGTGTTTTCCATCAGAAAATGGAACAAGCAAACCTGCTATGTCAACAATAGGAAGATAATGAATTCTAGAGGCTCAACTACCCTACTGTTGGATTCTGCCTTCTATCTGACCAGATTCCTAGTTGGCCATCTTTGTTTTGATCACCAGTGAGTCTATCATGTCCTCCAACTCTGATCTTCTTCACCTTCTTCTTCTCCTAGATGCCTCTCTCTCCCCATTGTCAATGCAATTATTTCAGCTTCTCTGCTCAGCTCCTCTTGGGCGTATCTTCTCTTATCTCAGCACTGGTTGAACAGTACCATTTTGTACTCCCAATAGCAGTAATGATCAGAATCTTCATCTTGGTAAGAATCAGGCTTGACCCAGTGGTAGGAGAAACCCAGTGTATTGTTAGGACCAGAAGTTGTGTCCTCCACCAAGCACTGACTAAGGAAGATGCATTGAAAAGGAGAAAAGCAGAGATGGTGAAGGTTGTCCAGGGACATCTGAGGAGAAATAGCAATAGCAACAGCACTTAGACCTATATACTGCTACACAGTGCTTTACAGTCCTCCCTAAACACTTTACAGAGTTAGCCTATTGCCCCCAACAATCTGGGTCCTAATTTTATCAACCTCGGAAATATGGAAGGCTGAGTCAACCTTGAGCCAGTGT
Organism: Vipera ursinii; assembly: GCF_947247035.1. NCBI lineage: Eukaryota > Metazoa > Chordata > Lepidosauria > Squamata > Viperidae > Vipera > Vipera ursinii. The sequence continues at coordinate 110,879,047 of NC_139514.1, forward strand.
GACTCGAACTGCCGAACTGCCGGCAGCTGGCAGTCAGCTGAAGTAGCCTGCAATACTGCATTCTAACCACTGTGCCACCAGAGAAGGCAGCTCAGAAGGAAAACCATCCTTTTAGCCTTTAATCCAGGGGTCTCCAACTCCCGGTCCGGGGACCAGCACCAGGCTGCGGCATGCCAGAAACTGGGCCACGCAAACAAGCAATGCCCCATCCGCAGGATGCAGGCAGTACATGAAACCACATCCCTTCCGGTCCGTGGAAAAAAACTCTCTCCGCAGAACCAGTCCCTGGTGCTCAAAACGTTGGGGTCCTTTGCTGTAATTAGTCTCCTTCCTGAGTTATTGTTAAAAAAAATAATGCTCAGGGGAGCTGAAGCATTGAAAACAGCATACCTTCTTCTCATCCTAAGGATAGGAGAAGTGCCTTCTGACCTATAAAGGTCAGCCTAGAGTCTTGCAAGATTTGGCAATCTTACAAAAAATGTCAGCCATTTCCTCAAGATTGAGTGGGTGATATATATATATATATATATATATATATATATATATATATATATATATATATATATATATATATATATATATATATATATATATATTTAGTTTGCAGAATCTATGTCACAGGTGACCTGGCATTTGGGCATCCATGTTGCCAGTCCCTGACATTTTTTTTTCATATCTCTATAAAAGTGCTTCATGATATGGATTAGCTTTATGTCATAATCTGAATACTTGTTGCTGGCAGCAATGCTAGTTTAGCTAATCTCTGAAACAACAATTGCAAAATTTTCTTTATCAAAAGATATTCTAGCAAGAAACGGAGTGAATAAATGTCAACATTCATTGAACTAATATCCCTTTATTCCACTTTCATATAAACTGGCATTTGAAAGAAAACACACACACACACACACAGCCAGAAAGTAAAAGCCAGGAGCCTCTAAATTTGTAGCCTATTCACAGTAGACATTAGGCTTCAGGTTTTTCTTTTCTTTTCTTTTCTTTTCTGAATGAATACTGCATACTTACCTGATTCACTAAGGGTCAAACGGTGCAGTGTGTTAATTGTGTGGTATGCAGCTTCTCCTCTTTGATGTGCTTTATTCTACAGCAATTGTGCTTTGTGAATCTGACCCAGATTCTAATGAAAACAAATAGGGATGGGCCAATTAAACTTGCCTTCCTTAAATCCTTCCCCAGAAAAATCTCCCTTTCCCTTCATTTCAATTAAAGAGCTAAAAAGCCTCCATTGTTCCCAATGGAGGCATTTTACTCTTTGTCTAGTTGGTAGTGAAGGAAATGGTAGGGTAGAAAAACAGTTAAGAGGAATAAGAAAAGGATCGGTGTACTAAAAAGGTTAGATTTAAAGCAATATGTACTTAGCCCCCTGACCCTAAACTAAGAGGATATTTTATAGAAAGGAAAACTCTGGAATTGGGAGATATTTTTTTTTTCAGAGCCATAGTGGAACAATGGTTAGAATGCAGCATTGCAGGCTAACTCTGCTGACTGCCAGCTGGTCATTCCTGACTGGCTCAAGGTTGACTCAGCCTGCCATCCTCTTGAGGTTGGTAAATTGAAGACCCAGATTGTTGGGGGCAATAGGCTGACTCTGACTCTGACTTAGAGAGGGCTGTAAAGTACTGCAAAGCGATAGGTAAAGGTAAAGGTTCCCCCGCACATGCGTGCTAGTTGTTTCCAACTCTAGGGGCCGGAGCTCATCTCCGTTTCAAAGCCGAAGAGCCAGCGCTTGTCCATGGACGTCTCTGTGGTCATGTGGCTGGCATGACTAGATGCCAAAGGCACACGGAGTGCTGTTACCTTCCCACCATAGGTAAAGGTAAAGGTAAAGGTTCCCTGCACGCACATGCGTGCTAGTCGGTCCGACTCTAGGGGCCGGTGCTCATCTCCATTTCAAAGCCGAAGAGCCAGCGCTTGTCCAAGGATGTCTCCGTGGTCATGTGGCCGGCATGACTAGATGCCAAAGGCGCACGGAACGCTGTTACCTTCCCACCGTAGTGGTCCCTATTTTTCTAATTGCATTTTTACGTGCTTTCGAACTGCTAGGTTGGCAGAAGCTGGGACGAGTAACAGGCACTCACTCTGCTACGCGGCACTCGGGATTCGACCCGCCAAACTGCCGACCTTCCGATCGACAAGTTCAGCGTCCTAACCCACTGAGCCACCGCGTCCCTTTCCCACCATAGTGGTCCCTATCTTTCTACTTGTATTTTTACATGCTTTCAAACTGCTTGCTTGGCAGAAGCTGGGACGAGTAACAGGCGCTCACTCTGCAAAGCGATATATAAGTCTAAATGCTATTGCTATTACTTTTTGTCTGCAGCAACACACTGAGGACCTATTGATGAATGGACAAGAGCAACAGGGGAATGCAAGTAAAGTGAATTTAGCAGAGCAAAGTGAAGATCTTGGACCTAGGCTTATTGCCGTTCCCTTAACCTCACTCTGTTGGCAAGATTGAAGTATACACAATTGTGGAGAATATGGATCAACTGGGCAAGAAGAAGCTATTCCCCCCCTTCTTCAGATGCTGGAACCACGGATCACCCAATGCAATTGGTTCCTGGAAGAATCAGGACAGATAAAAAGAAATATTTTTTCACACAATGTGCAATTAAACTTTGGAATTCCCTGCTCATGAGGTGTGTACATGCTGGCTATCTGCTTAACTGACTTCCAAAAAGAGTTGGACCAAGTCATAGAAATCCTATCAATCAAGGATTTTCATCCTGGATGGCAGTGAGGCTGCTTCTGAAGACCATCTTCTGGGTTACTACTGTAGAAGACTTCCTGGAGAGTTGGTTGGTCACTGTGAGAACAAACACCTGAACTAGATAGACCAGAAGTCTTATCCAGCAGGACATCATTTATGTTCTTAGGAAGGGGTACATATACTGTAGCCAGGATTAGAAAGCAGGAGGTATCATCACTGGGAGCTTAATCCACCCATCCTTTCTCAACTTGAGGGCCAAGAATATGCCATGATACTTCCTGAAATATTATGATATGGAAAAGTCATATCTCAACAGCAAAAGGAGAGTAGAGTAGAGTAGAGCACTGTGCTTATAATAAATAGTCTCCCTTGATCTGTACCCTTATACCAGGGCTCTTCAAACTTGCCCCTTTTATGACTTGTGGACTTCAACTCCCAGAATTCCTCAGCCAGCATGCCTGGCTGAGGAATTCTGGGAGTTGATGTCCACAAGTCAGATAAGGGCCACGTTTGAAGAGCCCTGGTACAAACTAATAATAACAAAGTTTAGATACAATGATCTTCTTTACTGGTTTATCATTAGGCTAGCTAACTTGATTCACCTTAAGCTTAAAGGCTATGCTCTTCTCCCATTTTTTTTCTTAATGATCTTCCTGGAGAAGAATTCTATATAATTCTAGAACCAGAAAACTGGCCAATTGTTCTGTAAGTTTTAGAGAGGTCTCTCTAAATGATTTGGCCTAATTTTGCTTTGTTAAAGGTTATTTTTCAAGTTGTACCTCCCCACCCACCCCCAACCCCCGGCCTTTCTTGGCAGTTCACGAAATGAGATGTACAAATACCATTTCTGTCAAAAGTTTCCATTCAGTACAAGGGTAACGCTGAAAGCTGAGTGCTGGATTTATAGTTAATCAAGAAGCCGCTCTTTTTCCTTCTCACGTGTAGGCTTGGAGAGATGGAAAAAAAAACATTTAATATCAACACTTTCTTGCTGTACATTCAAAACATTTGAAATGTTCTGTGAGTCTTAGAACTCGATCGGAGGGAAGAGAAATATGGAACTCTTGGGATTATCTCCTACAATATCTTTTCAGAGACTATTAACGTTAAGGTTCAGTCTTGCTAGGAAACCAAATGAATTGACCACTTCTCTTGTCTGTAAGCAGAGAAGTGGTTCTCCAGTTCAATTTGAAAACTGTCTCTAAGAAAGTGTTATAGATTTCCATCCTGAGTCTATCTTTCCCAGCTAGTCCACAGCCATTTTTGTTCGTTTGTTTCAAAATTTGATTTGTGTTTCCACTCTGTTTATTTTTCACCTTAAAATGCAGCTTCCATTGAGCATTTCCTTACTTTGTTTCTTACTCGGGTTTTTTCAATGGCATTATGCCTACTCTGAACCAAAAATCTTCATCTGGTTAATGAATATTGTTGGTTTTTTTTTTTTGAGCAACACAAATTTAACCATCAGTTGAAACCATCAAAGTCTTCTGTCTCTTCTGTGGCATGATGTCATGCTGGCCACATGACCATAGAAGCTCCTTGGATTCCTAACAGGAGTCAGTAGAAGCATCAGAAAATTTCTGCAAAGATTGATGGCACAATGGAAGACACAGTTGCAGGTCAATGGTGAAAGACTGGGAGAGGTTAATATCAAGAGAGGAATATTTCAAGGAGATTCATTATCGTCACTATTATTTGTTATTGCACTGTTTCCTCTGTCAAAAATACTGAATAACTCAGGACATGGCTACCAAACATCAAAAACATCTTCCAGAGTATCCCACCTCCTTTACATGGATGATCTGAAGCTGTATAGTTAAACATCATCTGAAATAGAATCGCTACTGAACACTGTCCGTATATGTAGCCAAGATATGGCAATGGAGTTTGGCTTGGACAAACGTGCCACACTTACTCTCAAACAAGGAAAAAATAGTGAAAACTGAAGGAATCAAGATGCCCCACGAAAATAACATTAAGAGTCTGGATGAGGAAGATTACTACAAATATTTGGGTATCTTTCAAGCTGACAACATCAAGCACACTGAAGTCGAGAAAAAGGTTAGAGGTGAATACATCAAGAGAGTGAAGAAGATCTTAAAGTCCAAACTCAATGTAGGAAATATAATGAAGGCAATCAACACCTGGGCAATTCCAGTCATTAGATACACAGCTGGAATAGTGGACTGGACTCAAGGAGAACTAAAAGCAATGGATAGGAAGACCAGAAAAATAATTACAATGCATCATGCCCTTCATCCACGCAGTGACATTGACAGACTCTATCTACCAAGGCAAATAGGTGGGCATGGAATGCTGCAAGTACATCAGATGATTGAAGAAGAAAAAATGGCTTTGGAAGAATATCTGAAGGACAATGATGAAGATGCACTAAAATTAGTATATCACTGAAATTAGTATATCCAAACTGGCCTACAAGAAAGACCAAATGAAGAACAGAATAAAGACATGGGAAGACAAAGCACTACATGGCCAATACATTAAAAAAAATAGCTGGGAAAGCAGGTAATAACAAAACCTGGCAATAAGAGCAGGAAAGTTGAAGAAAGAGACTGAGGGACTAATTCTGGCTGCATAAGACCAAGCCTTAAGGACAAATGCATACAAAGTCAAAAGACAGCAACAGACAGTAAGTGCCACCTATGCAAAAAAGCTGAAGAAACAGTGGACCACTTGGTAAGCTGCTTCAAGATCGCACAGACTGACTACAAGCAGCGCCATGACAAAGTAGCAACAATGGTGCATTGGAAGATCTGCAAGAAATATCATTTGCCTGTAGGCAAGAACTGGTGGGACATAAAATAGAGAAAGTCATAGAAAATGATAAAGTTAAATTGCTCTGGGACTTCAGAATTCAAACAGACAAGCACCTGCAACAGAACACCCCAGACTTAACAATTGTCGATAATAAAGACAAAAAAGTCTGGATAGTTGACGTGGCATTGCCTGCAGACAGCAGAATAGACGAGAAAGAACTGGAGAAGATAACAAAATACAAAGACCTACAAATAGAAATAGAAAGACTGTAGCAAAGGCAAGCAAGGGTAGTACCAATAGTAGTACGCGCCTTGGGTGCAATCCCAAAACAACTGGAGCACCACTTGAACACCATTGGCATTGACAAATTCACCATTAGTCAATCGCGAAAGGCGGCCTTAGTAGGAACTGCTTCCATCCTGGGGATGATATCTGTAGTTCCATCAAACATCCACATCTGCCTATCCCAGAACTCGACAGGTAGACAAAAATGCCAAATCCAGTCTGAACATCTGGCTGACTGTGCAATGAATAATAATAATAATAATAATAATAATAATAATAATAATAATAATAATAATAATAATAATAATAAGTTGGAAGGGACCTTGGAATTCTTCTAGTCCAACCCCTTGCTCAGGCAGGAAACCCTATACCAGGGTGTCAAACTCAATTTCATTGAGGGCCGCATCAACATTGCGGTTGCCCTCAGGGGGCCGGGTGGGTATGGCCAGGGTGGGCGTGGCCTACTGGGTGGGCGTGGCTAGAGTGCGTATGGCCTACTGGGTGGGTGTGGCCAGCACTACATCGTTCACATCAAGGGTGCCTATGGGGGCCTGGGCAGGAGTGGGACAGATCTGAGGGTCTCTGGCAGAAGGAGGGTCTCTGGGCCAGGGCCAAGGCAGTGGGGGCCGTTCCCTCACTGTTTCCAGGATGGCTTCGCAGGCCACATTAAACCACTTTGCGGGCCGGATCCGGCCCCCGGGCCTTGTGTTTGACATGTCTTCCCTATACCATTTCAGACAAAAGGTTGTCCAATCTCTTCTTAAAAACTGTAGGATCCTTGGTGATCTCTGAGCTTGGTTATCGTCTTGCAGATATTTCATTACCCAACTAGGGAACATCATCAGGACTTTCATGTAACTACTATATAAACTCCATATTATTTTGCACTGGTGACATTCCAACAGAAGAGAAAATTTGTAGTACAAGGTCAAACTTTGGGGTTTTTCATGCTCTCTGATGTTTCCTTACCCAACATATAAATTTAATAAATTCAAATTCAATTCAACTAGGTAACATCATCAGTGCACTTAATATAATGAAATATCATCAAGAAAACAACCAAGCTGAGAGAACACCAAGGACTGTGGAGGGAAAAAAAATACCGTATTTTCCGGCGTATAAGATGACTTTTTAACCCATGAAAATCATCTCAAAAGTTGGGGGGTCGTCTTATACGCCCAGTCATCTTAAGCGCCGGAAAATACGGTACAAAGGTCCCAAGGGAAATTGTCTCAATTTAGAAAGGCAGTCAAACTTGCCAATTCCACAAAGGCTTGTGGAATCTCATAATAGTCTAGCTGACAATGTTCTCACCCAGGTCCTCCTCAGATGTCATGTTTCCAACTCACAAATCCTCCATCAAAATCTCCTTTTCTTACTAAGAAGAGCCTTTTCCGAAGTGAATCTCTGAAACAGCCTATTACCTTTCTGAAAATACACTGTGGGAGTTTAGAGGAGGAAAAAAAATCCCACGTATAATATCATGGAAACAGATTGTCTTTGTTCGCCATCTCATAATTTATATTTCTACTCGTTGGAAAGTATAAGCAAGACAAAGATGTTGAGCTTAAGAGGAAAAGGGAGTTTGTCATGTAAAATAATAAATGCATTTTTTCTACAACGCTACTAATAATACCCTTTGTCTAAAATGTAATTTAAGGTTTCTTTTCTTTTTTTCAGAATGTCTAATTATTTCACACTCAGTACAAACATTATTAAGAGGAATTTTTTTTTAAAAAAAGTCTAGCATTTGACCAATTTCGGTGTTTAGTATCTGCCTTCCTCTTTGATTTGCCTGGCTGGATATTATAGTGGTACTTTTCATGGTAAGTGTTTTGTAAAGTACAGATAGTCCTTGATTTACAACAGTTCGTTTAGTGACCATTCAAAGTTACAACTGCACATTTTTTTTCCTCCTTTAATTTTTCTGCTTTATTCTCTCCCTTTGATTTTGACGGTAAATGACATACATGCATTGAAATTATAATTTCCTAATAGAGAAAACAGAGATATATTTCAGCTCGCTGAACGACAATAACATTATTAAAACTCTATTGCATACTGCTATTATGAATTACATGAAGGATGTGCCCCAAACTCTTGGCAAATCTAATTTTATGCCCACCTACAAAATATAAAGGAATGCACTGCTCAATGAATTATGTATAACTGTTATTCCTTTTAAACAAAACAAGTCAAATACGTTCGCAGTTGTATCATTTAATTCCATCCAATACATATTGGCTTCCAGAAATAGCACATACCCAGCTAACAGTTCCTTGCTAAAAAGAAGTGAATCATTGACAGATTATTTATTTTTATTTATTTTATTGGATTTATATACCACCCTTTTCCCGAAGGACTCAGGGCGGTGTACAGGGCATTTAAAACACAATATACAAGGTTAAAAATAAATTAAATTAAATTAACCCCAACAAGTAAATCACATTCTAAAAATCTAAAATCCCAGTCCCTCAGTCCAGGCCGGCAAGCTCAAATAACCAAGTTTTCATGTCGCAGCGAAAGGATCGAAGGTCGGGAGCCATCCGGAGCTCAACAGGGAGCTGATTCCAGAGGGCAGGCGCGCCCACAGAGAATGCTCTCCCCCTAGGGGCTGCCAGTCGACATTCCCTGAGGAGGCCCTCTCTGTGGGAGCGCACAGGACGATGGGAAGTTGACGCCGGCAGAAGGTGCTCCCGTAAATAATTATCATTAATAGATAATCATTAATAGATTATCATTAATAGCTATTGTGTTAGTGCCAGTAGTTGTTGGAGCAATAATGATGATAATAATGTGACAGGCACATGCCACACAACACCCCCGACTTAATTGCCCATACGTGGCAGTACCTGGAGACAGCAGAATAGAGAAGAAAGGAAAATACAAAGATCCCCAAGTAGAATTTGAATGACTGTCAAAAGAAAACAAAGGGTAGTATCAGCCACTTTAAGGAGAAACTTCCTGACAGTGAGAACAATTAACCAGTGGAACAACCTGCCTCCAGAAGCAGTGAATGCTCCAACACTGGAAGTTTTTAAGAAGAGACTGGACAGCCATTTGTCTGGAATGGTATAGGTTTCTTGCCTGAGCAGGGGGTTGGACTAGATGACCTCCAAGATCCCTTCCAACTTCTTCTTCTTCTTCTTCTTCTTCTTCTTCTTCTTCTTCTTCTTCTTCTTCTTCTTCTTCTTCTTCTTCTTCTTCTTCTTATTATTATTATTATTATTATTATTATTATTATTATTATTATTATTATTATTATTATTATTATTATTATTATTATTATTATTAAGTTTTCCATAATGCCTGAAAGTTCTACCAAGGACATCATTGCCAACACAATGTGGAAAATTGAGGAGAAGACATGGAGAAGACATGTAAGAAGTTTTAAAATGGCTCCCAGACTTAATTTCCATTTCAAGTGTCAGAATGGGACAGAAAGTCATGCAATAGCAATAGCACTTAGACTTATATAGCACTCTATAGTATTTTACGGCACTCTGTGAGTGGTTTGCAAATGTGAGTACATTGCCCCCAACAATATGGGTCCTTATTTTACTGATCTTGGAAGGATGGAAGGCTGAGTCAACCTTGAGTTGATTAGGATTGAACTCCTAGCAATGGACAGAGTAAGCCTGCAATACTGGGCCACCCCGGTTATAACAAGACACCACACCTTACTGTTGCGCTTTGCTTAAAGGTAAAGGTTCCCCCGCATGTGTTTGCTAGTCGTTTCCAACTCTAGGGCCCGGTGCTCATCTCCGTTTCAAAGCCAAAGAGCCAGTGCTTGTCCGAGGACGTCTCCGTGGTCATGTGGCCGGCATGACTAGATGCCAAAGGCGCACGGAATGCTGTTACCTTCCCACTGTAGTGGCCCCTATTTTTCTACTTGCATTTTTACGTGGTTTAGAACTGCTAGGTTGGCAGAAGCTGGGCCGAGTAACAGGCACTCACTTTGCTTAGCCCTAGCCTAAAGCAGGCATCTCCAGACATATTTAGTGCTCCTCCATATATCTCACCAGAACCTTCAAGTATAGTGTCAGACTTTCACAGAAAACGTGAAAGATGGTTCTTACTTGGAGACAACCTATTATATTTGGCTCCCTCCAAAATGAGAAGCAATACATTGTTTCTAGCCTTTTGCGTAATGTTGGAGGAGGTTGAAAAAATTTGAATATTGATTATAGTGTAATAGCGCAGCAGTCACTATAATCCTTCAATAATGGCTTCACAGTTTTGCTACAGTAAATCAGCTTATCTGAACCTTTTTTGTACTAGGAAACAATTTCTTGTAGTTAGTATTCACCTTGCCGGCTGAGAGAAGTCCAGCATGATAGCAAATCTGATATAAATAGATAGGAGGGAGGGAGGAAGAGAGAGAGAGAGAGAGAGAGAGAGAGAGAGAGATAGATAGAGAGAGAGAGAGAGAGAGAATGAAAATGGTCTTAATCTATAAAGAATGAAACTCCATTTATGCTTGCCCTCTGCAATTTTCGGTGGCTCATTTTAGGGATTTTATGAATAATTAATAATCTATTATGGTTCATTATATTTGTCAGCCAAATGTTCCAACTGGATTTGGCATTTTTGTCCAACTATCCAGCCCTTCCCAAGGACCAAGGTAGACAGATGTGGATGTTTCATAGTCTTAAAGGTATTATCACAGAATGTAAGCAGTTCCAAGCAAAGCTACTTTTTGAATGATTATTAATAATCAATAAATGACAATGAAAAGCACCTGGGGGCAAGGCAAAAAGTAATGGATGGAAATTAATCAAGGAGAGAACCAACCTATTACTATTGAGAAATTTCCTGTCAGGGAGTACAATTAACCAATGGAATATCTTGCCTTCAGAAGTTGTGAGTGCTCCATCACTGGAGACTTTCAAGAAGAAATTGCACAGTCATTTGTCCAGAATGGCATAGCATCTCCTCCTTGAATCGTGAGTTGGACTAGAAGACCTCCAATGTCTCTTTCAAGTCTGTTATCCTGTAATCTTTATAAGTCTTTATTGATTATCCCTTGGGCCATATCAAAGTGCAAAGTTCCAGCGACAAATTGTTACTAAAATCTGTAATCTATAATCTTAAAAAAAAATTCTGCTGAAATGTGGTCCTTTTGTTCTGCAATTCTGGCAGTTTGGTTTAGACCACGGGTAGGCAACCCTTGGCTCTTTTATGACTCATGGACTTCAACTCCCAGAATTCCTGAGCCAGCATGGCTCAGCTTGGAAACCTCTCCCTTTCCCCTCAGCATGGCTGGCTCAGGAATTCTGGGACTTGAAGTCCATGAGTCATAAAGCGGCCTAGGCCTAGACTGGGGTAGTGGTAGGCAACCTTGGCTCTTTTATGACTCATGGACTTCAACTCCCAGAATTCCTGAGTCAGCCATACTGAGGGGAAGGGAAAAGTTTCCAAGCTGAGTCATGCTGGCTCAAGAATTCTGGGAGTTGAAGTCCATGAGTCATAAAAGAGCCAAGGTTGCCTACCACTGCCCTATACCATTTCAGACAAATGGCTGTCCAGTCTCTTCTTAAAAACTTCCAGTGTTGGAGTATTCACAACTTCTGGAGGCAAAAGTTGTTCCACTGGTTAATTGTTCTCACTGAAGAAAGAAAGAAAGAAAGAAAGAAAGAAAGAAAGAAAGAAAGAAAGAAAGAAAGAAAGAAAGGAAAGAAAGAAAGAAAGAAAGAAAGTTTTCTTCTTTTGCTTATCTTTCATGTACTGTTTTAAATTCTTTTCATACATTTTATTTTATTTATTTATTTTAATTCCATTTATATCCTGCCCTTCTCCGAAGTCTCAGGGCGGCTTACAAGCTTAGCAGTAGCCTTCATTCTATGTATATGCCTGCTTATTAGGGCTTTCACACACACCCAAGCGGTATTATTACAAAGTCAGCTTAATTGCCCCCAACAATCTGGGTCCTCATTTTACCTACCTCGGAAGGATGGAAGGCTGAGTCAACCTTGAGCCTGGTGGGACTCAAACCTGCACTAATTGCAGGTAGCTGGTGTTACTTAAGGAGGCATTTGCCCACTGCTCCACCAAGGCTCTTTTGGTCTATAAAAGAGTGCATTAAAAATATAAATTTTGCAGAAGCATGTGCTTATATGTTCCAAATGCTGTTTTCTGTTCCTTTGTGTATGACTCAATTTATAGGAAGAGAAGCTTTTGATAAAGATGGTTAAATTTAAAGGTAAAGGTTCCCCCACACATGTGTGCTAGTCATTTCCAACTCTAGGGGCCGGTGCTCATCTCCATTTCAAAGCCGAAGAGCCAGCGCTTGTCCAAGGATGTCTCCATGGTCATGTGGCCGGCATGACTAGATGCCAAAGGCACACGGAACGCTGTTACCTTCCCACCGGAGTGGTCCCTATTTTTCTACTTGCATTTTTACGTGCTTTCGAACTGCTAGGTTGGCAGAAGCTGGGACGAGTAACAGGCGCTCACTCTGTTATGCGGCACTCGGGATTCGACCCGCCAAACTGCCGACCTTCTGATTGACAAGCTCAGCGTCCTAAACCACTGAGCCACCGCATCCCTTTTAACCTTAAATTTACAGTTACGTTATTCCCTTTCTTCTCATAAGGAGCCAGTAATAGTTTTTTTCCCCCCCAATTTGTCTACCTCTTTAGAACATATTCCTGTTCACATATATAACAGAATAACAGAGTTGGAAGGGAGCTTAGAGGTCTTGTAGTCCGATCAAAGAATGCCGATTGGTGGCCCCCAGGGGGAGAGCGTTCTCTGTGGGCGCACCAGACCTATGGAACCACTTACCGGTCGAGCTCCGGATGGCCCCCGACCTTCGCTCCTTCCGGCGCGATCTCAAAACCTTCTTTTTTGAACAAGCTGGCTTGGTCTGACGGGATGGGGTTGGGTTTTTTATAATTAGTTTTAATTTTTAATATGTATCAATTACTACGGGCATAGTTGTTTAATCACTTTTTAATTTTTGTATCCTGGTTTTTATTATGTATTGCCCTGTTCACCGCCCTGAGTCCTTCAGGAGAAGGGCGGTATACAAATTAAATTATTAAATTAAATTAAATTAAACCCTCTGCTCAGGCAGGAGACCCTATACCATTCCAGGGAACTGGCTGCCCAGTCTCTTCTTAAAAGCCTCCAGTGATGGAGCATCCACATCTTTGGAAGGCAAGCAGTTCCACTGTTAATTGTCCTCACTGTTAGGAAATTTCTCCTTAGTTCTAGGTTGCTTCTGTCCTTGATTAATTTCCTACTCCTTTGCTTCTTGTCTTGCCTTCTGATGCTCTGGAAAATAGGTTGGCAGCCCCTCAGATATTGGAATAATGCGCTCATATCACCCCTTGTGTTGTATACATGTGGTTATTGTCACTGAAACCACAACATACAGTTTGTGTTTATTATCTCTGAAACTCATGGATACTTATAAACTCACTTCCTTACCAAACACAGCTTAGTAATGCCTTTGTTATGCATCTGTTTTCTCCCGATTTTCATCTCTTTTGTCTTCTAACTATAAATAAAATCAACAGAAGAAATGTTTATCCCAGTCTTACAATTCCTTCCCATTTTGAAAGCAAGAGAAAAAATAAATAAATGAGATTTTACATCTCCAGATGAAATGGTTCGAAGAAAGCTGACAGGTAGGGAAACCGTTCGACATATTTGACTTCCAAAACTTGTCACGTAATTCCACTGGTAGGGGCAATTATTCCATATTCGTAGAATGTGAATATTCTACATCTTCTGTTTGATTCGCTCCGACTTTCTTTTCTGTAGTGGGGAGAATAAATGCTTAAGTTATTTCATCTTACCTTCACAGTTTCTGCCACATTGAGCATTGGTTCCCCCTGCACAGAGATCCAGAACTGCTATACCCCAAATGACATGTTTTATAATACTTCCATTTTTTTCCCCTCTCCTTCTTGGGTGGGGAGGGGGAGGGGGGAGAATAACAATCTGTCGCACACTTACGTATTTATTCATATGGTTATTTAAATGACTTGGAAGTAAATTGTCATTTTCTCATGTAAAACATGTGCCTGGGAAATAAGACGAAGCAGCAACACATCACAGAAGAGCAGGGGGAGGGGGGGGAATTAGGCAGACGGTAAATAGAGAAAGATGTTCTCTTTATATGAGAATACAGCAGAACAGTGGATCGTGATTTCTGATCAGCCCAGGTCTCGAATGTTTGTTCTCATCCCAGCAGCAACTTGTGAAAGGAAGATTTTTAAATAAATAAATAAATAGATAGATAGATAGATAGATAGATAGATAGATAGATAGATAGATAGATAGATAAATAAATAAAATTATTCCACTCCCCCATCTCTCAATGTGGAGCCTTGGTGGAGCAGTGGGCTAATGCCTCCTTAAGTAACACCAGCTGCCTGCAATTAGTGCAGGTTCGAGTCCCACCAGGCTCAAGGTTGACTCAGCCTTCCATCCTTCCGAGGTAGGTAAAATGAGGACCCAGATTGTTGGGGGCAATTAAGCGGACTTTGTAATAATGTCGCTTGGGGTGTGTGTGAAAGCCCTAATAAGCAGGCATATACATCGAATGAAGGCTACTGCTAAGCTTGTAAGCCGCCCTGAGTCTTCGGAGAAGGGCGGGATATAAATGGAATTAAATAAAATAAATAAATAAATGTGGTGTACTTTAAATATAAACATGTATGCAAGCTGCAATATATTTTATCCAGCATCAGCGAAACATCTTGCAAGCAGTCAGGAACAGAAAACGTTCTGACCGTTTTGAGTTTGATTACGTTCTATGCGCTGACAAGTTCCTGCACTTATGAATAATGCAAGCCAACCGAAAGAATGTGTTTTTGTTTTTTTTATATTCCGTTCCGGCCTCCTTATATTTTTCTCCCCAGCCAAATGATTTAACAATCTAATACCCATGTCATTGATTGAATATGATTAGAAATACATTGTGTTCTTGACAGTTAACAATTACTTCTTCCTGAATAGAGAGCCGGAGTCAGCCTAGCTACAAAAAAAAAAAAAAGTGTCACGTAGTTCAAAAGATAAAGTTTGTAGTCATTTGCGGTAATATACATAATCAGAGCTCTTGGAGAATAACGTTTCGCTATTTATACAAATAATTAGACAGGGAAATTAAAGCAGAACACTGTTAGTTTGCTATTGATCAGTTTAATTAGCATGAAGAGGAAGGGGGAAATTATCTCCCTCAGATATATAAAGCAATAGAACAATGTGCGTGGTTAAATTAATTGAGAAGGCAAAATATATATATTTTTTTAAAAAAACTGTCTGCCTTTTTTCAATGACAAGAAGATCAGACTGAAGATTTTTAAAAAGCATAGCATGGCTAACACTGATTAAGAGCCTTTTGTCTATTTCCTTGTATTTTTCATTAGCTGTAAATATCTGGCTACAGTTCTGTATTCATCCACCTGGGATAAAGCCCTCTTAAACCTAATGGGTCTTACTTCTAGATATTCCTGAATGAAGCTAAGCCACTCTTTCAATGATTCCTTGAGCAGAGGGTTTATTTGTTTCAAGCAATCCCATCAACTGCATCTCTTTTGTATATAATCCCTATTTACACTGAAACTTTGTTTACTTGTTTAATTAGATTTAGATGCTGCCTGACTCCAATGCAAATCTTGACAGCTGACAATATAAAACAAGCAGTAACGACAGAAAAAGTGGGGAAAATGCAATATAAGTCAAGAATCAGTGGAACTGAGCACCAAGTGATGACAAGGGGTAAAATTCTAGGCATGGAACTTAACAATTGATAAATTATTGGGTCTAGATTTTTGTGACATACTTAATTAACTCAACGTTCTGATCTCATAACCATCTGCGAATGTTATCCTTAGAGATGATTTCCCCATTTTCCCCTCACTGATTTTCTCAAAATTAAAATCTTTAATCTCAAAATTTAAAAAAAAGTATAAGTCAGCATCAAATAATGTGAATCAAGGTATCCATCAGAGCAAGTGTGCATATTTAGGGATCCAAAAGGGAGGGCCTACTTGGAAATGTAAAGTAAAGTAAAGGTAAAGTTTCCCCTGCACATGTGTACTAGTCATTTCCAACTCTAGGGGCCGGTGCTCATCTCTGTTTCAAGGCCGAAGAGCCAGCACTTGTCTCAGGACGTCTCTCTGGTCATGTGGCCGGCATGACTAGATGCCAAAGGCGCAGAGAATGCTGTTACCTTCCCACCATAGTGGTCCCTATTTTTCTACTTGCATTTTTATGTGCTTTCGAACTGATAGGTTGGCAGAAGCTGGGATGAGTAACAGGCCCTCACTCTGCTACGCGGCACTCGGGATTCGACCCGCCAAACTGCCGACCTTCTGATCGACAAGCTCAGCATCCTAACCCACTGAGCCACTGCGTCCCTGACACTTGGAAATGTACATTTATCTAATTATGTCTATGTGATGATTAGGGGACTGGACGCTAAAACATATGAAGAACGGTTGCTGGAATTGAGTCAGTCTAGTTTAATGAAGGGAAGGATGAGGGGCAACACGATAGCAGTCTTCCAATATCTCAGGGTTTGCCACAAAAAAGAGGCAGTCAAGCTATTGTCCAAAGCACCTGAAGGCAGGACAAGAAGCAACGGATGGATACTAACCAAAGATAGAAGCAACCTGGAACTAAGGAGAAATTTTCTGACAGTTAGAACAATTAATCAGTGGAACAACCTGCCTCCAGAAGTGGTGAATGCTCCAACACTGGAAGTTTTTAAGAAGAGACTGGACAGCCATTTGACTGAAATGGTATAGGGTTTCCTGCCTAAGCATGGGGTTGGACTAGAAAATTTCTAAGGCCCCTTTCAATTCTATTATTCTGTTATGTCTGTCAGGCCCCAAGAACAAAGAATGACACTTGGAGTTACTTCTGAGTAGTTCCTTTATTGTTGTTCACCTACAGATAGAATCTTGCCAGACTAAAACAACTATCTGCATAACTATCAATAGATTCTGTAAACTGTCTTTTTTTCTCTCTACCAGGTGTTCCGAGTTCTACTGCCTCTTTCCTGACAGTTGAAAGAATTAACTGCCTCCAGAAGCTGTGAGTGCTTAAAAACTGGAGGTTTTAAAGAAGAGATTGGACAACCATTTGTTTGAACTATTGTAGGTTTCCTGCTTGAGCAGGGGGTTGGAGTAGAAGACCTCCAAGGGATCTTCCAACTCTGTTCTACTATTATTTGGTTATTCTGTTTGTTTTTTCTTACAAACTTATAAGAAAGAGAAGAAGAGAAAGAACAGAAACTTCTTCTTGTCTTCATCCCTGTCTTCTGCGTGGGAAAGCAAAATGAAACATATCTCTCTGTTCTCATGAATGGAAATGATTTCTACATGGAGAAGATAGATAGATAGATAGATAGATAGATAGATAGATAGATAGATAGATAGATAGATAGATAGATAGATAGATAGATAGATAGATGGATGGATGGATGGATGGATGGATGGATGGATGGATGGATGGATGGATGGATAGATAGATAGATAGATAGATGGATGGATGGATGGATGGATGGATGGATGGATGGATGGATGGATGGATGGATAGATAGATAGATAGATAGATAGATAGATAGATAGATGGATGGATGGATGGATGGATGGATGGATGGATGGATGGATAGATAGATAGATAGATAGATAGATAGATAGATAGATAGATAGATAGATAGATAGATGGATGGATGGATGGATGGATGGATGGATGGATGGATGGATGGATGGATAGATAGATAGATAGATAGATAGATAGATAGATAGATAGATAGACATACAGTTGGAGATATATATATAGATAGAAGATGGTGTGTATGTCTGTGTGTGTGTGTGTGAGAGAGAGAGAGAGAGAGAGAGAGAGAAAGACAGGCAGGCAGATAGATAGATAGATAGATAGATAGATAGATAGATAGATAGATAGATAGATAGATAAAATGTTATCTTGTTTGAATAATCCTCACCAATTTTCTGTGAAATAGTTGAACATCTAGTGAAAAAACTGGTTATAATTGAAACTTACTCTTCTTCTTTAAGAAGAATCACCTCCCTTTGCGTAGAACTTCAGAAAAAGTGTTTTGGTAATATTAATCAGAAAATGCACCTGTGTGACAGCTCAAATGACACCAGAGTGATTCCCTGTAACTGGCCATCATTAAGCTGGCAATAATCAAGTGGTCTAAGAACGGTAGGATTTAGAAATAATGAACCTGAGCTTTTCTTAAAAATGGGAAGGCCAATACAAGCCCCATAGCATCTAACCAGAAGAACCGTTGTTTTAATTTCAGCCAGAATTTTGCATGGGGATTGGAGCTCATGTATTGTTGTCAGCCATGAAAGGTCAGGACCTTGTGTTCAACTGCAGTTCAGAATTTATTCCTTAAGCCCCATACACAAGAATTTAGTCGAGTAAAGTTCAATACTAAATCGGCACCAGATACTGTGAGGATCAATGGAATCTGTTGCTCTGTTACTGAAGAGGGGCTGGACTTGTGTTGTTTATGACAATGTAACAACTCTAAGCTGATAACGTACTTAACTCCAACCCCCCAGCTCTGTCTGCTCTTCTACACTGTGGGTGAAAATTCTCAATTTTCTTCCATTGGTTCCTGCTCTCCACCAAAGAACTTGTGACTCTCCCCTTTTTGTTCTGTCTTTAGGAGCCCCTCTCAATGTCAGAGTACTTGACTAATACTTTTAGTAAAGTATCACTTCATCACGGTGGAAGTTTTAGCAGATTTTTCAAAATATTATTTAAAAATTCCACTTATATTGCATTGTCTCTTACAGTTGTATCTTACGGTTTCTCTATAATTTACAGAGTTGTTAAATTGCATGAAAACTCTAGGCTTTTTAAAACCTGCAAATTACCCTACTTTCATTCTTTCAAGGTAAATTTTCCTAGAGCAAACTTTTTACAAAATACATACATTTTCTCAAAATTTGTCCTCCTTCCCCTTCCAAGCTAAGTTCTAAGTCCAGTTTTAGACCTTGAACTGAAACAGGTAATTTTGATCCATATGCCTGCTCCAAACGGGATGATGAACAACATTTCCTGAATCATATAATAAATTGTTCTAAAGACTATCAGACTAAAAGATTATTTAGATATCTCTACATCATCTACTGAAGCAGTAGGTGTGAGCTTAAATGGACTCCAGAAGATGGTAGAGGACAGGAAGGCCTGGAGGAACATTGTCCATAGGGTCGCGATGGGTCAGACACGACTTTGCAGCTAACAACAACAACATCATCTACATCTATCAATAGTTTGGGAGAGCCACTGTTCTTTTAGGTATTCATATCTAACTCAACCTTGGTTAGATGGGAGGAATATTTTTTTTTTTGGAGGGATATCGATCACCTTGCTCTTAAAGAAATAATATCTCTGGAAAGTTTCCTTTGAAACATGCCAATTTGCTTTTCACTTCCAGAACCTCTGGCATCTTGAGATTTCATTCTGCTCATTAAACATGTTATCATTCACATGGTATTTCTTTCACTAACATCCTGATGAAAAGTATGGCCATTTCTTAGGCTTGTCACCATCACGGCTTGGGTGGAATTTTGCTGGAATTTTGGATTTTTCTATGTCTTTCTGGTAATGATTTTCACTTTCTGCTGCCTCACCTCTTTCCACGCTCCCAACACATGCAGGTTATTCTCTGTCACACCGTCTAAATTAAAAACAAATGTGTCTTGAACAGGGATTGGGGTTCATCCATAGATAATAATGTTTTACTTTTTAATTCTTTGTCCTAAATATTGCTCCTGTACCGTACTTTTTTTTAAAAAAAATTAGGAATGTCCAACAGAAGTCCAGCAGGTCATAACTCCTCATTTTTTAGCTAAATAATATATGAAAATATATTACAACATTTGTTCTTTATGCTACTTGGGGCCACAGTGTGCCACTTGGGGGGCAGAGATAAACCACGAGTGGCCTCAAGAGCTCTTAGGAAGAGTACTAACAACCAGATGACTGTAAAGAAATATGATCCTTCCACCACCAACAACCATCCTGTCAGAATAGAATAGAATAGAATAGAATAGAATAGAATAGAATAGAATAGAATAGAATAGAATAGAATAGAATAGAATAGAATAGAATAGAATAGAATAGAACAGAACAGAACAGAACAGAATAGAATAGAATAGAATAGAATAGAATAGAATAGAATAGAATAGAATAGAGCTGGAAGGGATCTTGGAGGTCTTCTAGTCCAGCCCCCTGCTCAACCAGGAGAACCTATACTCAGACAGGTGAATGTCTAGTCTCTTCTTAAAAATCTCCATTGATGGAGTGCCCACAATTTCTGGGGGTAAGCTGTTCCACTGGTTGATTGTTCTCACTGTCAGAAAATTTCTTCTTAATTCCTGGTTGCTTCTCTCTTTGATATGTTTCCAACCATTGTTTCTCATCCTTCCCTCTGGTGCTTTGGTGAATAATGTGGCCTCCTCTGCCATGTGGCAGCCCCTCAGATACTGAAACACTGCTATCATGTCTCCCCTATTTCTTCTTTTCTTTAGACTTGCCAAACCCAAGTCCCACAGCCGTTCTTCATATGTTTTAGTCTCCAGGCCTTTGATCACCATAGTTGCTTTTCTCTGAATTTTTTCCAAACTCTCAACATCTCTTTTTTTGTGTGTGATACGGTGAACTATTCCTTTGCCTTTTGAAAAAACACCTTTGAATCCTGTGGATTAGCGGTTCTAGTTCAGGGGTGTCAAACATGCCACATCAGACGATGTGTCGTGATGTATAGCAACTTTTTCCCCATTGCCAGACCTGGGGTGGGCGAGGTTTCGGCACGACGCATCCAACCCGCAGGCCAGCAGTTTGACAACCCTGTTCTAGTTGGTGGACGACTGAGAACTCTTAAAAGTAAACCAAGGAAAACTGATTACATCGTCATGCATATTCATATAATTTGTTCCCTTCTTTCCCCTTGGATATCCATGAAAGCCTCTCTCCAGGTCAAAGGATAGCAATTCTTCCCCTCCCTACGTTTTAACATTTGCTTCTTTGTTGTGTCTGCTTGGGAAATAAAGCTTATTTCTCACAGATTGTTTCTCAATTTTTTTTCTCAAACCGTATCTTCCATAGCACAGGCTGAATCAACCTTGAGCCTGGTGGGACGCGAACCTGCACTAATTGCAGGCAGCTGGTGTTACTTAAGGAGGCATTAGCCCACTGCTCCACCAAGGCTCTAAAATGATTTAGTTCATGGTTCTATAGAAAAGCTTTTGCCTTTTGTTGTTTATTACCCAAGCCATTTTATTATTATTATTATTATTATTATTATTATTATTATTATTATTATTATTATTATTATCATTATCATTATTATCATCATTATTATTGTTGTTGTTGTTGTTGTTGTTGTTGTAATTTTAAAAGTACTAGGCTAATCCACCTATTATAAGCCATTTTAGAAAAGAAAATGAATGGAAGGTCTCCCTAACTTTTTCTCTCTTTTTTTTGTCATGTAAAAGCTACATTATCTCACCCTTTTCAAATTAGAGGGAATGAGTTTTCTTGCATTGTTGCCCTGTCTTTAAAGACATTATTGTGGCATGTTTATTGTTTAAAACAAAACAAAAGAAAGAAACACTGAGTTAAAATCTACAGTATTATTGCAGGAAAGGAAGGCGGGGAAGGAGGGAGGAGTTAGCAAGCCTCAATGTGATTTTGCTGTATGTGGCTCTGGAGAGATCTTGCACCCTCCTAGTCCATTGCTGGATAGTTCTGTCCTCCATCACCCTGATTTTTAACTAACTCCCAAGTTGTCTCTAAAATGGACCCCGGATACAAAGAGTATGAACAGAAAACCAAAAGCTTTGGCTCACCATTTCCCCCCCAAAGGCATCACTTGTGTCTCTTTAGCTGCAAAGACAACCTACGCCACAGTGATAGGTAAGTTTGCAGGGTTATTACGCAACAGTGTCTGAGTCCAACTTCTTAAAACTGGGGAGAAAAAATAGTCACTAAACAACATGACAAAACAGAAACTGATTCTTGGAGGGTTTTTTTTTTTTGCCCAAACTGAAATGTTATGATATTCTACTCCTAGGTGGTAAAACTAAATCCCAGCAATGTTTGAGTGTAATTCCTAGCCAGTCATGTTCCAAGTCAATTTCGTGTCATTCTTCTATAATGGCAGCATTATACAGTATGCATCATGGAATAGATTTATATTGCCAGGATTAATTCTGCATTTAAAACAAAGAACTATTCAAAAGTTTACCAATCACAATTTTCTTTGATAGTAGTTGTCTTCTGCAAGGTTATCTTTATATTAAAATCTTTCTGCTCTATTTACTAGGATTTCTCTAAATACTTGTGGTTTTTTTGTAAGGCTTAAGGAATCACGGTGACTCTTTCATTATCTTTCTCACTATTGACTTGCTATCTCATGCAGCTTTGGCTATTTTTTAAAAAAATTCCATTCGTTTCCATCTTACCTTGTCGGAGACGCTAGGTGGCTTAATTAAATGATGGCTTAACAAAATTATATTCAAGCAGAGTGTGGTTAGCGTAGAGTTAAAACATGCAAGATACAGAAAGAAATTGAAATTCTTTTTCTTGGAGAAAACTTAGAGGAACCTTTTCAAATGTTAGAAATTACTTTATTCCTTCCACATTATCTGAATATTTTTTTTCTTCCTTCCCAGTTAATACAATATCCCTGTTGTCACTCTCTGCCTTTTACTTCAGGCACCGTTTTTATAGCAATGTTCACTACAACAGTGTGATGAGAAAAACCAAGATTTCTCTCTCTCTCACATACACACACAAAAGCTACTTTGACAACAATTTCACCTCCATTTCATAAAGGGAGTTAATAAAGTTGAACTCTCAATTGGAGAAGTTGACACTTCAATGGAACAGCATTCTCCAGTCAAAAATGCAACAGTCTTAACTTTTAATCTCTCGTTCATTTGGTGTCATTTCATTTCATTTCATTTCTTACTTTCTTTTTATTTTCTTTTTTCTTTTGAGATTTTCTGTTTGACTGGTTAATGGCACACAATAACCAACTGTGGTCTGTGTTAAAAAAAATGAAATGGAGGGAAATGGATGGCAGTTTTCATCTTTCTTGCTATTGTTCTCTTTCTTTCTCTTTCTCTTTCTCTCTCTAATCCACATTAGTGTTTCACCACACAACTACTCAGTTGTTACATGGATTTTGACTCATGCATACCTACTGTATGAGACCTTAACCCCAGACACATATACATGGAAATTGCTGAAAGTGCCTTTGTAAGAACACCTTTGCAACAAACTGAATTGGATTGATCAAGTGGAGGTAGAGATAAATTCTAAAGAGGGCCAGTTCCTATTGTTTATGTGGTAGTCCATATTATTGTCTTCTTTGGTTCCTTATAACTTATGATGTTCCTCCTCCTCCTCCTCCTCCTCCTCCTCCTCCTCCTCCTCCTCCTCCTCCTCCTCCTCTTTTTTCCCTTTCATTCTACAGGAATAGATAAGTATTTCTTTAAACTGTATCTTTCACAAGATGACTTAAGAAGAGATGAAAGTGGGTAAGAGGGATGGAGGAAGATGCCTGAATATTGCCCTTAAAAGGGCCTAATATTTTGAAGGATTAAAAAGAACAAAGCCATTCATCTCTCTCTCCCTAGTAACCTAAGATCTCGAATGTAAGGTACAATGACAGTGTTTACAACCCAGCACAACAGAAGGCAATGAGTGGTTTTCAAGATTTTTTTTTTTGAAAGGAACCTGAAGCTCAAAGAGATCCCAACTTAGAAACCAAAGAGATCGCTGAATGTCTTTAGCAACAGGCTAAAAGTTTAGGGAAACCAGCACAGAAATTGAATTTAATTACTCCACTGGGGAGATGTGTTTCAGTGGATCTTGCTTGATTTAAAGCAAATTGGAGTTGCCCTCCTAACACTGAAGATCAAGCAGTGCTTCCCCTAACATTCTCTTCCAGATGTGGATACTGAAGTCACATGTTAAAGCAGTAGCCTATCTTTGGCCAAATTTTGCTATGTTGGCTTATATCAGAAGAACGTTTGTATATCAAAATGTATGTTAGTCAAGTCTCTCTCTCTCTCTCTCTTTTATATACTTGTAAGTTGTTATGAAGGGACGTGGTGGCTCAGTGGGTTAGGACGCTGAGCTTCTCGATCAGAAGGTCAGCAGTTTGGTGGGTCGAATCCCAAGTGCCGCATAACAGAGGGAGCGCCTGTTACTCGTCCCATCTTCTGCCAACCTAGCAGTTCGAAAGCACGTATTAAATGCAAGTAGGAAAATAGGGACCACTCTGGTGGGAAGGTAACAGCGTTCCGTGCGCCT
Organism: Vipera ursinii; assembly: GCF_947247035.1. Classification (NCBI taxonomy): domain Eukaryota; kingdom Metazoa; phylum Chordata; class Lepidosauria; order Squamata; family Viperidae; genus Vipera; species Vipera ursinii. The sequence goes on from NC_139514.1 coordinate 110,903,165, forward strand.
TTGGCGTCTAGTCATGCCGGCCACATGACCACGGAGACGTCCTCGGACAAGTGCTGGCTCTTCGGCTTTGAAACGGAGATGAGCACTGGCCCCTAGAGTCAGAAACGACTAGCATGCACGTGCGGGGGAACCTTTACCTTTACCTTTAAGTTGTTATGATCCTTCTCAGTGAAAAATCTGGCCTCTTGTTCCATGAAGAGCCTTATACAGACTAAAAAATAATAATTGCACTGGGTCAAGTTTTCCTATGAACTATTTAAAAACAATACTGAAAAAAAAGAGAGAGAAGAAACTCTGCCGTTCTGGCAGTCCTTTAATGAACCCAAATGATTGATAGGGTTTTCTATAAGCAAACAGCTATACAGAAACAGTAAAATGAGAAAGAGGATTCATGGAATAACATTATGCTAATCCCAAGAAACTAATTCTGGTGATATACGGCTACTGCCTATATCCCATTCACCACCCCACTCACCAAACAAGAATTGCACTGCTGAGACAATTCAGAACCTTGCTGTCACCATGCAGCACTTCGCACTGAGTCGATGCCAGAGGAGTTACAATGGGGAAACACATCCTTTCATGACTATTATTTCATTCCTCACATATTTGGGGTCAGTGGAAATCAGTGGAGTGGACTGGATGATTAGTAAAAGTGAAAGTTTAGTTTTGATTACTCAGAAGGGCATCCCACTGGGATCAATAGGGCATTCTCCCTGGTAAACACTCATTATGTGGATATTCTGAAGACAACTCCTTTGCTAGGCTTAAGCGTAGGTTTATTTACGCAGGCAAGACAAAGCACCCCGCTGATCCTGAAAGACATATTATTATATGAATATTGTTCTCTATCTCTTGGTAGTAATCCTCATGAATACTCTCCATTTTTTTCTCTCTAAGTTGCTATTACAGATTTGCAGAGAATTTGGCATAATTCAATAAAAGACAGGACAGGCTGTAAATGTGAACGAAGGGGTAAGCAGCATTAGTTTATGACAACAAAGTGAGCCAAGTGTAAAGTAGCATCTTCAAGACTAACCAACTTGCTCAGGAAAAACAAAATGCCCAAATAAAGTTGTCTGGTCTTGAAGACTCTGTGTCTACATCTAAGACAGTTTAACTGAAGGTTTTGAAATGGGTGCTCATTGCTAACCTTATTCTCCACAAATCCCAAGACCTGTGAGATCCCGTGGCCATGAGAAAGCATCAAGAAGTCCATTTGGTTAGAGTTAGGGTTACTTATTACTATTCTAATGTTGACGTAATAGTTTGAATAGTGGACTATCTAAGGTCACAAGGAAAAAACTTACTGTACTTCAGTGAGTATCTCAGAGCTGGTCAAATCACTACATAAAATAAGAAAGCATTTGATCTGGAAAAACAACAGAAGACTGTGAGTTTACTATTATTGTTATTTGTTATTATCATCATCGTCAACAACAATGTGTGTTTGCCAAATAACTTGATTGGAATAGCGGTACTGTAGAAATTTTATATTTGACATGCATCTACTTTTTTTCCCCTCATTCAATCATGTCTGATTCTCTCTGGACAAGCCCCTCCAAGTTTTCTTGGCAAGGTTTATCAGAAGTGGTTTGCCACTGATTTCTCCCCAGGACCGAGAGAGAGGCACTGGCCCAAGGCCATTCAGTTGGCTTTGTGCCCAAGGCAAGACTTGAAATCACAATCTTTTAGTTTCCAGCCTGGTGCCTTTGCCACTACACCAGACTACGATTACCTACATCTAATTGCAGCAAAAGAATTTTACAAGGTTTCATTTGTTTGTCTTTATGAGTGCCTTTGACATTCAGAGATTTTCAGTGTAAACATTCAGGCTGCCTCCAATTGAGTTTAATTCCTAGTGACTTCATGGACACATTCATGTTGTTTTCCTGAAAATAGTAGAGCAATACCTTAGCTCTGTCTTCTTTTATGACACTTCTCGTATTTCCAGTAGAGCCTACAGCTGGACAATTGGCTAGTGTCTTCCTACCCAAGTGATCCTGAAACCTTTTGTGAATGAACAAAGTTATCTAGATAAAACAGGGCTTTATCCAAAGCATTTTTAGAGACCTGGGAAGGAAGAAAAGGGCCTTGCTCCATCTCATATCACCCAAACCCACCCCATTTGCTATTTCCTTTTAGATCCTGAATTTTCATTTAGGTGGTACAAGAATCTTGGTCAAGAATTTATCCCCATTTCTTCTGTGCTGGCTTGTCATTTGTCTAAGGCTGTGGAGGACCCTCTCTCTATGCCATAGAGTCTATGGAATTAGATGGTTTAACTTCTTCTCTGGGCTCTTGATGTAAAATGCTTCTCCAGCCCTTGACCCATATTCAGCCAGGCAGATGGAGCTGTACAGTTGCCACATCTGTCTCACTAATGGGTGCTAATCTTGGCATTTGAATTCCTAGTGTGGCACTTCAATGCAAGAGGTATCAGCCCATCTGGACCAGACAGCTGTAACTTGCCATTGTTCTTGGGGGGGGGGAAGAAAAGCATCCCACTTTTACACTGTTATATTGACAATTGTTTTTTTTTCCCATTCCCCTCTCACAGCACAGTAGAGCCTTGTGATTGACACAACCAATGGTGACATATCACAACATAATACGTTTGCGGCGAGGGGACAAAAAACCCCGAAGCCGCATGGCAACAGGTGATCAAAGGATCCCACGTCCTCTGGAGTTTTCTTCTGTGGAAATCAATGGGAAGAAAGTGAATTTTTTTTAAAAAAAGAAAGAAATCAGCTCAGCGGCCCACATTTGCATAAGCTAGTGGAGGAAAACACTCTTTGTGAATTGTGTTTGTTCTCTTCAGCCTGGAGGCGCTGACAAAGAACTGCATATGTCCCTCATACATCATGTGAGACATAAATAATAAAAGTAGTTAATTATGAACGATCCACTTTCTCCCATTCTGTAAAATGTACCTGCTGTTTCCCCTTTTTTGTTGTCTCAGATGCAGTTCAAAGAAAATCCAGGCGTAATGCTCTTTAAATGAAAACATCAAGGAGAATAGAACAGGTTTTGCTTGTTGGAAAAACCAAGGGGGAAAATTAGTAAATAAACAAGCACATTGGGTTTTACAGGATTACGTGGTTAGAGACACCGATAAATTCTTTGTAAAATTAGGGAGATTTCTGAGTTTGGGGTTGCAATCTCCCACCTCTGCTCTCCACACCATTTCTGAAGATACTTTAGTAATACCGTGTTTCCCCCAAAGTAAGACCTACCCTGAAAATAAGCCCTAGGTAGATTTTTTGGGGGGTGGGCCTAATATAATCCCTACCCCCAAAATAAGCACATGCCTCAAAATCAAGCTGAGGCAGAGAAACAAAATTTAGTACAAATAATAATAATAATAATAATAATAATAATAATAATAATAATAATAATAATAATAATAATAATAATAATAATTTTATTTATATACCGCCCTTCTCCCGAAGGACTCAGGGCGGTGAACAGGGCAAGCATAAAAAATACAAGAATACAAAAGTTAAAAAGGATTAAATATATGCCCGACTAAAAACAATAATTACAAATATTAAGATAACAATAAAAGAAACCCCACCCATCCCCCATCAGGCCAGGCCGGCTTGTTCGAATAAGAATGTCTTTAGGTCGCGACAGAAGGAGCGAAGGTCGGGCGCCATCTGGAGCTCAACCGGTAACCGATTCCATAGCTCTGTGGCGCCCACAGAGAAGGACCTCCCCCTGGGGGCCACCAATCGACATTCTCTGATCGGTGGCACCCTGAGGAGGCCCTCTCTGTGGGAACGCACAGGGCGGAGGGAAGTTGATGCCGGCATAGTCAAATGACAGTCTTCTTTTCCTGGAGAAAGGTATAAGACAGGGGTCAGCAACCTGAAACAGTGAAAGAGCCACTCAGAACCGGTTCCCTCCCAAAAGGAAAAACTGGGAGCTTCAAAAAATGTGTGCGCATGTGCGTACTTGCGCACATGCGCAGAACAGGGTTTAAATGAAGAGTGGAGCCAAGGCAAGATATGCACCTACCCTGCATATTTGAATTGATCGGTTGAACTTTTTTAGTCTCACTTTTTTTTTTTTTGGAGTACACATAGCAGAAGACTGGGAGCCGCAGGAGACGGCTGAAAGAGCCGCATGCAGCTCTGGAGCCGCGGGTTGCAGACCTGTGGTATAAGAGAAAGGCACAAAAGACACTCAATTATAATATCTGTTTGGAAGAATAAAATGGCCTTGCAAGACTTGTTACTACAAAAATAGAGTTGACAGTGACTTAAAGCCATCATCCACTGTGAAAAGGAGAGGAAATGTCTGATAGGAAAGTGAGACTCTTCCAGGAAGGAAGGAAGGAAGGAAGGAAGGAAGGAAGGAAGGAAGGAAGGAAGGAAGGAAGGAAGGAAGGAAGGAAGGAAGGGAGGAAGGGAGGAAGGTTGGTTCCTAATTATCCTATAATGTGACATTTTATTTTTTTATTTTCATTTTTTTTATTACATTTATATCCCGCCCTTCTCCAAAGACTCAGGGCGGCTTACAAGCTTAGCAGTAGCCTTCATTCTATGTATATGCCTGCTTATTAGGGCTTTCACACCCCCCCCAAGTGGCATTATTACAAAGTCAGCTTATTGCCCCCAACAATCTGGGTCCTCATTTTACCTAACTTGGAAGGAGGGAAGGCTGAGTCAACCCTGAGCCTGGTGGGATGCGAACCTGCAATAATTGCAGGCAGCTGGTGTTACTTAAGGAGGCATTAGCCCACTGCTCCACCAAGTCTTTGAAAAAACTACATTTACAATGTATATAGGAGCCCTTGGAGTTAAGAAGGGACTTTGTGGGTAGAACATCCCCATCAACTTTGAGGCCTCAGTTAAGATGATAGCTCTTTCTATTGGTTTCTAACTCTTCTCAAGAGCTGATGCATTCCCACTTTTCTATTTTACAGCAGAAACCTATCTGTACCATATATAACATATCTTTCCACGGAATAGTAAGAAGATGTAGTACTGTTATCATTCCTCCTGTCACTCAAGGTTGCTCTTCACAGGCAGTGAGAGAAACACCAACATCCAAGAGCTCTGGTGGCACAGTGATTAGAATGCAGTATTGCAGGCTAATTCTGCCCACAGCCAAGAGTTCGATCCTGACCGGCTCTAAGTTGACTCAGCCTTCCATCCTTCAGAGGCTGGTAAAATGAGGACCCAGACTGTTGGGAGACAATATGCTGACTCTGTAAACTGCTTAGAGAGGGCTATGAAGCACTGTATATAAGTCTGCTATGGTTATTGCTGTCTGGCTAGTTCAGCAGATGCTGTTTCCTGTCCTGTTGCATTGTGTTCGAAAGCAGTTAAAATACACAAAGTGGAATTGAAAGCCTTGCTAATAATAAGATCAATCCAAGGGCTTTTTTTCTGATGCTTGCCCACAGGGAATATGGGTCTATAGAAATTACAGTATGGATAGGGGGGAATGAGTTTAGCTGGTAGGGCTATATGACAATATCGCAAGCATGGCCTTGTAGTCCTGTTGTAAAACTAACATTTATAAGGAGACCTTACTTCGGATAATTTGGGTATAGAATAGGAATACTTTCTCACCAAAGCAAGATTTCAAATTACAGTATTGAATTTCCGCAAAGAGCATTTGCAACAAAGCCAGAATCAGTTTTGGAGCTGTATGTTCCCATGTGCCAATTAATTTCCACTTTGGCTGCAGTATATCTGAATTTGCTGAACAAAATGCCTAATAATTAGGCCTTGTTTGAAATAGCAGGATCTCTTGCTTCACTTCATCTTCTGGGTCCTGGGCTTGTTAGATAGCATTCTGCTCAAAGTTCTTAAAGGAGGAATTATATTATTATTATTATTATTATTATTATTATTATTATTATTATTATTATTATTATTATTATTATTATTATTATTATTATTATTATTATTTAAAAATATTACTTTATAAGTTGCTCAAGGTGGCCCACATACTTAATTATCCTTCCTGCTCCAAATGTCCACACAGAAACTCTGTGAAATGGGCTGGGTAGAGAGAGACAGAGACTGACCCAAATTATCCCAGCCAGTTTTCATGCTTAAGGCAGGACTAGAACTCACAGTATCCTGCTGATTGGCCTAAAAGTACCCACCTGGCTTTCATGCCTAAGGTGGGACTAGAACTCACAGTTTCCTGGTTTCTAGGCCAGCATCTTAACCACTAGACCAGACTCATCTATCTATCTATCTATCTATCTATCTATCTATCTATCTATCTATCTATCTATCCATCCATCTATTATCTATCTATCTATGTATCTATCTATCTATCTATCTATCTATCTATCTATCTATCTATCTATCTACCTACCTACCTACCTATCTATCTATCCATCCATCATCTACACAGAGAGACACCTTTTATAGTGTGAAAATCCCTAAAATAAAATAAAATTGTCAAAGGCACGGAACAATTTATCGATTATATTCTGTCATTCCCACATACATACCACTCTTAAAGTATCAGTTAAGCTCAAACAGTATTCTTCCAACCTTTACATTCCATTTTAGTGAAGGACTTAAATGCTTTCCCCTTGCACTAACCTTGAACATTTCCAATGTATTCTTTTTATTAAAAGTTAATAATCATAGTAGAGCATTATAGAAGCCTTATAGAACCGCTTATCCTATTGAGTCCAAGTTCCTGCTGAATCTACAACACGTATATTGATACAAATATATCACAATATGTTGCTAACACCGGGGGGGGGGGAATGTATGCAATGCAAAAGTAATAATAATAATAATAATAATAATAATAATAATAATAATAATAATAATAATAATAATAATAATAATAATAATAATACACTCGGTTGTTATCTCAAACTGATCCTAACTTTTACACTTGTTCCCTTATAAACACTATTGTTATACTAATGAAAACATTATATAAATGTGTAGAAAAAAGACCTATTTATTCTATAATCTAAAACAATGGGTTATAATTGTTTAAAGTTAGATTTAGTTCTTTCATTCCATTTATAATTTGTTCTGCTAATCCCTGTGGAGATTTTGCTTTCTGTAGAAATAGAATTGTCACATTCTCACATTCTTAAGCTTCCTTTTAAACATGGGTGGCCTAAAGTAGGTCAGTTTGTATCTTCCACCTCAATTTTTGTTGCAGATTTCGAAAACTTTCTAAACGACTGTATGTTATTAGAAAAGGATATTTTATGCTTATAATGGCCTGCCTGCTTGCAAAAATGTGTGCAATTTCATATTGATTTAATTGTAATATATCTTACGGGTTGCTGAAAGTTATGTAAACACATATTAATATTGTGCCATGTTCCTTAATTATGCCAAAATAGATCACAATAGCAGTCAGATACACAAACGCATAAACAATAATGAATACATTTGAACCCATTAAGGACATAAATGTCTAGTGGAATAAATAGACCAAATAAACAAAGCCTGAAAATCATTTGCCAAAATGTCATTAGTATTGTGGCCATAAATAGGATGTCTTGGTAATATAGTGCACAGCACACACTAAGTGTTCTCCACATACAGTATCTTGACCTGTGGTATCCTTAGTCGCTGTTTTCATATTTCTACTGGTGGCTTTCTCCTTTCAGCTCATCCAGAAAGGTTTCTGAGGACCCATCCATTCATCTTTACAATTCTACATGGGGAAAGAGAAACAGAAGATCTCCCTCGTCTTCATGATCATCTTTTCTATCTCCCAAACCTTCTGAATTTTGCCTGGAATGCATCTAAGTTGGATTTGATGGATCTCTCAGATTGCTGTGATTCCATGACAGCCTGTGATCCTGGCAGCTGAGTCCAGGGAATCTGAGGAGGAGGAGGAGAAGGGGTCTGGGGAGCCATCGGTGTTAGAGGAAGGCTCTGATGAGCTTTAAGACTTACATTCCAGTGAGGAGCTGGGCCCTTCCGTTCATGCTCAGGATGAGATGCAGCTGGGTGGGGAGGCTGGGTTGGATTTGGAGGACGCATAACTGGAGGTCATGAGAGATGCCTGCAAATGAAGACAGGCCAGGAGAGTAGGCTAGAGAGAGGCAATGGGGCAACTCCGGGGGAGGGGGAGAAGGCATTGAGAAGCCACGCCTTGAGGACTGAATTACAAAAAAGGAATGTGTGGGCGGTGCTGGTTGCTGAAGGCAACCGTTGCAAAGTATTTCATGGGATCGTGTTCTGTTGGTATTGCCGGTGACTAATTCTCTGTTTTGCATTGTGTTTCGTGTGGACAATTTTCTCCATTTGGACTGTGTTTTGTTACCTTTGTTTTTGGACCATTTGGCAGATTTGTTACCAATATTAAAAGGGGTTTTGTTTTCTTCTGAGTCTCCAGCCTACTTGTCAAAAGGGATTTTGTCCTTGTGCATTTAACAAGGATGTACATGGGCTGGGATAGAACACAGATACCAGGATGGAACAAGCATGGTGTGTGAATCTGTAGAGGACTATCGGTCCTTTCTAATTGATAATAGAATACATGGAAAAGTTAGCTGATCAGAGCTCACTTGCACTCACCCAGTTCTTACTTTTCTCTTGTCTTTAAGTACATGTAACTCCTCCCTCCTCATAAGAATAAATAAGTTGCTATTGTTTCTCCAGGTTACTACTCATCCTTTCCAAACTTCTAATTTTGGCCTACCAACAATATGGCCTTTGAGTCCCATTTCAATAATAATAATAATAATAATAATAATAATAATAATAATAATAATAATAATAATAATAACAACAACAACAACAACAACAACAACAATAATAACAATAATAATAACAACAATAATAATAACAATAACAATAACAATAATAATAAAAATTGATTAACTCTTTGATTAATTTCCATCCATTGCTTCTTGTCCTGCCTTCAGGTGCTTTGGAGAATAGCTTGACTCCCTCTTCTTTGTGGCAACTCCTAAGATATTGGAAGACTGCTATCATGTCACCTTTCGTCCTTCTCTTCATTAAACTAGACATACCCCATTCCAGCAACCGTTCCTTATATGTTTTAGCGTCCAGTCCTTTAATTATCTTTGTTGCTCTTCTCTGCACTCTTTCTAGAGTCTCAACATCTTTTTTACATCGTGGTGACCATAACTGGATGCAGTATTCCAGGTGTGGCCTTACCAAGGCATTGTAAAGTGGTATTAACACTTCACATGATCTTGATTCTATCCCTCTGTTAATGCAGCCTAGCACTGTGTTGACTTTTTTTTGACAGCTGCAGCACACTGCTGGCTCATATTTAAATGATTGCCCACTAGGACTGCGAGAGCCCTCTCACAATTGCCACTATTGAGCAAGGTACCACCTATACTGTACCTGTGCATTTGGGTTTTCTTGCCTAAATGTAGAACCTTACTTTTCTCAACATCGAATTCCATTTTGTTAGATAGCACCCAATGTTCAAGTCTAATTTGAGAAGCAGAAACTACATTGACTTTGTCTCCATTGCTTGTCTCCTGGATATAATTACTATTTCTTAGCTGCAGAAATCCAGGTGATTTCTAGAAATCAGAAGGGATTAGATTTTTTTTTCTCTCTCTGTCCCCATGTAACAATCCTCTAGATCAGGCATGTCAAACTGCCAGCCTGTCGGCCAGATGTGTCACGCCGAAACCGCTCCCATCCCATTGCCGGCAATGGGGGAAAAGTCCTGATATGTTGTGCAACGTCACATGATGTCACGAGTTTGACATGCCTGCTCTAATCTTAGCTAACAAAATCTTGTTGCCCTGATATCAGGAATGAAGCCTCCTGACAGATATAAGCATCTGGCCTATTTATTCATGTGTTCTCTCTCTTCCCTTCCTCATTTCTTTCTTTTATTTGCTTGCTACTGTGAGAATGAATGTGATGGTGAGCTGCAAAGAGTTAGAAAGTTTTGCAATTGTTGTGAGTTGAATTGTTCCCCATAAAGGTGTAACTCAGCTGCCTCCTTTTTCCCTTCCATTTTCGTCCTGTGGCTCTTGAATATTGGCAGCTGAACCTGTGAAAGGAGTACAATCTCCAGTGTACTTGTCATAATGGCTTGGGCTAAATGGATTTTTGAAGGACTTCTTCACTCTGGCTAAATTCAATTAGGATTTCCTTTTGACAGGGGTTTTTCTCAATATGATACAGTACACAGACGCAATCAATGGATTTAGTCCTGCCCCCCCCCCAGAAGACTGTTTTACTGTACAATTAAACTCTTGTCTTATTCTACTACTTTTTTATTTCTATAAGTTTACAGCTATTTCATGTTCTTATTTAATCTACTTAGTTCTATCTCGAGGTTCTATATTTGTATTCCTCTCTTGGTAGCACTATTTGAGGGGCTGCCACGAAGAAGAGGGGGGGGAACTATTCTCCAAAGCACCAGAGGGCAGGACAAGAAATAATGGTTGGAAGCTGATCAAAGAGAAAAGCAACCTGGAATTAAGGTGAAACTTCCTAACAGTGAGGACAATTAACCAGTGGAACAGCTTGCCTCCAGAAATCATGGGTTGGACTAGAAGACCTCCATGTTCCCTTCCAATTCTGTTATTCTATTCTATTCTATTCTATTCTATTCTATTCTATTCTATTCTATTCTATTCTATTCTATTCTATTCTATTCTGTTCTGTTCTGTTCTGTTCTGTTCTGTTCTGTTCTACATTCTATTCTATTCTATTCTATTCTATTCTATTCTATTCTATTCTATTCTATTCTATTCTATTCTATTCTATTCTATTCTATTCTACATTCCGTTCCGTTCCGTTCCGTTCTGTTCTGTTCTGTTCTATTCTATTCTACATTCCATTCCATTCCATTCCACTCCGTTCCATTCCATTCCATTCCATTCCATTCCATTCCATTCTATTCTATTCTATTCTATTCTATTCTATTCTATTCTATTCTATTCTATTCTATTCTATTCTATTCTATTCTACATTCCATTCTATTCTATTCTGTTCTGTTCTGTTCTATTCTATTCTACATTCCATTCCATTCCATTCCACTCCGTTCCATTCCATTCCATTCCATTCCATTCCATTCTATTCTATTCTATTCTATTCTATTCTATTCTATTCTATTCTATTCTATTCTATTCTATTCTATTCTATTCTATTCTATTCTACATTCCATTCTATTCTATTCTGTTCTGTTCTGTTCTATTCTATTCTACATTCCATTCCATTCCATTCCCCTCCGTTCCATTCCATTCCATTCCATTCCATTCTATTCTATTCTATTCTATTCTATTCTATTCTATTCTATTCTATTCTATTCTATTCTATTCTATTCTATTCTATTCTATTCTACATTCCATTCTATTCTATTCTGTTCTGTTCTGTTCTATTCTATTCTACATTCCATTCCATTCCATTCCCCTCCGTTCCATTCCATTCCATTCCATTCTATTCTATTCTATTCTATTCTATTCTATTCTATTCTATTCTATTCTATTCTATTCTATTCTATTCTATTCTATTCTGTTCTGTTCTATTCTATTCTACATTCCATTCCATTCCATTCCCCTCCGTTCCATTCCATTCCATTCCATTCCATTCCATTCCATTCTATTCTATTCTATTCTATTCTATTCTATTCTATTCTATTCTATTCTATTCTATTCTATTCTATTCCATTCCATTCCATTCCATTCCATTCCATTCCATTCCATTCCATTCCATTCTATTCTATTCTATTCTATTCTATTCTATTCTATTCTATTCTATTCTATTCTATTCTATTCTATTCTAATTCTTCCTCTATTCTATTCTATTCTATTCTATTCTATTCTATTCTATTCTATTCTATTCTATTCTATTCTATTCTATTCCATTCCATTCCATTCCATTCCATTCCATTCCATTCCATTCTATTCTATTCTATTCTATTCTATTCTATTCTATTCTATTCTATTCTATTCTAATTCTTCCTCTATTCTATTCTATTCTATTCTATTCTATTCTATTCTATTCTATTCTATTCCATTCCATTCCATTCCATTCTATTCTATTCTATTCTATTCTATTCTATTCTATTCTATTCTATTCTATTCTATTCTATTCTATTCTATTCTATTCTATTCTAATTCTTCCTCTATTCTATTCTATTCTATTCTATTCTATTCTATTCTATTCTATTCTATTCTATTCCATTCCATTCCATTCCATTCTATTCTATTCTATTCTATTCTATTCTATTCTATTCTATTCTATTCTATTCTATTCTATTCTATTCTATTCTATTCCATTCTATTCTATTCCATTCCATTCTATTCTATTCCATTCCATTCTATTCTATTCTATTCTATTCTATTCTATTCTATTCTATTCTATTCTATTCTATTCTATTCTATTCTATTCTATTCTATTCTATTCTATTCATCTCTGTGTTTTCTTATCTTGACTATTTCTTAGCTCTTTAAATCTTTCCCCTTTCCCCAGATCTTCAACTCTTGCAGCCAAAGTCAGTCTATTTGCATGTAAAAATCCTTTTCACTCCTTTAGAGCCTCGTGGATGGACTTTTCTCTCTCCCACAGTACTCTCAGGCCTCTGTTTATGGAGCTGGTTGGGAGAGCTTTGCACCTGCATGCAGTGGACCTGATTGGGTTTGTGGGTTCTCGCTGCTCCTTGCTCCTTTCCTCCCTGCTTTCAGCTGTGCCTCTCAACACTCTCTCAGCTTCACAAAACAAAGTTTTCCTTTTTCCATCTGAAGGTTGAGGTGCTTCATATTGGAATTGAGGTTTCTCTTTCCTGGATCTTTATCAATAATGGTTAGTCCCAATGACCCTTGAGGGTCGATATTATCCACTACTGGAAATGCTAGTTTAGGCTTTGGGACAGAAGGATGCAAAGAACAGAGTGCCTTTCAAAGGTGCAATCAAGAATGGACTTTGAAAGTTTCCAACCTGGCGGATATGGCAAAGATTTCAGCATATTTGAAAGAACAATCGCAACAGAGATACATTGTGGAATGGAGAAGATGGATTGAATATATTCGGAATAAATATGGGACTAAAAAGTTTCATTTAGCATTTGAATAAGTATTAGTTTTATATGATGTATTATTAGTTTATTCATTATTTAATTTAGTTATGTCTCAGGGGACTTAAGGGACGCGGTGGCTCAGTGGGTTAGGACGCTGAGCTTGTCGATCAGAAGGTCGGCAGTTTGGCGGGTCGAATCCCGAGTGCCGCGTAGCAGAGTGAGCGCCTGTTACTCGTCCCAGCTTCTGCCAACCTAGCAGTTCGAAAGCAGGTAAAAATGCAAGTAGAAAAATAGGGACCACTACGGTGGGAAGGTAACAGCGTTCCGTGTGCCTTTGGTGTCTAGTCATGCCGGCCACATGACCACGGAGACGTCCTCGGACAAGCGCTGGCTCTTCAGCTTTGAAACGGAGATGAGCACCGGCCCCTAGAGTCGGAAACGACTAGCACACATGTGCGGGGGAACCTTTGCCTTTACTTTTTAAGGGGACTTAAAGTGCAATAGAATTTTATGTGGTTTTTTTTTTAGTTTGTTAGCATATTTTAGTTTAAGTTTGTAAACTTTATACCCTGTATTAAGCTCTGGGAAGTCGGGCGGGGGCGGGGATAAGGGAGGGTAAGGGGGAGGGGAGGGAGGAAGCTTATGTTTTTTTAAAAAAATTGTATTGTAAAACTTTTCAATAAAAAGGTGCAATCAAGAATAAGGAAAATTAATTTCTATCTCCTTCACAGCTATCTAGATAACATGCCTGTTTACAATTCCCTTGTTATCACACAAATTCTCCCATTAATGAGAGGTCAGGGCTGTTTTAACTTTCCTTCCAAGATGGTGCAAAAACTCTGGATCCCAGGAAGGGTGGGGGGGGGGAAAGTCTGTTCACATGAGATTCTTCCTTTGAGGTGTGTCTTTTCTCCAAGCCAGCAGACCAGTCTACACATCTCCTCATATCAAAATTCTTAGCTCAACTATAAAGATAGGACCTGTCCACTAGTAATGACCCATTCATAAATGTAAGCTACAGTATGGGTTCAAGTCAACAGATGGTGCTTCTGTACCGCTTATCAAATACTCTTTGCAATGGAGAGTAAGTCAATGAACCCAAATACTCACATGCACATGCCCATGCATGGATGCACAAACACACACACACACACACACACACACACACAGAGAGAGAGAGAGAGAGAGAGAGAGAGAGAGAGATTTTTAACAAACCACCGCGGTTAGGTTACATATTTTCTTCAAAATTCAGATTCTTTCTACAGCCATTACATCCCAACTAAACTTACTAAAGGCCACCAGCAATGGGACTCTTTTGCATTCTGTAATTCTGTGATACTGCTTGCTAATGTACACTTTACGTCAATACTGCAAACTGATAAAATGTTGAAAGCAAAGAACTTGGATCTGTATAATAGCAATAGGCTTTGCACTTAGACTTATATACCGCTTCGTAGTTCTTTACAGCCCTCTCTAAGCTGTTTTCAGAGCTCTCAACAATTGGATTCCTCATTTTGCTGACCTCGGAAGGATGGAAGGCTAAGTCAACCTTGAGCCAGTCAAGATCGAACTCCTGGCAGTCAGCAGAGTTAGCCTGCAGCACTGCATTCTAATCACTGCACCCGCCATGGCTCTTGAATAAGATGGCAGTCTGGATTGTTTTTGAAAAGATAGTTACTAAAATTAATTTATATTTTCAGGATCAGATCAGCCAATCAGAAAATCCCTTCACATGGAGCTATGTTTAAAATCTTCATATTTGTTTTACGCAAAACGTATTCAAGCATTGTGTGGTTGTTAACGGGTGGTGGAGGAGTAACAGTGGGTGGGAATTTGGATAGAAAAATCTCTAAATAGTTATGATCGAAGCAGAGAGAGAATGAAGAAGGGAGGAAAAAAAGCCCTGACATTTTATTTAAGGATTTCTACTGCTGTTTTCATGACTTAGAAACCAATTTAACTATACGGATACCAGGGTGCATGTATTCAGCTGCAAAGTTACATACTTTCTAAATCTTTGTAGGGCACCCAGAATCACTGAGAATGAGTTGAGTGGTCATGTAATTTTTTTCATAAACAAACATGCAAGCAAACAAATAAATAATAATAATTGGACTGCTAACCATTCTCCCACGGAGAAAACTAACAAAACTGTCAGTTAGTTTGAGGTTATCCACTGGCTTATCCTAGAGCCTTGGTGGAGCAGTGGGCTGATGCCTCCTTAAGTAACACCAGCTGCCTGCAATTAGTGCAGGTTCGCATCCCACCAGGCTCAAGGTTGACTCAGCCTTCCATCCTTCTGAGGTAGGTAAAATGAGGACCCAGATTGTTGGGGGCAATAAGCTGACTTTGTAATAATGCCGCTTAGGGTGTGTGTGAAAGCCCTAACAAGCAGGCATATACATAGAATGAAGGCTACTGCTAAGCTTGTAAGCCGCCCTGAGTCTTCGGAGAAGGGCGGGATATAAATGTAATAAAAATAAAATAAATATAAATATGCTGACTCAGGAATTCTGGGAGTTGAAGTCCACGAGTCATAAAAGAGCCAAGGTTGCCTATCCCTGTCCTAGACATAAACAAACAAAAACAACAACAACAACATTTTTTTTTTCTTTTTTAGTTCTCTAATCCCTAGGATGGCTTTTTCACCTACTTGCTCTTTGGCCAAATACTAAGGACACTCCGAAACAGTCACATCTGTCATTTTTCTGCATTTCTGATATTTTAAAGCCCTCTGCAGATTGATCTTTCCAATTCCAACTATTCTTCAGATATAAATAGACATCAGGACACTAAGGACGTGGGACACGCATATGTTTGTAAGCCTATAAAACACGCCGGGAACCATCACTCTGTGCTTTTGGTGATCCAAAATGCATGTTTCTAGGATCCTTCTTCCCTCTGCATTTTTTGAGAACAAGCAGATTCTGTTTTCCTGAAGCAGAAACATCACGAGACATAAGGATTTCCATGAATAGGATGATGGGCCATTTTTACATGCACAGCAACAAACGCTGGGCCAGATCTGGTTAGGTTTAGGTTTTACCTGGTCAACAGCAAAACATTGTGACAATGTATGGTTGTTTGCTAAAGATTGTTGACCACAAAACTGAAAGTGCATCTGTGCTTTAGAATGAATGTGACAGCTTGCCTTTCTGTTCCACTGCTTTGTCATCAACAGACACCCAGTGTGGTGATGTTTTCACGGTGAGTCTAGGATTGGTGTTTTAGATGCCCGGTGTTTTATTTTTCTTATCAACAAGCAACATGTAGGTGAAGGTCATGTAAATTTAGCCCTAAATTTTCCAATGTCTTTACAAGAGGAAGGGAGGGAGGGAGAGAGAGAGGCTTTATTGAGCTACAAACATATAGGTCTACATTTTGGAAGTTTAGTATTATTTTCTGGCATGTATCTTTAATAATAATAATAATAATAATTATAATAATAATAATAGTAATAATAATAATAATAACAACAACAACAACAACAATAACAACAACAACAACAACAACAACAACAACAATAATAATAATAATAATAATAATAATAATAATAATAATAATAATAATAATAATAATAGTGATGTTGGAAGGTCATCTTAATAATAATAATAATAGTTGGAAGAAAACTAGTCACCTAGTCCAACCCGCTGCTCAGGCAGGAAACCCTGTACCATTTTAGACAAATGGCTGTCCAGTCTCTTCTTAAAAACTTCCAGTGTTGGAGCATTCACAACTTCTGGAGGCAGGTTGTTCCACTGGTTAATTGTTCTAACTGTCAGGAAGTTTCTCCTTAGTTCTAGGTTGCTTCTCTCCTTGACTAGTTTCCATCCGTTGCTTCTTCTCCTACCTTCGGGTGCTTTGAAGAATAGCTTGACTTCCTCTTCTTTGGGGCAGCCCCTGAGATACTGGAACACTGTTCTCATGTCACCCCTTGCCCTTCTCTTCATTAAACTACACAACTTCTGGAGGCAGGTTGTTCCACTGGTTAATTGTTCTATCAGGAAATTTCTGCTTAGTTTTAGTTTGCTTCTCTCTTTGATTAGTTTCCATCTGTTGCTTCTTGTCCTTCAGGTGCTTTGGAGAATAGCTTGACTCCCTCTCCTTTGTGGCAACCAGTGAGATATTGGAAGACTGCTATGATGTCACCCTTAGTCTTTCTCTTCATTAAATTTGTAGTCAAGTGTACCTCCATCTTTATTGCCTTGCTGTAGTTGCAGGAAGTCATAGAGACCTTGGCTCACCTCAAAAGGACAAGCTTCCTCTTGTTGAGAAATAGCAACTTGTCTTTTGTCTTCCATAATTGTTTATCATGGAAGATTATTTATCTGGTACTGTTCACTATTTATATAGATATTGGTTGCTAGGGAAGATGTGCTCTGGGCTCTTCCTTGATTTTTGGTGTGTCCTTTAAAAAAAGAAAAGAAAAAAAAGAAAGTGGTGCCTTGTTGGGGTTTATCTCTGGGTGCCAGCTTAGCAGTCAGACAATCCAGCCATCAACAAAACATTTACCTATCTGCAGGAATACAATCAAACTCAGTAAAAACTCAGAACCCTACCAGTAAGATTTGTTTAAAAAAAAAGGTGACAAATAGAAAACCCACCTGTACATATATGGTTGCAGTCTATGAACTCACAGAAGCAAAAAGAAGAAATAGCAATAGCGCGTAGACTTACATACTGCTTCAGAGTGCTTTACAGCCCTCTCTAAGCAGTTTATAGAGTCAGTATATGTCCCCAACCAGGGCTTTTTTTCTCATAGAACGCTCAGAACGGAGTTCCGGCACCTTTTTTGGATGGAACCCTGTAGGGTAGGCAAGGTGGGTTGTATGACATATGTGAGTTCCGGCACCTTTTTCTTTTACAAAAAAAGCACTGCCCCCAACAATCAGGGTACTCATTTTACTGACCTTGGAAGGATGGAAGGATGAGTCAACCTTGAGCTGGTGAAAATAAGTTACTCATCTTACTGTAAGAAGAAGACTGAAGGGCAGAGGTTAACAGTATTTGTCTTCCAATCAAGGAAATCAAAGCAGAGCTTAAGAGAACAATTGGTGGAGCCTTGGTGGAGCAGTGGGCTAATGCCTCCTTAAGTAACACCAGCTGCCTGCAATCAGTTCAGGTTCGCATCCCACCAGGCTCAAGGTTGACTCAGCCTTCCATCCTTCCGAGGTAGGTAAAATGAGGACCCAGATTGTTGGGGGTAATTAAGCTGATTTTGTAATAATGCCGCTTGGGGTGTGTGTGTGTGAAAGCCCTAATCAGCAGGCATATACATAGAATGAAGGCTACTGCTAAGCTTGTAAGCCACCCTGAGTCTTTGGAGAAGGGTGGGATATAAATGGAATTAAAATTAAAAAAAATAAAACAATTAAGGCAGACTTTCTTCCTGTTATCTCTTCTTGTTCTGACATCTTTGAATTTAGCAGCATAAAGTTACAAAGATGTGGTGCTTCTAAGCCGCAGCTCCAAACAAGATCCACTGAGGGTTTTGAGCTCCAATCCTAACAATAGCAGTGACTACATAGGTCCATCAGCCTCCCCTCTTTCTCCTCTTCTACATTAGATTGAAAGGGGTGGTGGTGGAAGACTGGACAGAAAACATTGGTTGAATTTGGAATGAAAGAAGTTGTAAGTTTGGTACTGATATTGATCATCAGATCCTGAAACCACTTGAAATCTTGAAACCACTACCTTGACTCCAGAAACTAATGTTGATGGGAAAGTCTTCATCATGGTTCAGTCCAAGCCGGGGATAAACAACATGGCGACTGCTTTAGGAGGAAAGTTACAGTTTATTGCAGAGGAAAGCCAGACAGAAAGATGGATCCAACAGAAAAAAGGGACTGACCACACGTGGGTGGTGGGTTTTTATACCCCCTGGACTCTATTGTTTGGAGTTATTTCCTGTTTCAGGCTTTGTATTTCCTGTGTCACGTACTCTGACCTTAGTCTGGGTGCACCTTTCTGGTATTCTTGATGGTGGTGAGTTAATCCTATTATGTCCCAAAGTCATATCCTGCTTTCCTGGGGCTGGGGTATGTAGATTTTAGATGTCTTTGTCTTTTTAAGCTTCTAGCTCAGACATGTCAAACACAAGGCCCGAGGGCCGGATCCGGCCCGCAAAGTGGTTTCATGCGGCCCGCGAAGCCATCCTGGAAACAGTTAGGGAACGGCCCCCACTGCCTTGGCCCTGGCCCAGAGACCCTCCTCCTGCCAGAGACCCTCAGATCTGTCCCACTCCTGCCCAGGCCCCCATAGGCACCCTTGATGCGAACAATGTAGAGCTGGCCATGCCATATGCACTCTAGCCACGCCTACCCAGTAGGCCACACCCACCCTGGCCACACCCACCCTGGCCATACCCACCCGGCCCCCTGAGGGCAACCGCAATGCTGATGCGGCACTCAAAGAAATTGAGTTTGATACCCCTGTTCTAGCTCCAACCTTCCTGATGGCTTACATTTTCACGTCTATAGAACTGATTTTCTGCTTGAAGGGAAGGAGACCTGGGACTATTAAGAAAACTGGGCACGCTTTCCTGGTTCTTCAATATCTTTTTAGGAAATATATTTTTTTTCTGTCCTTTTAATATTCCCTTCTCTGGGGAGCTGACATCTCACACTAGGAAAGGGGAAGAAAAAAAAAGAAATTCTGACTTGGTCTCTAGTGAAATTTACTGTTGCCGTCTCTAATCTATAGAGAGCACTAGATCTCTCAGAGATCTATCTAATGTGTGGTTGACTGAAATAACTAGTAAGATCACAGCACAAAGAAAGTTAAACTCCGTGACCTTAAAACCAGTGTTCTTCGCGTTGTGTGATTTTTCCAGTAAGGTGGTTGTTGTCATTTTTCACATTATCTTTTCTTTGGCATGTTATGAGATATTTTAAGGTGATGAGTCATAACTCAAGCATATGACTAAAAACACTGGCGTGGGATCATTTTTTTTTAAAAAAAACAAGTTGTTTCTGTATTCCCTTTGAATTGTGTCTCAGAAATTCTGAGAATCAGAAGCCAGGTGTAGTTTTATTAATGGAGCTGTCCAACTTGGGAAAGAAAGAAAAAAAACACAGCAAAAAGCTAAAGGCCATTGAGAAAGGTCAGGAAATAGCCATTTCAAAAGAGACGTGTATTTAGGGAACTCACTGACCCATGATTTCTAGTGGAATAGCCATATGGCATTGTGCCATTTCTTTTTTCTGTGCAAAGCCAAACATAATTCTGGTGTGCATCTAAACCACTGTCACGTCAGTAACACCCTGTAATATTCTGCTACTCTGCTGAACATGGTAAGGCCAAGGGTAGCCAATCAAGGAAGGATTAGCTTACAGACCCCTCTCCCAGGGAAGCTTTCCACTTAGCGCTGGGGCATTCTGATGGATTTCTTAACCCTGAGCTGCCATCCAGCTGATTATTCCATTTGTCTCCATTAGGCTAAATTGGCAGTTATGTCTTCATGGCAAATGTGCATGTCTCTTTCTCTCTCTGGGTGTGTATGCACATTTGCAAATTAGCAGGAAGCAAGGACAAAAAAAATGCTTTAGGAGGGAACCCCATTCAGCTTTATTTGAGAACACAGTAGCTAGTTCAGAGAATAACAAAATAAGAGAATAGCAGACTTGGAAGGGACCTTGGAGATCTTCTTGTCCGGCCCCCAGCTTTAGCAGGAAAGCCTATGCCATTTGAGAGTAGAGGCTGTTCGATCTCTTCTTAAAAACCTCCAGGGTTGGGTCACCCACAACCTCTAAAGGCAAGCCATTTCACTGGTTGATTGTTCTCGCTGTTCGGGAATTTCTCGATAGTTCTAGATTGGTTCTCTCCTTGATTAATTTCCATCCATTACTTTTTTGCCTTGCCCTCGGGTGTTTTTCATTGTTATTTATTGATGATATTAGTTCTACTTCTAGTTCTTAGTTCTAGGTTGGATCTCAGAATGAGATCATCATCAATGTTCATTATAAACAATCCAACAATCTCCCCTTTATATATGTAGTGTGTGAGTTTATGTTGTGTGAATGTTGTTTGTGTCACTGTTGTGAGATTTCTTTCTTTCTTTCTTTCTTTCTTTCTTTCTTTCTTTCTTTCTTTCTTTCTTTCTTTCTTTCTTTCTTTCTTTCTTTCTTTCTTTTCCCCAACTGTTGGCCTTTGTTTATTTATTTATTTTAACGTTTTCCAAGTTTTCTTTCCAGCTTGCTAATAAGGAATGGGAGTTTCCTTTAATTAATTTAAAGAGATGGTAATGATGAAATAGTGGTGTACACAGGGAGTATTAAGAATTTAAATATATGTTATCTTGAACGCCATTAAATTCATGGCTATCTGATATCAAAACTGGGGATTATAGTTAAGCCTGTATATTACAACATGTTAGACAGAGAATTCTAATTTAAACATCTGTATTAATCCTGGGAACAAAGAAATCTGTCCTTTTTCCCTTCCCTTCCCTTCCCTTCCTTTCTATTTCAATTTCCCATTCCGTTTCCCTTTTTCCTTCCTTCCTTTCTTCCTACTTTCCTTCTTTTCTCCTTCTTTCCTTCCTTCTTCCTTTTCCTTCCTTCCTCCTTCCTTCCTTCCTCCTTTCTTCCTTTCTTGCTTTCTTCCTTCTTTCTTTTGTTCCTTCCAACTTTCTTTCCTTCCTTCCTTCTTCCTTTCCTTCCTTTCTTCCTACTTTCCTTCCTTCCTTCTTCCTTCCTCCCTTCCTTCTTCCTTTCCCTTCCTTCTTCCATCCTTCCTTCCTCCTTTCTTCCTTTCTTCCTTCTTCCTTTCCCTTCCTTCTTCCATCCTTCCTTCCTCCTTTCTTCCTTTGTTGCTTTCTTCCTTCTTCCTTTCCTTCCTTCCTTCCTACTTCCTTTCCTTCCTTCCTTCCTTCCTTCCTTCCTTCCTTCCTCCCTCCCTCCCTCCCTTCTTTCCCCCCTCTCTTCCCCTATGACGTTTAGCCTTCCTTCCTTCCTTCCTTCCTTCCTTCCTTCCTTCCTTCCTTCCTTCCTTCCTTCCTTCCTTCCTTCCTTCCTTCCTCCCTCCCTCCCTCCCTTCCTCAGTTCTTTCAACTTGGCATCTTTAGGGAACTTAAGCCCCATTTCTATTAAATTTCTCCTTCCTTTTCACTTCCTTCAAGGCTATCTTCTTGCCCTCCCCTTTCAAATCCAAAAATGTTTGCTATCTTCATTTCAGGTCATGCACAAAGCAAAATAAGAGCCAGCACATTTCAGAGATTGCTCCAAAGAGGAGAATCTTCACACTTTGTTTGACATAAAATTAATTTCAAAATTAATTTGCCTTTTCCAGTTCATACTGAACATGTATAATCTTTTCAACTGGACAATATTACAGCACATATCTCAATTCCTCAGAGAGAGTTCACATATTTCTAATTGGTGGGGAGAATGGAACTGGCTTACTCTGAGACGCTGCATCCCGTACTGAAGAACAAAAGTGGTGATTTTTCAATGGCATTCAAATTAGCAATGTTGAAAATGTTCTCTGTTTCTTTGCATCTCTGGCAGGAGATATTGTAATTTTCTTATACCCTGTTCTACACCATTTTTTTTCTTTAAATACTGCCCCGATACTGATAAAAGAGTGCAGAAATGAACCATAGAAGGTCAAAAGGTGCTACAGATACAGCTGGAAATCATCTTAACAAATCTTATCCAATTGCCAAGAACAATATTCAATTTCAACAGCTAATCTGTGGAAGAGTCAGTGATATAATCTTCTTCCCAATCACGGCTAAGGATGTTGATTAGAAGAATAGAGGTTGAAGAAGAAACAGAAGCAGCAGATTTTGGATTCTGGCAGGATCTGATTCCCCTTGGCTAAACTCCAAAAGCTAAAATGCACCAGGGCTTTTAGTATTTGGATGGAAAATGACCAGGAAGTATCACAATTATAGCTGAGCCTGGAAGAAGACAGTGTCAACTACTGTGTGGCTGCCAGTAAAATAATATGAATATGTTCCTGAAGTCACTGAGTCAAACTGAACTCCAAGAAGACATTACATTTTTTTTAAGTTAATGGCATTTTGACATGATGGCCCCAATTTGAAAGCAAGGGGGCTTCTGGTTGTGGGAATGTTTCATCTATCTCCTCTTACATTCATAGATGACAGATGGATAGATGGATAGATAGGTAGATAGAAAGACAGACAGACATATAGAGATAGGTAGGTAGAGAAAGATTATAGAGATAGATAGATAGATAGATAGATAGATAGATAGATAGATAGATAGATAGACAGACAGACAGATAGATAAATATGACACAGAGATAGTGATAGAGATAGAAATGTAGAGATGATAGATAGATAGACAGACAGACAGACAGAAAGATAGACAGACAGACAGACATATAGAGGGAGGGAGGTAGAGATAGATGTTAGATAGATAGACAGAGAATATATATATATATATATATATATATATATATATATATATATATATATATATATATATATATATATATATATATATGGATCCTTGGTTTTTCGGGTTTTTCCCCGCGTAGAATTAAAGGTGTAGGCGCAACGTTTCGACGGAATCCCATCCGTCATCATCAGGCTTCTGCTTCCTTCTTCTGGGAGAAGCATGTGGCTGTTTGTTCCTCTTTTTTAAAGAGATCAACTCCGTAGCCAAGACACTCATCTCCAGAACAAAACACCTAGCTGACGAACAACACCTAAAAACCGAACTACACACTCTCACTAATGTACTAACAGCCAATGGATTCCAAAGAAACACGATTACCAACTTAATCCGAAGAGAGACACCCACAAAAACCCAAGACAGAGAACAAGAAAATGGCAAAGCCCTCCTCCCATACTTAAAAGGGACCACAGACAGAATCAGCAAGGTCCTCCAAAAACACAACATCAAAACAGCATTCTACACAGACAGAAAAATATCCACCATCCTAAGAAACCCCAAGGACATAATTGGGTTAGAAAACCAAGGAGTATACGAAATCCCATGCACCACCTGCCCCACCACATACATCGGACAAACCAACAGAAGAATAAGTGCACGCATTGAAGAGCACAAAAACTCACTCAGAAAAGGAGAACAAACTTCATCCCTGGTCCAACACTTTGAAGCCACGGGACATGAAATTGATTTTAAAAAAACCAAAACTATCGCCAAAATTGAACATTTTAACAACAGAATAATCAGAGAAGCCATTGAGATAGAAAAACGCCCCCACAGCATGAATAAACGAGATGATACCTCTCGTCTACCAGCCATTTGGAAACCCGCCTTGATTGACAGACGAAGCCCAACCACCAAGAATGATACCAGACCCAAACTCATGATAACATCACATGACATCACCACCACACAACCATTCAAAAAGCAAATCCAAACCCACAACGATAAAGACACACAACCACAAAACAGAAACCTAACTACAGCTGCAACAGCTGCAACATCAGCCACTTTAAACCCCTCCAAACCACACAATAAACAAACTGACACCCACTATAAAAACATGGCACCACCACAAACACGAAGCCGAACAAAAGCAGCACAACTCACCAGCTCAGGTCTGGAGCTGGCAGCTGAGACGAGCCCATCCACTCAGAACACACCCCCACCCAATCAGAACACACCCACCATTCAAAACACACTCCCACCCAATCAGAACACACTTGGTCCCCTACCCAATCAGAGCACACCTCCACAGAACACACCCCCTCTGGCAGTTTAAAAAAGAGGAACAAACAGCCACATGCTTCTCCCAGAAGAAGGAAGCAGAAGCCTGATGATGACGGATGGGATTCCGTCGAAACGTTGCGCCTACACCTTTAATTCTACGCGGGGAAAAACCCGAAAAACCAAGGATCCACATACAGGCACCCGCGAAAACCTCAGAAAACAAATATATATATATATATATATATATATATATATATATATATATATATATATATATATATATATATATATATATATATATATATATATAGAGAGAGAGAGAGAGAGAGAGAGAGAGAGAGAGAGAGAGAGAGAGAGATGACACAGATAGAGATAGAGATAGAGATGATAGATAGACAGACAGTCAGACCTAAAGACAGACATATAGAGATAGGTAGGTAGAGGTAGATGCTACATAGAGATAGATAGATAGATAGATAGATAGATAGATAGATAGATAGATAGATAGATAGATAGATAGATAGATAGATAGATGATAGATAGATAGATGATAGATAGATAGATGATAGATAGATAGATAGATAGATAGATAGATAGATAGATAGATAGATAGATAGATAGATAGATAGATAGAATTCCAAGTCTCCAATAGTCTTCTTTTGCCTTTATTAAATCTCCTTCCAACGTGAGTAAAGCCTATCTTCCCGCAACCTTCAATTTAGGAAGTATGTAGAACACAAGCACTTTTTTTCCTCCCCTTTATAATGAAAATATTTTGGAACCTTTAGGCTCTTCATCCTGATCAGTTCCACTGTGAGCATTCTCCCATGTAACAGTGTTAACGAGAAAAAGCAGGCCAGGTTTATTCTTTTTTTATTAAATGGCATCAAGTTGCACTCTGGGGCAAGGAGCGAGAATGATAAAATTTTTCAGTTAATCAGCACGGAAGGTCATTGCACAAGAGAGAGCAATAAATGCTGTGTGGTGTGCTGTTTTTCTTAGTCAAGTCTGTGGCTGCCATTTCTCCTTGCTAGTGACAGTCCAGAGGCGTTTGTAGCTCCTAAGAGCTATCGCTAGATATTGGGAGCCTCCGCCTCCTGGCTCATACTTAGAAATGACCCCCATCTCTGCTTTGACAGACCTGCATTTCAGGATAATTAAGGATGAGCAAGTGGGAAACTTTCACTTAACGCCAATCACTCCCCCAAGAGCCCCCGAAACCCTCCACCAAAAAATTAGATTTTGCTGCGGTTGGAGACAATTCATCCCCTGCCTCTCATTCAAAGTTGCAAAATATAAAATTGAAATGTTAAAAGGAGGCACGGAACTTAACGTTTCAAGGTCACTGAGCAAGATGTACAGAATCAACGAAGTTTGGCATGCAAATGAATTGTGAAGTAAGTACTGAGGTTGTAGCTGTCGCCTATACATTCCAGACTAACAAACTCTGCAGTCAGACTTTTAAACTCCCATTATCACTGTGTACAAATCAAACTGTTGAGGGTAATTATTCGCAAGCATGAATGACATTAGGAGGTAACTAATAGATTGTATCCAGGCTGGAATGAATATCAATACAATCATATAGTAAACTTACCAACTGAACGTCAAATGTGTAACTAGGTGTCCACTTGATGGCTGGTGTCTTTGGAAAACAGTGTCACTCTTATTTGCAAGAATGACCTTGAATTGTGATAATCTAGTCTCCTGACAGTGACATGCTAATCAAGCGTGCCAGTAAAGAGAATGCAACAATGTAGGACCATTCACAGGAGAGGAACAATTAACAGGAAGAAGAAATATTCCATTGCTCCGATACTTACTGGCACCATTTTGGAGAGGAGATACCTCTTTTCTAGACCAATGGAGGAAAAAAAGGACCAAATGCTTGAAGCTAATGTCAAGAAAGCTATTATATACACAGTATGTGTGTGTGTGTGTGTGTGTGTGTGTGTGTGTATATATATACATACATATATATATATATATATATATATATATATATATATATGTATGTATGTATGTATGTATATGTATATGTGTATGTATGTGTATATATGTATGTATGTGTATATGTATATATGTATATATGTATATGTATATGTTTTCGTAGATTCTCGCGGGTGTCTGTATGTGTAGATCTAGAGTCTCGGGTTTCTTCCCGCGTTCCTTTCATCTTCAGAAAGTTGTGGTGACGTTTCGACGAAATCCCATCCGTCATCATCAGGCCGGAGTGTTCCTCCTGCTGCTTCCAGGAGCAATGCGTGGTCTGGCTGTTCCTTTCCTTCCAACTGCCGGTGGGGCTGTGTTCTGACTGGGTGGAGGCGTGGCTGCTTTCTGATTGGGTGGGGGTGTCCTCCGACTGGGTGGAGGTGTGGTAGTCTTCTGATTGAGTGGAGGCGTGGCTGTCTTCTGATTGGGTGGATGCGTGGTTGACAGCCACGCCTCCACTCAATCAGAAGACTACC
>NC_139514.1:110930455-111007409 GCF_947247035.1 Vipera ursinii
CTTCCTGACTAACTTTGCTGAGCAGTCAACAAATGGCACCATCTGGCTGGTTTCTTCTGGATCTTGAAGCTAAGCTGAATCAGGCCTGGTTTATACCTGCAGAGGTTTCTCCATGGAATACAAAGTCCGTAACCTAAATCTGAAAGATGAAAGAAAGAGATCAAAAATCTGTGCACCCCTGCTGAGATAGCTACAAGGATCTGTGAAATCAGAGAACTCAAGTTTAAACTGAAGAATTTACTTTCTTTTCATTTTTCCTTGTATTCAAAGCCAAGATGTAAATATTCAAATCTGTGACCTTTCTCCACGTCCCCTAGTCAATGAATTCTCTGGTATGGAATTGAAGTAGCAGGTTATTAAACTTTTGTTTTAATAGCAAAGTCTCCAAAATAGATTTGGCACTCAATGTCCTCTGGAATGACAGTTCCAACGATTGTTTGGGGAACAATAATTTCCCTTACCAGCTCACTTCTGTTTATCAAATTCAGCTCCAGTCATTGCCTTGATGCATCTACTTGGCATAAAAAAAAAACATGGGATTGCTTCAGCTTTTGTGTAAACACATATTTAAGGAGAACACTTTTTTTCTGGATCTTGAAGCTTAGCAGGATCAGATCTTGTCTGTACTCACAGGAGATTCCTTCGTGTAATACAAAGTTGCTTTGTTCAAGTAGGAACCTAATTTCACATTTTAATTCAGCCAAATCAGGAAACAACCTGGTTGTTGAAACAGTTACAGTCAACACCCCATTTCCTAAATGGACTGCATAACTTCGCCAAGGGAAAGTCAAAGTCATCCAAACGATTCTGGTTCCATTCTTCAAGATAGTTCAAGGAAGGGGGGAAAAAACTAAAAATAGAGAGAGAGCTGGTCCTATAAACAGTAACTCTATCTAGAGAAAGAGGCTAAAAAAACACACACAACCAATTCCATTTTGTTAAGAAAGTGACCTGGTCCATTGGAGGTCTCCCATTCCATATTGCTTTCAATATAACTGAACATTTGCACGTTTGAGCAATCGTATATATTTCTGATGGCATCACAGGGTTCTGAACCATTTCAAAGGAGACACTCTTCAAAACATCAATGTATCAAAAGAGAAATAAGTTCAAAAAAAATGAAATTCTATGATTTTTCTAAAGATCCTGGAGAAATAAGAAAACAAGTATGTGTGAAGTTTCCCTCCCTGATTGAAACTAAAACGTGCTACAAATTAACCATCTGTGATTTTGATTCAGAAAGAGGAAGACCTCCAAATCCTGTTTGGATGTGTCATTTTTTTTTTACTTTGTTTGACGAGATCATTAATATGTCAATGTCACGTTTAGCCAAATTCAAAATAAAGTTTTAGAAACAAAACCATAGAAAGCAACAAGCACAGAATATTTATCTGATTTTTCCCCCCCATACATTCATGTACTATTCACATATACTCGATGACCTACTTGACTCTACTTCGAATGAAGAGCCTGTAAGCCAGGGCATGACTACATGCGGCATGACGAGACTTATGCGCCTAACAGCTGATACGTGCCAAGCAGCTGCTAGGCGCAACTTTTAAAAATCAACCAGAGACCGGCCTTTGCCAACAAAGCCGGAACCACTGTGATTATACACGAGTGAGCTTGTCATGAATAGGCCACACACACATTCCACAATTTGAAGGTTATAACTACCATATAAGTGTATGTACTGACTCCCTTATCATTCAGCCCTTGCTCTGTTGATGTCAACAGCTTGTTGACAAAAGCTCAGCAATAAAGAAGAATTTTTCTCTTATATCCCGGAGTTCATTTTTATTTTTACTGATTTCAAATGTCTACACCTGGGATTCCAGTTTTTAAATTTATTATATATATACTGTATATGACCCTGAGGCACTGCAACCATCATAAATGTGAGTCAATTGCCAAACATCCAAATCACGTGACCATGAAGAAGCTCCAATGGTCATAAGTGTGAAAAATTGTCATAAGTCACTTTTTTCAGCGCCCTTGTAACTTTGAATGGTCATTAAATGAACTATTATAAGTCAAGGCCTATCTATATACATATATACACTTACAGACATGTATGTATATATGTATACACAAACACACACTGCCTTTTTACAACCCTGTAATCCCTTAATTCATTGTAGAGATGGGTGACTAGATGGAGCTGAGCATTTACTAGCCAGATGCCCTTCCTGATGCCACTCTGAGTTCACAGCAGACATTTCTTCCTTCGCCTCCTAGGAGAAAAACATCCGCCACTCACTCTGTGTGTGTTTGTGTGTGTGTGTAATTTTTTTGGATTGCTAACAAAGAATTAAAGGGAGACTAATATGGCCATTTCAAACTCATTTGTTCTCATCAGTTAGCCATACCCTTCTGAGATTCGAACAAGTTTGAAATGGCCATATTAGTCTCCCTTTAGTTCTTTGTTAGCAATCCAAAATATTTACACAAATATGAGCTGTCACTATTGTGACTATAGCCTGTGGATGGCCTTGGGTTAGGCTGAAACAGGAAATAAGATTTGTCCCATGTTTGGGGCCTAGCAAGGTATTCTAAAATACTTAACAAACACTTAACATATATATATATATATATATATATATATATATATATATATATATATATATATATATATATATATATATATATATATATATATATATATATATATATATATATATATGTTAGAATACTAAGTGACATACCTTTCCTATGCCAATGTCGAGACCAAAATATAAGACCAAATTGTTTCAAATTGAAATTCCACATCAATACCACTTCAACCAAACACATTCTAAGAAGAACAGAAATGGCATTACTAAGAAATGAACT
This sequence comes from Vipera ursinii, assembly GCF_947247035.1. Lineage (NCBI taxonomy): Eukaryota > Metazoa > Chordata > Lepidosauria > Squamata > Viperidae > Vipera > Vipera ursinii. Next base: position 110,933,288 of record NC_139514.1, read on the forward strand.
CCACAATAAAAGATTTCAATTAGACCAAACAAACAAGGACCTACTAACATTACATCTCAAACTCAGCAACATTATTCACCCGATACTATGGGACAAAGTGAAACAACTGGCGGTTTGGAGAGCAGAAACAGAGACCATCTATAAAAACAACAGACATTCAAAGAAACTCAAACAATTAGAGAACTACAACAACCAAACAACCATATCACAACAACATCTACAACAAGTAGTGCATAACATCTCCCACAGAAGACTAACAACAGCAGAAACAAACATCCTAGCAAAAGGTTTCAACTTCGCTGTTGCACCAAAGAAAATTCCCACAGAAACCATCATATGTGGAGTTGAAACCAGCTTAACTAAACTCAATGCAGATGAAGGAGACCAAGTCAGACATGAAGTCACTCACATCCTATGCACAAGCAAACCACCCAAAAGCAACCTAACAAAAGAAGAACAAGTAGCATTGCAAAACCTAAGAAAAGACAACAGCATAATCATACTACCAGCAGATAAAGGCAATGCTACAGTGGTAATGGACACATCAGACTATGAAGAGAAACTGTCCAACTTACTCAAAGAAACTACATACAAACCTATATATACAGATCCCACAACCTATCTAGAAAAGACCACCAAGAAAAAGATAAAATCAACTTATATAAGCCAAGAAATCCAACAAACAATCATTCCTAGGGAGAAGTCATGCAGATGCCCAAAACTACAGTATATGGCCTCCCCAAAATACACAAAGATGGAATCCCACTAAGACCCATAGTAAGTTCTATAGGCTCACCACTACAAAACTTAGCTAAATACCTAGCAAAACAATTACAACCTCAAGCAGAAATGGCAGCTTCATATGTCCAAAACTCATACCACTTTATAGAATTAGTGAAAAATCTACAGATAGACCAAAAAGACTTGCTAGTCAGCTTCGATGTGGTATCACTATTCACCCAGGTGCCAGTCCAAGAAGCTCTATCAACAATAAGAAGCAAATACCAACCACCAAACCATATTATAGAACTAGCAGAACACTGCTTATCAAACACATACTTCATACACAGAGGCCAGAGATACAAACAAATAGAAGGCGCACCAATGGGATCCCCTCTATCACCAGTTATCGCCAACCTTTTCATGGAAGAATTTGAAACTAACGCTCTGGAAAAGACTACAAACAAACCAAAACTGTGGCTCAGATATGTGGATGACACCTTCGTGATCTGGCCCCACGGAAGAAAGGAGCTAGAAAACTTCCTAACACACCTGAACAGCCTACATCCCAAAATAAAATTCACCATGGAGATTGAAACAAACAACCAGTTACCTTTCCTGGATGTACTTATATACAAAAAACAAAACGGCACCCTAGGACACACAGTCTACCGAAAGAAAACACACACCAACCGTTACCTCAATGCGCAATCACATCATCACCCAGCACAAATAAATTCAGTAGCCAAAACACTAATAACAAGAACCAGACGCCTTGCAGATGAAACACATATACAAACAGAACTACACACCCTGACAGACATATTGACAGCAAACAAGTTCCAAAAAAACAAAATCACCAATATGATTCAGCAGGGGACTCCGAAACAGAAAAACATCCAAGAAGAAGAACAGAACAACGGACGAGCCATCTTGCCCTACATAAAAGGAACAAACGACAAAATCAGTAAAGTACTATGCAAACATAACATCAAAACTGCATTTAACACTGACAGAAAGATATCAACCATCCTGAGAAATCCCAAAGACAAAATACAGTAGAACTGGAAAACCAGGGCATATACCAAATCCCATGCGCCTCCTGTCCAGCAACATACATCGGACAGACTAACAGAAGAATAGAGGTACGTGTAGAAGAACATAAGAACTCAGTACAGAAGAAAGATCACACATCTTCACTAGTACAACACATAAACACTACGGGACACAACATCAATTTTGAAGGTACAAAAACAATCGCCAAAATAGAACATCTCAATAGCAGAATAATCAGAGAAGCCATTGAAATAGAAAAACACCCAGACAGTATGAACAAGCGAGACGACACCTCCCGCCTACATGCCATTTGGAAACCAGCATTGATAGAGAAACGAATTTCAGCAAACAAGGATTTAAAAAACCAACAAACAACCCCAAATGCCACCAGCCCCAGCAAGACTCATCCACACCCAGAACAAAAACTCTCCCACACAGAAGACAGAACAAGTCAAGCAAAAGTGCCATCACCCAAGCAGAAGAACGCACACACGAACCTGACTGACCCATACCAGAGGTACATAGTAGGTCCTTGAACTCGGAGCCAAACCAAAGCTCTGGAGGCCACTACACAGCCCACTCCTCAGGACACCAAATCACAACACTCAGGATATTACAACACAACAAAAAACCCCACCCATTCAGAACACACCCCACCCAATCAGAAGACAGCCACGCCTCCAACCAATCAGAAGACAACCACGCATCCACCCAATCAGAAGACAGCCACGCCTCCACTCAATCAGAAGACAACCACGCCTCCACCCAGTCGGAGGACACCCCCACCCAATCAGAAAGCAGCCACGCCTCCACCCAGTCGAAGGACACCCCTACCCAATCAGAAAGCAGCCACGCCTCCACCCAGTCAGAACACAGCCCCACCGGCAGTTGGAAGGAAAGGAACAGCCAGACCACGCATTGCTCCTGGAAGCAGCAGGAGGAACACTCCGGCCTGATGATGACGGATGGGATTTCGTTGAAACGTCGCCACAACTTTCTGAAGATGAAAGGAACGCGGGAAGAAACCCGAGACTCTAGATCTATATATATATATATATATATATATATATATATATATATATATATATATATATATATATATATATATGTGTGTGTGTGTGTGTGTGTGTGTGTGTGTGTGTGTGTGTGTGTGTGTGTATAGTTATATATATATAGTTATATATATAGTTATATAGTTATATATATAGTTATAGTTATATATAGTTATAGTTATATATAGTTATAGTTATATATAGTTATAGTTATATATAGTTATAATTATAGTTATATAGTTATAGTTATAGTTCTATATATATAGTCTAAACAGAAAAAGTACCTTGACCAACACTGTCCCAGAAGCACCTGCTCTGTTAGCTTACTTTGTAATTTTCTAAACGTAATTGTTCAACTCCCATTTCTTTCTAAATTGCTAGCATTTTTCTCACAAGTTATTAAAAATAGAATTAAACCAAATACTCTGACTTTTTTTTCTTTTATTTGCCCTCAGTCCTCACTTTCCAACTTTCCTTTTATTGTGTTCCCTGGCTTGGCTTTTAAAAAATTAAATTGGAATGAAAGTTGTTTCTCTGAGATCCCTTTGAAGGGTAGTTTTGATTTTGTTTTGTTTTTTTTAAAAAAAACTACACCACTACATTTACCTGTTCTTTTTCCAACCTTTTAGATATGATGGAAGAATTTCTGCAATGAAAAGAAAACTCCATTGACCATTTCCTTCATAATATTTCACACATAATATTGAATACAAAGTTGGATGCCTTGATGCTGTCAGCCAGGGGTCTTCAAACTTGGCCCTTTTATGACTTGTGGACTACAACTCCCAGAATTCCTCAGCCAGCATTGCTGGCTGAGGAATTCTGGGAGTTGAAGTCCACAAGTCATAAAAGGGCCATGTTTGAAGACCTCTGCTGTCAGCAGTTACCTGTGAAAGTGAGGCACTGTGCAATGCCTACAGTTGCGTATTGTATCACAAAGTGATCACACTTCCACTGATGGTCCCTGAACTGCACCGCGCAAGAGGATCTTTGCTATGTTTTAATAATGTTCCAAGTGCATTTCAATCATGTGAAATCCAGATAGGAATCTATCGCACCAATTTAATTAAGCATATGGACTAGAAATAAAAATATCTACTTTCCTTTGCATTTGACTTCAGGGTTGGGAAAGGTTTTCCACAGCAGCATCTTCTTCCCCTTTCTCAATATTTCTGCCATGTGGACTCTGTTATGAGTCAAAGACCAGAAATATTAAATTAGCCTTAGGTTTTAAACATACCAATTTTCTTCTTGGCATCTGCCTATAAGGTAACCATTGGGGTTTAATCTGAAGAAGAAGGGGCAAAAATTCAGCAAAATAAGTAGATTCTCTCTCTCTCTCTCTCTCTCTCTCTCCTGAGCCTCAATAAAACAATGACTTTACAGCTACTTAAGGTTAGCTCAGTGTTGGGATTCAGCCAGTTTGCACCAGTTCGGTAGAACTGGTAGCTAAATTTTGTTGAGTTCGGAGAACCAGCTGAACCCATGCTGCTTCTGGAAGTCCGTTCTAGGCCTTGGAGGCCTGGTGGAGATCTCCCAGGCCTAGAACGGCCCACCAGAAGTGCATGGATGTCACTTCCGGAAGTCCATTCTAGGCCTTGGAGGCCCAGGCCTGCATCCATGCAGAGAACCAGATGTTCAGGTATTTGAATCCCACCACTGGGTCAGCTTCAATTGTTTTCTTTATGTAGTGCTCCTATTGTGTTTATGACAGTAGTTCTGGAAATTTTCTAATTGTGCCATTTGTAAATCCTTTCCCTTCCAAAGAAATGTTGAGAAGGTTTTCCCCGTGCATATTAGGATCACTGGCTACTACTATCATCCCTATATTGTCCCCCAACCATTCTAGATTTGAGTGATGAGAGCCACCACATCTGAGAACCAGAAACCAGGACAACATAAGTTCCTGTTTTGTCTTAGACATGAAAGCCAATTGAGTGACTTTGGGCCAGATGTTCTCTCTCACTCCAATCCACCTGCCACAATTAGTGATGGTGAAGTTAGCTGGCAGAATCATTACACACATACCATCCTGAGCTGCACAAGTAAAAACAGGGTATGCTCTAATAAAACGTCTACAAATGTTCAGATCAGTGTCTTATTTGAAGCAATGAATGTATCTCGACTTTAGTGCACAATATCCTCTTTGAACAAATATGGATATACCGTAGTATATAATTTATATGTAATGTTATACTTTCTACTACAGAAGAGACACTTTGTCACAAGATGAGGTCACAAGTAACTTCTATCACCTCCTCCAGTATCTAATATCTAACAGAAGCTTTTGTGCCTGTACAACTTCTGCACATAACTTAACAAAAGTCCTCAAAAACTAAATGGTAGGGTTTTTTTTCCTCTTTCTTGACAGCAGGAGGACATATTGTTCTAGTCTCTGCTCTGAAGAAGTTACCTAGTCCTGTTTTAACCCTTTGACATATGTCTTTGAGACAATAAATCATCGAGCTATAAGTGCTTACCCAGGGGGTGTGGAGGCATGAGTTGTAGTTCAAGGTGATCCATCATAAGTGGAGAGAATCCACAGTGCCACAATGGTAGCAGACATTAGCCGTTTCTTCGCTTCTCAGTAAGCTGCTTAAAAGAATGCAAGGCTGTATATGGCACCATTATTTTGGTGTCATGGATAGCAAAGTCCATCCTTAAGAAATTCAAGAAATAACAAAAGGTTGATCATCCAGACTCATGTGGGAATGAGTATGACAGACACTCTGGAATGGCTGTCAGTTGATTTTAACACCTAGCATGACTATTGAGGAGAGAAATAAAGCTAACTCAGCAGTTCTGTGTACAAGGAAGAGCAAATGAGTCCCAGTGATCATAAGCTGCAACAATTGGTGGGTTCTGGTGTCTCTGGGACTAGGCTGTGTTACTGTGTTTCCCTGAAAATAAGGCCTATCCCAAAAATAAAACCTAGCTTGTTCTGTTTTTTACCTCAGCGCCAAATATAAGCCCTACTCCCAAAATAAGCCCTAGTTAAGACCCCACCCACTCCATCCCACCATCTGGTTGTACAAGGTGGGGCAAGACGCATGTATAAAAATCAAGCTAGGATGGGGATGGGACATCCTACCATGAGCATAACACATGCCTCTTGCTGTGAGCAGCTGCCAGTGGCCACAGAAAAAGTTGGGTGGTGACATGACAGGTGTCACGGCAGGCTTGGCTCCAGCGGTCCTGATGTAAGCAGGTAAGACATCCCCTGAAAATAAGACCTAGTGCCTCTTTAGGCAGCAAAAGTAATATAAGTCTGGGGGAAACACGGTAGGTCCCTACAAGAACATGAACTACTAATATACAAGGCAAATTGGTGGTAGAGAAGAGTCCATGGAATTCAAGGAGGGCTGAACTTAGATCTCTTGTGGGCATGAAGGGATTCCAAACTAATGATGAGTTTGACCTCTCCCTCAGGCTGAGCCTGGTGTATCCTATCCTTATCTTTATCCTTATCTCTTCATGAAGAAGCCTGATCATGCTGCTGCAATGGTGCAGATAACTGTACTTGCTGCTCTCTGAGCTGGGTTGTTTTCATACAAGCATTTCATTACCTGGCTAGGTTACATCTTCAATGCTAGGAAAGGAGTGGGATTTACACCACGCTGACATGCAGTAGCTTGCCCTTCCAATTTTGATGGGAAGATGATTTTTTTTCACACTATTTTTTCTTGACTGTTTGCCTGGTGTACTCTTATCTGAGTGCAGGCTGCTAGAGCAGACATGTCAAACTCACAATGTCATGTGACATCATGCAACGTATCAGGATGGTTTTGCTATTGCCGGCAATGGGGTGGGCATGGCTTCTGTGTGACACGACCAGCCCGCTGGCTGGCAGTTTGACACCCCCCCTGTGCTAGAGTGAATGCATCCTGGTCTTTTGGCTTCCGTCTAACTGCTTAACTAAGAAAGAAATAAAACAGCATAGGGATACCTGTATTGCTTGGAGGACTTAAAATGAGCTTTCCTGTTGGGTATAGCAGATGTCAGTTTTGACTGGAACCATAGGTGGACAGAAGGCTCTGCACAGGTGTGGCTGAAATGGTAGTTTAATGGCCGATGCCATTGAAGTTCACCACACAGAGACCTAAAACAGAGTCCTTTCTCCCTGATCAGGCTGCCTTTGAGGACAGTTTAGAAAGGAAGAATTTTTCTCTCATCATTTTCATTACCACTATCTTCCTTCTTCAAGATGGATGCAATGTCGATGTGGTTTCTGGAGTAGCTTGTAGAAGCCATTAGAGGCCATTCAGCAAACACGTTCTGCTATTAAGCCACACAAAGGGGAAGATGTTTATCACTCACCTTTTCAGAGAACAGAATGCCATTCTGTAATTTGGGCTTCCCAAGCACCCTGATGCACAGCCAAAAGCACCTGAGCTGAAAGGCAGAGAATAATAATGACTTTCAAGGGGGGTAATAAACTTGTTACAACTCATTTTTAAAATTCCACAATCTGTCAGGGAAGGAGGGAAGTGCAATGATCCAAACTTCAAATTGTATTAATGTGCAAGGACAGCAAGAAAAGCGAAGAGCTGAAATCCCCTTATCTGGAAGAAAGCAGAACAACATTAGAGCAATATCGTGTTACAAGCAGTGCTGATTTCTTTTTGTTTTGTTTGTCAATGTCTATGCTTTATGTTAAGGCGGCTTCCTTAATATACGAAAATTCTAATTTCCATAGCAGCTGCTCCTGATAGCACACCAGGGCTGATAAGTATCTGTAAGCCTTGGTTAAAATCAGCTCTAATGTGTGTGTTAAAGGAAAGAACATAGCCAGTAAACTTCACAAATGTTACTAAGGCTTAATTCTGAGGAAGTAAGTAGAGGGCTATGCTGATCTGCTGTCACAAACACAACATCCAGTTCCAAAGGAAGCTGATGGTAGAGGATTTTTATATACCAAGTAGAGCCAAAGCACCTCAGTTAAAGTTCTTGGCCCCTGGACGTGGATGCAGGACTTCTCAAGTGAGACTTCCATGGAGAAATGAAATCCCACAAACAGATTTTCTCCTCCTGCAGAGTATTTTTTTTTACCTTCTCCTCCAAGAGTAAGAAGAGAGATCTAATTTTGGAGGGGAAGAAGGAGACAGGTGACCTTCTCCAGATCCTGTTAGCGGGCTGTCCACTGTCCAGTTTTGGTCACCACGGTGTGAAAAAGATGCTGAGACCAGAGAAAGCACAGAGAAGAGAAACAAAGATGATTAGGGGACTGGAGGCTAAAACATACGAAGAACAGTTGCTGGGATTGGGTATGTCCAGTTTAATGAAGAGAAGGACGAGGGGGGACATGATAGCAGTCTTCCAATATCTCAGGGGCTGCCACAAAGAAGAGGGAGCCAAGCTATTCTCCAAAGCAAATGAAGGCAAGACAAGAAGCAACAAATGGAAACTAGTCAAGGAGAGAAGCAACCTAGAACTAAGGAGAAACTTCATGACAGTTAGAACAATTAACCAGTGGAACAACCTGCCTCCAGAAGCAGTGAATGCTCCAACATCGGAAGTTTTTAAGAAGAGACTGGACAGCCATTTGTCTGAAATGGTATAGAGCAGGGGGTTGGACTAGAAGACCTCCAAGGTCCCTTCCAACTCTATTATGTTTATTGTTATCGTTATTATTTATTGTCAGAGTCCTGAAATTACTGGTGCCCAATATGGAGAGATAGGTGACATTTCACAAATAGAGTAAGGGAAGTTTGGTATCTACAATGTCCAAAGTTCTTCCAGTTATCCAACGTGAGGAACAAAAGGAAACATGTCTTAGGTTCACATGTGTTCAGTATTGCCATATTAATCAGATAGCCTGTTCGGTATTCCTTGACTTGGTAACCTGCTAGTGAAACTGAGATATGATTTAAAGAAAGCTGGGAAGATTGGAGACTTCCAGGATTCCATAATTCCTCTGAAATCCATTGGTTTTATCCATGGTGTGATTATTAAGGTACTGAAGGATTGCAAGGTATGGTGTAGTAGGAATAAAAATCCAGGAAGGAGCAGGGAAAGAAGGCCGTCTTGCCTTGACATCATTATCAATTTGCTCTTAGCCCAAGGAGTTACAGAATAATCACAGCAAATGCTTCCAAAAGGATTCTCCCAAATGGTTTTCATCTTAAATTCATTGGACATAGTCCTTTGTTTCTGCCTGTCCAGCCCCTACTGAATTTCTTTCCATTCTCACCACACAATCTGAAAAGTGGCTTCTGATGTGAACAGTAAGTTATATTGGGAGGAACCTTTGGCAGAGTACACCCCACCCCCTTATTTCTGAAAAGAGACAATCTATTTTGAAGGTAAGGGACGCGGTGGCTCAGTGGGTTAGGACGCTGAGCCTGTCGATCAGAAGGTCGGCAGTTTGGCGGGTCAAATCCCGAGTGCCGTGTAACAGAGTGAGCGCCTGTTACTCGTCCCAGCTTCAGCCAACCTAGCAGTTTGAAAGCACGTAAAAATGCAAGTAGAAAAATAGGAATCACTATGGTGGGAAGGTAACAGTGTTCCGTGCACCTTTGGCATCTAGTCATGCTGGCCACATGACCACGGAGACGTCCTCGGACAAGCGCTGGCTCTTCGGCTTTGAAACGGAGATGAGCACCGGCCCCTAGAGTTGGAAACGACTAGCACGCACGTACGGGGGAACCTTTACCTATTTTGAAGATAGACAAATGAGGCAGCCTCACCACAAAACCTTGCTTGCCCACCTTCCCTCCATCTTCTAGTTCTGTTCTCTACTCTTTGATGTGGGGACACTTCTCACATTAACTTCTTATTTAGATTCAGAAGAGTTTCCCTCCAGGGGATTCATTGACAGAAAACACCAAATGCAGAGAAGTTAAGGTGGGATATTAACAGGCACTCTTCTTTGCCTGAGGCTTCGTTCCTGCTTCTTCCACTCAGTTTGTTTCAGCAAAAGACTTCTAACGTGTAAAGATATTGTTTTCCAGAGCTCTGGAGTTTGACCCCAGAAAAAAAAAAAAAACATGGAGGACTGATGTTCTTTCAGGCTGTGGCTGGGTTTGAAAATGCTGTTCATAAATAGTAAAGAGACTTGGTGGAGAAGCGAGTGCATAGGAGAGAAGGAGAGGGGATTGAGGGAGGGAAGTAGCAATTTAATTGTTGCGAGCTTCTGGGTGCTTTGCTAGGGTAAGTGACAAATTGACTTTGGCTAGGACATGTATTATTGAATATTTAATGATACTGCGCAAGATAGAGAAAACAAATTCTTGTTTTTCAGAGTGGTTTTCTTTCTTTCTTTTTTTCCTTTTCTGTTCCTTTCTCTGAGAATACAGCACCTTTGTCTGTATATTCATTTCAGGGACAATTCTGTTCCTTCCTCCAAACTGCCTGTGCTTTTTTCTCCATCTGCATTTCTACAGTTACATTTCTGTAATGCAAGGCTACAGTATGCAACAAGACTGGCAGCAGAGAGACTCACTTGTACTTTGCAAACAGTTTAGCCCTGATAATCAGGGCTTTTTTTTTTGTCATAGAACGCTCAGAACGGAGTTCCGGCACCTTTTTTGGATGGAACCTTGTAGGGTAGGCAAGGTGGGTTGTATGACATGTGTGAGTTCCGGCACCTTTTTCTTTTACAAAAAAAGCACTGCTGATAATGTTCCCTAGTTCAGGTACTGAAATGTCTGCAAGAAAACAGCCAAGCTCAGAGAGGATCAAGGACCCCACATTTCAAATCTGAGCTATAAATATTCTCCTTTATTATTTTTTTATTTATTTTATTTTAATTCCATTTATATCCCGCCCTTCTCCGAAGACTCAGGGCGGCTTACAAGCTTAGCAGTAGCCTTCATTCTATGTATATGCCTGCTTATTAGGGCTTTCACACCCCTTCCAAGCGGCGTTATTACAAAGTCAGCTTATTGCCCCCAACAATTTGGGTCCTCATTTTACCTACCTCGGAAGGATGGAAGGCTGAGTCAACCTTGAGCCTGGTGGGATGCGAACCTGCACTAATTGCAGGCAGCTGGTGTTACTTAAGGAGGCATTAGCCCACTGCTCCACCAAGATGCTTCCGCTCTCTTCCTCCTCAACAGCTAAGTTCAAAGTTTCAACAAGCTGTTTTTGTTTTTTTGTGTTTTTTTATAAAAAGAATCCTGTTCAATATATTTCCCAAATTATTGGATTCGATCCTGGTTCAGGATCTCAAAACCTTTGGAATGTACTCATGCATGTGACTAAAACTGCCTGAAGGCTCCAAAAATCCTAAATACGAAGATGAATACGGTCACGGTTGAGGGAAAAGTGTAATGAATTAACTCACTGGACTTCTTTATTGAGTAAATACTGTAAATAAACTTGTTTATGGAGCCCACATTCAATGATGAGAGACTGAGAGAGACTTATAGAATTATAGAAGATTCATCTTAACTCTCAAATGTTTCTTTTCTTCTCCACTGTGTTTGGAGTAAACAGTAATCAGGCAGCAAACAAGAATCAGTTTGATTTGACATCACATAGTCACTGAAATCAGTTTCCAACCCTCTCAATAACGGGATTTTAGTTAAGTGCTAACTTTTTTTCCCCTTTAAAAAAATAAAATAAAAAATCCCAGGTCATCACTGTTCCCACAACCAAAATGTTCCAGAGAATCATTTCAAGGCTACAGTTTCATTGAAGTCCCTCATTCAGGTTCAAACTCTCTCTGCATGCTATCCATGTCATGGCTCATTTGATTGATCAAACATGACTGTCACCTTCTTCATTTCAAACTGAAGAGTTGTAGTTTCCCTTTGTGTACCTTTTTTTTCAGGTGTGATGACACACTTTGTATTCTCTGAATTGCACAGTAGAGAATGGCACATCGGAGAAAACCTGAATACCTAGATCTTTCGGCTAATCCCAGTGGTGGGATTCAAATCATTCAACACCCGGTTCTCAGAACACAACCCTTTAAGAGCTTGCCCACTCATCATTAGTTGCACTCTGTATAACTAGAAAAGGAACAGGTCCCAGAGCCACAACCCCAGCTAATACCTGGTGGCCCCGCCCCTTTCCTGTGTGCACCAATTGAGATAGATGAAGCGTCTATTCTTGAAATTACCTCTGAGAAGCACCACCTAGTTCTCGCCTGAGTGACATGATTGAAGGCACCATGTCTCCATTTTGTTTCCGTCGCTCGCCTCTTGGATTTTGGGGGAGGGTTTTTTTTTCCCCCTGCCTGGAAGGAAGTCGAACAAAAACCAGACCTGTTCTGGAAAACACAGATTTATCATAACCGGTTCACTGAACTCAACAAAAAATTCAGTATTGGTTCTGCTGAACCTGTGCAAACCAGCTGAATCCCACCAAGGGCTAATCCCCGCCATTCTATGTAAGGATTGTTGTCTTCTCGGTATATAACACCTCTGCTCCGTGAGCTGCATTGGCTTCCAGTTGTCTTCCGGGTGAGATTCAAGGTGCTGGTGATGACCTATAAAGCCCTAAATGGCATGGGCCCAGATTATTTACGGGAGTACCTTCTGCCGGCGTTAACTTCTCATCATCCTGTGCGCTCCCACAGAGAGGGCCTCCTCAGGGTGCCGTCGGTCAGGGAATGTTGACTGGCGGCCCCCAGGGAGAGAGCATTCTCTGTGGGCGCGCCTGCCCTCTGGAACCAGCTCCCTGTTGAGCTCCGGATGGCTCCCGACCTTCGCTCTTTTCACCGCGACCTGAAGACTTGGCTATTCGAACTTGCTGGCCTGGACTGAGGGACTGGGATTTTAGATTTTTAATTTTAAATTTTAGAACGTGTTTTGTTGTTTAGGGCTACTTGGTTTAATTTATTTTAATTTTTGTATATTATGTGTTGTATATAGTGTTTTCATTGCCCTGTACACCGCCCCGAGTCCTTCAGGAGAGGAGCGGTATATAAATCCAAATAATAAATAAATAAATAAATAAATATAGGTTGGGAGAGAGCCAGGCCAAAGAACTATTGGAAGTGCAGGAGAAGACTAAGTGTGCAGCTCATCAAAATAGAATTATATAAATTATACATCTAATAAGGTATGCAAGGCCCTGTGTTTGTGGAATCACAGGGGCTTTGTGACAACTTTACAAATTCATAGAGGGTCAGAAGGGGAAGGCCTGGGACAGTAATATGTGATTCCCTGGCCTCCGTTAGTAAGCAAAATTTGCAATGCTCCACAAAAGGAATGTGAGTTGGAGCCAGTGCAGCTTTGTGGGTGTGTTTTAAATAAGCATGCAATAGGTTTAATCATTAATCAGGCAGCTGCCGTTTTCAGGGTGGCCTCTAGACAGTGAGCATGTTAAATATGGAAAAGGGATATATTGTATGAAATTGCATAAAACCCTTCCAAACCGATAAGATGTGAGCTCCATATTTGATGCCCCGCTGACTGTCTGTGTGTTTGCTTGTGTGTGTGTGTGTGTGTGTGTGTGTGTGTGTCTATACTTGGGTGTACTTCCAAACTCTTTGGCTCCCTAATCACACTTTTAATTTATTTTGTAAATTTTCTAGTTATGCAGGGAATATTTCACAAAGCAAAAGCCCAGAAACTTTCTAATTAAAGTAGCTTTGCACGAAAGAGTTCAATCTTTTTTCAAGTAAAATTGTCGCACTTATTGCCATCGCTTTGATCAACTTAACAACATAAGATGAATCTGGTGCTAACATCTCTCTGAAATTAAGCAAAGAAAACAAAACAAAAACCCCTTTCCCCATATTTTAAAAAGTTACAAATAATTTCAACTAGTTATATACAGCTAGAATTCTTGAGTTTCTTTGCAACATTTTGCATCCTACTCTATCATCCATCTGTCTGTCTGTCTGTCTGTCTGTCTGTCTGTCTGTCCGTCTATCTATCTCATCTGTCCTATCTATCTATCTATCTATCTATCTATCTATCTATCTATCTATCTATCTATCCATCCATCCATCCATCCATCCATCCATCCATCCATCCATCCATCCATCCATCCATCCATCCATCTATCTATCTATCTATCTATCTATCTATCTATCTATCTATCTATCTATCTATCTATCTATCTATCTATCTATCTATCTATCTCATCTGTCTGTCTGTCTGTCTGTCTGTCTGTCTGTCTGTCTGTCTGTCTGTCTATCTATCTATCTATCTATCTATCTATCTATCTATCTATCTATCTATCTATCTCATCTGTCCTGTCTGTCTGTCTGTCTGTCTATCTGTCTATCTGTCTATCTATCTATCTATCTATCTCATCTGTTCTGTCTATCTATCATCTATCTATCTATCTATCTATCTATCTATCTATCTATCTATCTATCTATCTATCTATCTATCTATCTATCTATCTATCTATCTACCTATCTATCTCATCTGTCTGTCTGTCTGTCTGTCTGTCTGTCTGTCTGTCTATCTATCTATCTATCTATCTATCTATCTATCTATCTATCTATCTATCATCTATCTATCTATCTATCTATCTATCTATCTATCTATCTATCTATCTATCTATCTATCTATCTATCTCATCTGTCCTGTCTGTCTGTCTGTCTGTCTGTCTGTCTCATCTGTCCTGTCTATCTATCTATCTATCTATCTATCTATCTATCTATCTATCTATCTATCTATCTATCTATCTATCTATCTCATCTGTCCTATCTATCTATCTATCTACCTATCTATCTATCTATCTATCTATCTATCTATCTATCTATCTATCTATCTCATCTGTCCTGTCTATCTATCTATCTATCTATCTATCTATCTATCTATCTATCTATCTATCTATCTATCTATCTATCTATCTATCTATCTATCTATCTCATCTGTCCTGTCTATCTATCTATCTATCTATCTATCTATCTATCTATCTATCTATCTATCTATCTATCTATTTCTCCATAAATCCCAGTGAACCTTTAGTTACAGTTATAGATAAAAGTATTCTTGGAAACTCAACTGTTATTTGAGTTATTATTACTATCTTAAGGATAGTAATTGGTGTCATTTTTTTTTAATTTGCAATAGAATATAAAGAGGGATAAATTCAATGGCTTGGATTTTAAAATAAATTGATTCAGTTATGATCAGTGGGCCAATAATATGAAGAGTGGCATAGTCATACTCTGATTTCTGAAATAATGTCCTGTGTTTTAAGAGAAACTCATTTCAGCATGCTGTTATCAGTCTTTAATATTGCTAATAGTTTTTATGCTAAAACAAAGATGTTATCAATGCTTTTTAATCATCCACTCAGCATGCTCAATTATTTTGTCAATAAAAACTTCATTTTAGCATGCAGACATTAAGCTAGACTTTAATCTCCGATGGTTAGGTGGTTTGATCACAGCTCAGAAGGGGAAAAAAAAAAGATCATCATGGCATGTTTTATATTAATCTAGTTTTATAGCATGTTGCTAGAATTTATCATGTCAAACAAGGCAGCTTGTCAGATTACTTGCTTGACGTGGCCACTGCATTCTGTGGCCTTGAAGAACACACTTTATTAAATAAATAACTCTTAACGCTCAATATACAATGTCAATTATTTGTTTTTTTATCTGTTTAACTTTTTTGCTAAATACTAAAATCCAGGAAAAGCTTCCTTAGATCAATGGAAGAACTTTGAAGAATTTGAAAGCAGAATGGAGCTATGAAAAGCTACAAAGGACCACAACTGGATGGAATCAAACAAAGGAGTTGGCACCTGGGTCTGACAAAAGCTGGGAAGTATAGAAGACATTGAATATACTGTACACAGATACAACAAGATCCAGAGATACTCTGAACAAATGGAGCTATCCAGTTGCTTCTGCTCTTTGCGATTGTGGTGATGTGCAAACAACCATACATTTGTATACCTTCCCTTTGTGTCCCAATCAGTGTACACTTGAGGACCTCATGGCAGCACAACAGAAGGCAATTAATGTTGCTACTTTCTGGGCAAGTTCACATTAATTTGTATATATTTTATGTTTTAAATTTTATGTCATAGAGTACGCCTTATTTTAGTGGTGATGCTTCTGACATGAACAAACAAATATATTTGCTGAAAGAGTTAAGCTACGCTCATGTGAGTTTCTGAAGGCCCATACAAATAGGAAGCCAATATCTACACCTCTGTCGCCTGATGGTCATTAAGAATAACCATTAATCAGGGGTCAGCTTGCAAATGGTTTACAGTACAATCAGTATTTAATTAATATGTGAGGATAGAAGAAAAGCAGAATTTTTCTCGTCACTTGAGAAGATGATTTTAAGCATCCATTAAGTGTCACTGAGTTGTCCAATCCAAGATTGTTGTGAATTGTATTGGAGTTGAGCTAGTCTAAAGCTCAGCTCAGAAAAATTGTGCATTTGGGCATTCAGCCATGTGAAATATAATTTTTGGAGGGTTTTTTTTAACTAATTATCAAAACGTGCAGCAAAATTATCATCTGTATAATTAAGGGTTCCCAATATTTCATGTTTCTCTGAAAAAAAATCATTGTTATTGTTAAGTATCCATAGATTCATGGATATTATTTGACCTGTCATATGGGTCCTATTCCAATACTGTGAAAAATAGACTTTAGGTAGCCAGTTTTTTTTTTTTTTTTAAATCTGCTTGGCTTGCAAGAAAATGATTCTAACGTGTAGAATTATAACACAATGCTGTAGCTTTTGTTCTGGGGTCCTTAACCTTTTTATAATAGCTTTACAGGGAATTCTTCTAATAATAGTAGAATCTTTTAAGTTCTTCAAGTGGTAATCGAACTTTAGCTCTTCAAGTCAAAGTCCACAGAGAGACTTTGAGTTATAAAACAAATGTCAGATTTTAAGATTATATATATATATATATATATTTAATGAAAGGAAGTTATGCTTGAACTAATTCACAAAGCACAGTGAGGAAATCACCACTTCCAAATCTAATAATAGAAATGATTAGAACTGAGCAATTATAGACGGTACAAAGCAGAATGGCTGGGTGCTGGTCCAGGAACCTTGTACCTTCTCGTATCATTAGCGTTGTAGTAGTTTCTTCCATATAGTTGATGTGCAGGCCTTCAATGCAGGAGAAAGACAAGATAATGTCACTCAACACTCAACTAAGTCTCCAGGCCTAAACAACACAGGATCTGACAATCTAAACATAATGCAGCAGTTTTGAACAGCTTGGCATAGAATTTGTAAAATGTCCTTTATCACCGCTGGATTGCAAGAAGAGAATCTATTATATACAGTACCAAGGACATCTCAACATTCCTATTACTTGTACATTGTTTTAAACTTGGTGAATCACAAGTTGTATATTCAAGGCCAAACCAAGATTGACCTATCATAGTTTCCCATGTGAATGTCCCTTTTCCTTTCTACGTGTCCACATGTAAACATCGTGGGACACAGTCTTTAAAAAGCTGTCTCCACACTGCAGTGATGACATATGTTTGACTTCATGGTATACAGTCCTTTCAAATGGATTGCATTGTCCATGGTCTTAAGGAATGATTATGTTTTCCCTTTCATCCTTGGAATATTATAGGCTTAAACTAATTAATATTATTTGTGTCAATCAATAAGTCTACAATCAAGGTTTATATATTTTTGTGCTCATTGCATCTGCTGATACACTGCTCCTTGTTTGGGACCCAGGTGATTAACAAAAACAAAAAGATACAAAACCAACAATGGAAGAGGAAGGCCCTCATAGAAAAATATTTCCTTCCAATCCTCCATAAAGCCACCAGCCACTTAACCTAAACATGATACTCAAACAAGAGTAGCCAAAATGTAATAGCCTTATGTAACTACAAGATAGTCCAGTTCTGCCTCTAACATCTGCATTCTTCTTGGAGAGCTGAAGCCACTGAAGTGATATACTGTATCTTCTTCAGCACTCAGAGCCACCACCGAGAAGAATAAATATGATACTCTATTCCCTTAACCTCTCATGGCATGGGGACCTCTTGAAAACGACTGAGAAATAGGATGATTCAATTTGGAAGAAGTGTTTTATTCTCCAAAATAAACAATTAAAAAAAAGGGGGGGGGGAATAAGACCGGATTGCAAGGGAAACAATGCGAGACAGTCAGAACAATCATGACTGGCTAGAGCAAGGTCCATCACACAGCCAATGAGCAGAGCGCGGAACCAAATAGGCTTACAAATGGTCTTTCCAACCTACAATGCTTTCTCTGATGATTTATTTATTTTTATTTATTTATTTTAATCCCATTTATATCCCGCCCTTCTCCGAAGACTCAGGGCGGCTTACAATTTAAGCACAAACCAATGTGCTTAGCAATAGCCTTCATTCTATGTATATGCCTGCTTATTAGGGCTTATTAAGTCCCCCCCCAAGCGGCATTATTACAAAGTCAGCTTAATTGCCCCCAACAATCTGGGTCCTCATTTTACCTACCTTGGAAGGATGGAAGGCTGAGTCAACCTTGAGCCTGGTGGGATGCGAACCTGCACTAATTGCAAGCAGCTGGTGTTACTTAAGGAGGCATTAAGATTGCGGCGCCTGGAATGTCTGCGGCTGCATTGGCTCTTGAAGGCGAATAGTTTTGGGAGGGATAGTAAAGGCTATAGGCCACATGATCAGGAAGATTTTAATGTGTTTGAGCATCATGGTGGAACTAAGGTAACATACGACATACGACCGACAATCTTTGCTGGCCTGGCGAGTTTCTAGTTGTTTTGGAACTGTTGGTGAGACTGTTAAAAGTCGTTGGCGCTGTTTGAATTTGTTCTACCAGCAGCAAAATCTGACTGCTGGCCCAGTGATGGATTCTACTGCAAATCAGGGCTGTTTCCAGAGGAGGCAGAGGAGGAGAGGACCTGGAGCTTATGGAGCGAAGGAACTGGATGAGGCTGTCGGCAGGCTCAGAGGAAGAGAGAGAGGCTTTTGGAGGAGTTGGTGGCGGTGGCAGCATGCTCCAGGGGCAAAAAGGAGCAAGGCCTCTTTAAGGAAAGGGTGGAAGAGTCAGCATCAGAAAAAGGAAAGAAGGCGAGGTTGTCAGAATGCAAGCTAACTTGAGGGCTAATCCACATGGAGCCCCATTTCCATCTGTCCTGTTTGCCATCGTTCACTCCCTAGAGACTAAAATGGACAATGTGAAATTTGAGCGGGCCCCGAACAAGGAGTATATATCGGAGGTGGTGACCCTTTGAGAGCTGTATGCAACGAAATTTCATTTTGATGTATGCCGATTGGTGTACATTCAAAGTGACAATAAAGTTATCATCATCATCATTAGCCCACTGCTCCACCAAGGCTCCTTTATGATGATGCTGGCAGAGGACCAGCATAAAGCTAAGATTAGGTAGATATTTAGATTTTAGATTTTATTAGATTTATATACCGCCCTTTCCCGAAGGTCTCAGGGCGGTTTACAGAGCATTTTAAAATCATACCTATACAAAATACAAAGTTAAAAGACAAATAAAAGATTAAATTATTCCTGAAAATAAAACCCAGTTAAAATTCTCAGCCTGGGTCAGAGAGCTCAAAGAGCCAGGTCTTCAGGTCTCGGCGTAATGAACGTAGGTCAGGGGTAGTCCTGAGCTCCACGGGCAGCTGGTTCCAGAGGGTAGGCGCACCCACAGAAAAGGCCCTCCCCCTGGGTGTTATCCGCCGGCAATCTTTTACCGGCGGCACCCTGAGAAGACCCTCTCTCTCCGAGCGCACTGGACGTAGGGAGCTTGATGTTTTAAATGGTTATTTTTTATTGCTTATTATAATCTTTTAGCAATAAACAACTGGGTTTTTTATCCATCCTGGTGTTTGAAGATTTTATATTTCAAGTAAATATGCCTGGGATTCGTACTTTTAAATTATAAATTATATATCTTCTGGGAAGAACGAAACTGAAGTCACCAGCCTGAGGATGACAGATGAGATTTCGTTGAAAAGTTGCCCTGATACCAATTCTATGTGGGAAAAAAACCCGAATGACCAAAGATCTACATACAAACACCAGCGAAAACCTCAGAAAACGTGTGTGTGTGTGTGTGTGTGTGTGTGTGTGTGTATGCATGTATTTTACAACACCAGCCATCTGAAGAATATTCAAACAGTCAGGAAAAAATAAGCTTTATGTCACTCACTCAATCATTTCATTTTGCAAGAAAATGAATTCTTTGATGCACAGGAGCAGAACGGCAAAAATGAGTCCTAATGGATCAAAGGAAACCAAAGGAGAGCTTTTGTTCATTCTTCAAAATTGAACTGAACATTTCAAGTGGCTGCTGAAGTGTTCTGCAAACTTTTATTGATGTACAGCAAGGCCATACGTAGCTGTGACAATTGCAGTGTTTTGGGGTTCAAGGGTTTTTAAAGACCTCAACTGTAGGTACCGAAACAGTGTCCTCACAGCTGACTCTTCCACTTTAATAAGTCACTATTCCTGCAATCATTACATGTTAATTCAGGTACAACCCTCATAATATTTTAGTGTAGCCATAGCTGAATCCATAAAATACAGACTTCTGCTGCTATAAGATAGTCAAAGCCTTTAATGCTTGAGAGTCTGTACAAAACACATCATTTTTTTAGAGTCCAATTGTCTACTTGATCCCTACTAGATAGTGTTTGCCATAACTTCCATTCAACATCTAAAGGCAACAAGCTGGAGATGGCTGGGTTTCCCCCCCCCCCCAATGCATCACAACCATTGTCTTGTAACACCCTTGATTAGGATGAGAGTGGCTTTTGATTTGCCTCCCTCCCTCCCTCCCACACACACACAAACATGAAGATCTATTTAACCCTCCTCAGAATTCCACAGGTCCACCTTTCAGAAATGGAAATGACTAAAATCAAAGGTAGGAGGGGCAGAATCAAAGAATCATAAATGTGATGACAAATATGCCACTTACCAGGAGTGGGCAGGATTTGTGTATATAGATCTACAACATGGAAGCCTGGCAGTGAAATCAAAGCATCACCTCTCTGATACATGTGTTTATGTTGCGCAGTTGGGCAAAAATTAGACCAATGTTGCACCAACTGTCTTGCCAATTCTGAGACTCCTTTACAGATATACATATATAACACAGATATAACATGCCTGTAACGTTGAAAGAGAAGGAGAAGTGGAAGAGGGGGAGGAGGAGGAGGAGGAGGAGGGTCATAGCTCAAAGCAAAGTGCACCTTTTCCAACACTCTGGACTACACAGTCTGTAATGTATTCTACTACCTAGAAAAGGGGCAAAAATAAGTTGGTATAGCAATGGGTCTCATGCAGAGAAAAAGGGCAAGCAAAGCTGGTATTTTTTAACTGATAGTATTTCCTATGTTAGCTAATCTGTGAACGGATATTCTGATAAGCTTTTTGTGAATGCACACACATCATGTTCTACAGATCCCCTCCCCCAAACTGTTGACGCCTAAGTAGATTGTAGACTTCCTGGGCCAAAATATATCTCTGTTTCTGTCTCTGTCTCTCTGTCTCTCCATCACCATCTCCATCTCTCTGTCTCTGTGTTTTTCTTTCTTTCTTTCTTTCTTTCTTTCTTTCTTTCTTTCTTTCTTTCTTTCTTTCTTTCTTTCTTTTTCTTTCTTTCTTTCTTTCTCTTTCTTTCTTTCTTTCTTTCTCTTTCTTTCTTTCTTTCTTTCTTTCTTTCTTTCTTTCTTTCTCTTTCTTTCTTTCTCTCTGTGTCTCTCTTCCTTCCTTCCTTCCTTCCTTCCTTCCTTCCTTCCTTCCTTCCTTCCTTCCTTCCTTCCTTCTTTCTTTCTTTCTTTCTTTCTTTCTTTCTTTCTTTCTTTCTTTCTTTCTTTTTTGTCTTTCTCTCTGTGTCTCTCTTTCTCTGTGTCTTTCTCTCTCTCTGTCTTTCTCTCTCTCTCTTGCTTTGTGTGTGTGAGTGTTCGTGTGTGTGTGTGTGTGTGAGAGAGAGAGAGAGAGATTATTGTTCTGTGGTATTTATTCCACTATAGGAATAATCATGCCCATTCATTCTCACTTTTATTGTTTAATATTAGGTTATTAATATTAACAAATATTAATAATAGAGGAAGGAGAGTACCTATTCAGTTCTAGAGTAAAGTTAACGAACCAACTGCTTTGTGTTCAACAGGAAGAACTCTACACAGGTTTTCTGCGCAGGAAAATGTGTTGATGCTCAATCAGTAGCATTTTAAGCAGCAACGATGGCATCAACGTCTCTACAGTATAAGATTTGAAAGAGCACCGGAAAATACAATTATTAGTACCTATTAAGTGGAGTTCTACTGACAATGGTGGCAAAACAGAAGAACTGCACATTTAGACTCATCCCAGTACTCTTGGTTCTTCCGAATACAGCCACTCTCTCCAGATATTCAAGAAAAATCTTCATCTGAGTGAACGTGAATGCATGTGGGATCCCAAATGACATTTGCTGAAAAGCTTAAGAACTTGGTGAAAAACAGTTGTGAGAACCTGAAACCAGAAACAGGGAGAATATAAGGCTTCAGATGACAACATAAGGCTTCTCGATGGCCTTCTGCTTGTAACTTGTTCTAAATATTGCACAGTATATTTACTGTCATTGTTGTGTTGTGGGTTCTTTGGAAGCAGGAGGCGAGACGAGAAGGTTCAAACAGGAACATAGCTTTATTGAAGTAACAGGAACAGAACTGAATCTGAGGCTTCTGTGCAGCTACTTATACGGTGGGCCACTAGGAAGCAGCCAATTGGTTTAAAGGAACCTATTCCCACCCCAGATCCAACCAATGATTGTCCTGGAGACTGCATGTCTGGGCAGTCAGAGACCGGTACACAGACACCTTAAGTAAGCAATCTCAAGCAACATTCAAAAGACATGTGAAGACTGTTCAAGCAAAAGGCCCAATACATTACAGTCATATTCTTGGGGATAAAATTATTACAGGTAGAAGATGACCAGCTGTTAGATCTTATCCAGTGAATGAGCCTCTCAGCTTCTCCAGAGAAATCAGTCACCAATTGCCCAGGATTAATTCTTGTTTAGAAGCTACCAATCACCATTAGTCTCATGGCAAATTTAAGCTACGTTGATTTGAAGACCTGTGTTTAAATCGATTTTCAGCCATGCAAATTCACCAGGTGACTTTGGGTCAGTCAATCTCAACTGAACCTATTTCACAGGGTTTTATTATTATTATTATTATTATTATTATTATTATTATTATTATTATTATTATTATTATTATTATTATTATTATTATTATTATATTAAGTGCAGTGATGATGTTACCTAGTTGGGTAATGAAACATCAGAGAGCACTAAAGACCTCTAAGTTTCATTGTGAACTACATTTTTTTCTCTTCTATTGGAATGACACCAGTGCAAAAGAATATGGGGTTTATATAGTAGTTACATGAAGCTCCTGATTAATAATAATAATAATAATAATAATAATAATAATAATAATAATAATAATAATAATAATAATAATAGTGTATTGTGTAAAAAATACGACTTTCCTGTGTCCGAAAAGTCGTGGTAACATAGGGTGGAAAATGTTGTCGAGAATGAGAGGGTGAAGATCTTGTGGAACTTCCGAGTACAGACAGATCACCATTTGGAACACAACACGCCAGATATCACAGTCATAGACAACCAAAGCATACAGTTGATCGATATTGCTGTACCAGGAGATGCCAGAGCAGAAGAAAAAGAACTGAAAAAAAATTGCAAAATGCCGCGACCTGGCCATTGAAACTGCGCGATTATGGATGAAACGTGTAACAGTGATAACCATTGTCATCGGGGCACTGGGAACTATGTCCAAAAACTTTGCAAAATACATCAAGAAATTGCAGCTTCCTGCAATAACTCCAGCAAAGCTACAAAAATTGCGCTAGTCAGAACATCTTACATTTTAAGGAGGTACCTGGTTGATACCTAGGATGCTGGCAGCAACCTGTGTCAATCATTAGTGCCAGTCAATTTGAGTGTTCAGTTATGAATAAAAGTTTTATAATAATAATAATAAAAGTAATAGTAATAGTAAAGTTGGAAGGGACCTTGGAGGTCATCTAGTCCAACCCCCTGCTCAGGCAGGATGTTCCCTAGTTGGGTAATGAAATGTCCGCAAGAAAATAACCAAGCTCAGAGAGCACCAAGGATCCTACAGTTTTTAAGAAGAAATTGGACAACTATTTGTCTGAAATGGTATAGGGGTTTCCTGCCTGAGCAGGAGGTTGGACAAGAATACCTCCAAGGTCCCTTCCAATGTTGTTATTGTTATCTCAAAATCTTTAACCACTGAGCCATTGTGCACACAGTAAGTAGTATACCCTGACTTATTTATTTTTTTAAGTAAACATAGCATACTAGAATACATGTGACTAAACAATGACTAATATATATATATATATACACACACACACACACACACACATATATATATATATATATATATACATACATATATACATATACATACATACATACATACATACATACATACATACATATATATATATATATATATATAAGGTAAAGGTAAAGGTTCCCCCGCACATGCATGCTAATCGTTTCCGACTCTAGGGGCCGGTGCTCATCTCCGTTTCAAAGCCGAAGAGCCAGCGCTTGTCCGAGGACGTCTCCGTGGTCATGTGGCCGGCATGACTAGATGCCAAAGGTGCACGGAACGCTGTTACCTTCCCACCGGAGTGGTCCCTATTTTTCTACTTGCATTTTGATGTGCTTTCGAACTGCTAGGTTGGCAGAAGCTGGGACGAGTAACAGGCGCTCACTCTGCTACACGGCACTCGGGATATAAGAGAAAATTCTTTTTTTATTGCTGAGCTTTCGTCAACAAGCTGTTGACATCATCAGAGCAAGGACTGAATGATAAGGGAGTCAGTACATACACTTGTATGGCACTTGTAACGGTCAAATTGTGGAATGTGGGTGTGGCCTGTTCGTGACAAGCTTTATAATCACAGTGGTTCTGGCTTTGCTGGAAAAGGCCGGTCTCTGGTTGATTTTTAAAAGTCGCGCCTAGCAGCTGCTTTGTGCGTATCAGCTGTTATGCACATAAGTCTCTTCCACAACAGAATCAAGCCTGCGATGACCGCACGCAAGGGAACGAGATGACCTACTTGACTCTTCTTCGAATGAAGAGCCTGTCAGTCAGGGCATGACTACACGCGGCTGACAAGACTTACGTGCCTAACAGCTGATATGCAACCAGCAGCTGCTAGGCGCGATTTTCAAAAATCAACCAGAGACCGGCCTTTTCCAGCAAAGTCGGAACCACTGTGATTGTAAACGAGCGAGCTTGTCACAAACAGGCCACACCCACATTCCACAATTTGACCGTTATAAGTGCCATACAAGTGTATGTACTGACTCCCTTATCATTCAGCCCTTGTTCTCATGATGTCAACAGCTTGTTGACGAAAGCTCAGCAATAAAGAAGAATTTTCTCTTATATCCCGGAGTTCATAATTTTTAGTTTTACTAACTTCAAATGTCTAAACCTGGGATTCCAGTTTTTAGCTTTTTAGCTTTTTTCTTTATTAGAAATATATGGGAAAGCCATATAAGGGAAACACTAATTCTTAATCCCAGAGCTCGCTTTAAAACACAGACATACCCATCTACTCACTTTCTCCTAAGAAACTCTAAGGCTAGCATAGTTCAGATTCCTCCCATCTTACCAGCTGTCTGGAGACACACTGGCCAGTCTCACCATCAATATCTTTCAATGCAAAAGCAAATTCTGTTTTTTTTCTCCACCTCTGCTTTTTTTTAAAATTGGCATTGAAGCTGATGCAGTCACTCCCTGCCCCCCACTTTTTATTTTACTTCTTTTTTTCCACTTAGAAGAGTTTTAGATACTACCTTTTTTTTTTACCCAGGCCTTTCAGAGTAGTGGCATTTTATCATTTTTTGTTGAAGTTTGTTTTAATATAGTTTTGTATGGTTTAATTGTTTTAGAATGTTATATAGAATATCTTCTCCTAAGCTGCCCAGAGCAACTACAATGAGAATATATACACATAGGAAGGAAGGAAGGAAGGAAGGAAGGAAGGAAGGAAGGAAGGAAGGAAGGAAGGAAGGAAGGAAGGAAGGAAGGAAGGAAGGAAGGAAGGAAGGAAAAGAGAGGGAGAGAGCTAAAGTCTTTCATCCTGTAGACTTCTCCTTCCCCTTCTCTCTTTCCAGTTCAACTCCTATACAGTGATTTAATTATTTGGAATACATATAAGTAAATTTACTATAAAATGATATAAAATAATATAAAAAAAACATGTAACACTAAAGCTGTTTGTGGAAGTAAGAACCAACAATGACACAATAAAATCAAGCCCCAATAAAAAAGGCAAAACCCAAAGATAGAAATTGCAATAAAAATCATAAAGGCTGAAGCTATTGAGTCAATGAGGCATAAAGCAGCAACAAGGCATCAGCTGTAGGAGCCATCAGGTTTCTCTCTGTATCCATCCCCAGTTTAATTATTTTCACCCAAGTATTGTTATAGAACTGCAATGTGGACTAGCTGAACTCCTATCAAAAAACTGGAAGTTTCCCCTCAAATTGGGCCAGTAAGAAAAACTGGAATCATTGATGACAATAATCTTTTAAGAAGGATAGCCTAGAGGTTATATGCCAATCAGCTTTATGTCTGTTCTGATCGGACTAGTGGAAATGCTCCTAAAATCTAAACCCACAGAGAAGAAGTCATGGAGAAAGAAAAATCAACATAAATTCGGCAAAGACAAATTACTTTTCAACAGTCTTTGGGAAGTTTTTGAGATTGTCGCTCTACAGATGGAGGTGGCCCTGTCTCTGTTTTGATAAGGATCTTCATTAAGTGCTTTTAGCAGTCACAGAATATCCTATCATTTTGTGCATCGTTAATTGATCAGAGATAAAAGAGTGGGAATCAGTGGGGACGTTTCTCAATGGGAAGAATTAAAAAATGAAATTCTTCAACAAACTAGGATTGGGACCGGTCAATCTCTTCATAAAAGTACATGTTTTGTGCAAGAAGAGAGTTGACCAAATGTGGGCATGCGTACAAATTATGCAGGATAATAAAATCCGAAAGTGTCCCAAGTTCGTGACATATCGTCGTGCAAAGTGAAAATTCATTGGATAAATGTAAAGTAATGTATGTTGGGATATATATATGGTGACAGCTGTCAAAGTTATCAAGAAAAAGGTATTAGGGATTGAATACATGGATGGACAACCCATTGAGTATATCTGTTCTTCCAATATCTTCCCTTTCTAACATCTAAGGCAGATGTCCCCAACCTTTTGGGCCTCAGGGACTGGTTCTGTGGGGCGAGGTTTTTCCATGGACTGGAGGGGGCATGGTTTTGTGTACTGCCTGCATCCCGTGGATGGGGCTTTGTTTTTGCGGATCAGTTGCTGGCATGCCATGGCCCGGTACTGGTTCATGGACTGGGGGTTGGGGACCCCTAATCTAAGGAGTTTATACAAAGAAGAGGGAGTCAACCTATTCTCCAAAGCACCTGAAAGCAGGACAAGAAGCAACGGATGGAAACTAGTCAAGGAGAGAAGCAACCAAGAACTAAGGAGAAACTTCCTGACAGTTAGAACAATTAACCAGTGGAACAACCTGCCTCCAGAAGCGGTGAATGCTCCAACACTGGAAGTTTTTAAGAAGAGTCTGGACAGCCATTTGTCTGAAATGGTATAGGGTTTCCTGCCTTAGCAGGGGATTGGACTAGAAGGCCTCCAAGGTCCCTTCCAACTCTGTTATTCTGTTCTACTCTAGTAACCACCGGCGCATCCACAAGCCTTTTAACTTAGAGCCTATGTAGTTCACTGAAAGGATACCACAATTCTTTCCTACTCTTGTTTTTGAAATCTTCCGCAGTTCTCATGGGCTAAATTGCATCTTCTTTTATATCCCAGTTGACCATAAAAAACAGAATGGCTACTTTAATATATGTATTTTGTAAGAACCATTCCTGATGAAGTTTAAGACTTCCCATTCACATATATATTGGAGCTGATTCAATAGATCAGAAAAGTTACTACAGGACAGGTATATCTTGGTTTTAAAGTATTACTAAAAGCTTGAATGTGTGAATTCTCCTCATATTGCTATTATCTATTGTGTGTCAGAATCTATTTTGGTTGCACTGAGCATCTCAAAGTATTATTCTCATTTGAGAAAGCGTTTTTTTTTAAGAAATCTTTTTTTTTTTCCTAAATTGCATCTCATTTAAACAGCATCCTTCAGCCTTCATAAGGTGCTACTGGATTTTGTTTTCCATTATGATGACTAATCTAAGGCTACTTACGTGAGCCATTGCTAAAAGATTCCATAATTCAGTGTGCAAAAGACAAAGATGTTGAAAAGAGTGGAATGCACCTATTTTCCTGAGAAATGAATATAAACCATTGAATGCAGGCAGGAAAAAAAAGTATTTTCTTGCTTCACAATGTTGTCAAGTGAAATGGGATGTTCGTGGAAATGAGAAAAAAAAAACAAATTCTGACAATTGAAATACTCTGTTGTTTTCTTTTAAAAAAACTCTAATCTTTGCAATCTAAATTCTATAACTAGAAAATCTTTGCATTTTCTGAATGAATTATGCAAACAAGTTTAATCTGCATATGTTTTTTTTCCCTTTCCAGAATATCTGCAGTTTGTAGAATGGAGCCTCTGAAGAGTTTACTGACTTTTTAAGCTCTCTCTACAGCCTTAAGGGCTGAAAATATAATACCTGTTTTTAATTAAAGTTGGTCCTCATATCTGTCAGTCATGGATGATCTATAGAACTTCCAGTTCCACAGACTGTCAGCCACTGAAATGTCAGAACAAATGGACTGTTTTTCTCTTTCTATCTCCAAGCTCTCTAATGTAAAGAGATCTGAATATGAAATATGTCTAATGCAGTGGAATATGGTACTAAGTTATAGAAGGAACAAGTAAAAAGAAACACCAACCTTTCTCTGGTGCAGAAAGAATCTTCCCTAATTTCTCACCAGAATTTATTAGATAGCCATGAAGAATGTGCTTTAGTCTGGAAAAATATTGTATATTAGCAAACAGCAATAAAGAAATTGCTTTGAGCATTTACGCATATCTTTCTTGGTTTTCTGCACCTGACACTAAGGACAAATATATTTTCATTTACTATTTATTTATGTATTGACTCAATAAACTATTATTGATTATAGTAATTAACTAGCTAACACCAATCTACAAAGCATGTCAGAAAAGCAGTAGAGCAATAAGGACTATCTAACCCCCTTAATTATTACTGCAACTTCAAAGTTCTGCTAGGAATAAAGATAGTCAAGGTATATTCTGAAAGTAAATATTGAGGAGGCCTTCAAATTGACTTGAACAATGGGTCCCATTCATTCCAACAAAATGAAGTTTAATGGGGAGAAAAGCAAAGTTTTGACACTTAGGCAGGAAACACCAAAGGTACAAGGAGAGATTAGGCGAAGCCTGGCTCAAAAACAGTAACTGTGAGAAGAACATTGGAGTCCTTGTGGACAACCACTTAAATATGAGCCAGCAATGTGCATCAGCAGCCAGAAAAGCTAATGCAATCCTTGGTTGTATAAACAGAGACATAGAATCAAAATCACGTGAAGTATTAGTACATAAAACCTTAGTAAGATCACACCTGGAATACTGCACTCAGTTTTGGTCACCACATTACAAAAAAAAGGGATGTTGAGACTTTGGGGAAAGTGCAGAGAAGAGCAACTAGGAAGATTAAAGGCCGGGAGACTAAAACGTACAAAGAACACTTGTAGGAACAGGGGATGGCCAGTCTAGAGACAAGAAGGACTAGGGGGGACATGATAGCAGTATTCCAGCATTTGAGGAACTGCCACAAAGAAGAGGGGGGGTCAACTTATTTCCCAAAGCACCAGAAGGCAAGACGAGAAACAATGGGTGGAAACTAATCAAGGAGAGAAGCAATCTGGAATTAAGGAGAAACTTCCTAACAGTGAGAACAATTAATCGGCTTGCCTTCAGAAGTTGTTGTTGGTCGTTGGTTCATCACTGGAGTTTTTTAAGAAGAGACTGGACAGCCACTTGTCTGAAATAGTATAGGGTCTCCTGCTTGAGCAGGGGGTTGGACTAGAAGACCTACTGTACAAGGTCCCTTTCAGCACTATTCTGATTGATTGAAATCCATGTAAAACGCTCTATCAGCAGTTTTCACAGAAGCCTGAACGAAGTTGGGAGTCATTCAACAATTCACTGTTCCACCATAACAGCATGCAGTGAAGCCATCCAAGGAAATATGAGTCTGTTCCTTCCCTGCTTGTTCTTATCTTCTAAACCAAAGTGTCAATTGGAATTATTTTTTAGTTCCCAAACTGGAACTAAGAGCCTTGGTGGAGCAGTGGGCTAATGCCTCCTTAAGTAACACCAGCTGCCTGCAATTAGTGCAGGTTCGCGTCCCACCAGGCTCAAGGTTGACTCAGCCTTCCATCCTTCCGAGGTAGGTAAAATGAGGACCCAGATTGTTGGGAGCAATTAAGCTGACTTTGTAATAATGCCGCTTGGGGTGTGTGTGAAAGCCCTAATAAGCAGGCATATACATAGAATGAAGGCTACTGCTAAGCTTGTAAGCCGCCCTGAGTCTTCGGAGAAGGGCGGGATATAAATGGAATTAAAATAACAAAAATAAAATAAAAATAAACCCTGACAATTGATATGAGGAAAAGGTCAACAATTGTGTGGTTTACTCAAGCCTGTCAACAACCACTTTAGCAAGGTCTTTTGGTTCCAAGTTGCACCAATCCCAAAGGCTACTAAAAGGCAGCACGATTTAGAGTGTTGTGCATCTGCTGTGTGTCATTACAACTTGTTCAGAGTTCAGGAGGACATACATGGCTGCCTTATGCTAATTCTGGCTGCTATGTATTTATCTTTTCCTTGCTTCCTTTAAGCAAGCTTGACCTGCTTTGAATTTCCTTCACTTGCATCCATCTGTCTTGTATAACAACCCTTCCTTCCTTTTTCTTGTGTTTTTTCTCTTCCATTGTTTCTTCTTTGGGAATGAGCGCAGGAACAAAAATATTCAAGGTGTTAAAGATTTTCAGTTTGACAGTCAAGCAGCGCTACATCGTACTATTAGAATTCAGTGTACTAAATGTCCAACTTGTATAGATTTTAAGTGTGGCAATGTGGCGCTCAACTTTTTTGGGGACATGAGGGGGGAATAAGGAACAATGAGATAGATTCTCACTTATCTAATTACTCAGAAATAACTTTAACTAAACCTGTTTTCCTCCCAAACCACCCCTCTCATTTTGTAAACTTGTCTAAAGTAGTGGTTTTCTACAGACTCATAAAGGCCATTATTCTCATTCCAGTTTTTTGTATGTTCTCCCTCAACCATCCTGCTCGTTATTTTTTTTTGAGGAAGGGAAGAAATAGCCCTGGAAATGGTGTTTATATCTTGCAAAGTACTTTTAAACCAAAAGTGACACATTTTAAAATTTGTAAGTAACATTAGTGCAGTTACTTTACTCCACACCTGTACAGAAACTTTGAGAGAAATGAAATAAATTAAACAGTTCAGGCAATTGTTAAAAATGTCCTTGAAATATAGTGGAATAAACTATATTTTTTTTTACAATACTAAGTAAAGTCAGACTTCATTCGTTCCAAAATATTTTTAACTCCTCTTGCCAATTCTAGTTTTTCACAAGGAATTAATGAGTGTTTTTTTTGTAAAAGAAAAAGGTGCCGGAACGCACATGTGTCATACAACCCGCCTTGCCTACCCTACAAGGTTCTATCCAAAAAAAGGTGCCAGAACTCCGTTCTGAGCGTTCTATGAGAAAAAAAGCCCTGGAATTAATGCACTATAAAATAAAGTTAAGGAATGAAAATGATTATCAACTGGGCTGAATCTACTGCAGTACACACACACACACACTCACACTCACACACACATACAGATAGATATAGATATAGAAGTTAAGATATAGATATACTGTAGATATAAATATATAGACATAGACATATAGACATACTTACACATAGATATAGATATAGATGTACTACAGTAGTCAGCCCAGTTGATAACCATTTTCATTTCAATCGGTAGCCTTCCAGATATTGTATGGCTTGCACTTCTAATCTTGTATTGTCTGGGGACCATAGGCATTACTGTGCAATCTGGTGGATGATGTTCTTGCAAGGACTCTAGCAGGTAAAGAATCCTGTGGAACATCAAGGTCCTTGCAACAGGATCTAATGAAGGAAGCAAAAATTATAACAAGGGAAAATAATGATGGGATAGGATTAAGTAGTAGAGACATCTTTCTCTTTTCTTCATTAAGACAAAATCTCTCTGAATGTTTTGAATCTCTCCTTCACAGGCTTTTTGCAAGCCAGATTGGACCAGTCTTTTTTTTTTAAGATAAAATACTGCAAATCCCATTTCCCAGCTGACGATGACATTCCTAGAATGAGGATTCTTCAGATGGCTTCAACCAATTTGTAAGACCATCCAAGTTCTACTGTCCTTAATACACCAAGATCATCGTTGGTTGATTACAGGGCCAAAAAGAACATCATCTCCTTTTTCCTCCTGATAAGCTTTAAGGCCTTTCCAAACCTTACGACAAGTCTCCATCAGCAGCAAAAAGCCAAGATTCTCATAGCGTCATCTTAAGCACTGTCATGTGAAGAAGAATAGCTATAGCAACAGCCCTTAAACTTATATACCACTCTGAGTCATTTACAAATGTCAACACATCACCCCCAACAATCTGGGTCCTCATTTTACTGACATTGGAAGGATGGAAGGCTGAGTCCACCTTGAGCTGGTCAGGATCAAACTCCTGGCTGTGGGCAGATTTTAGCCTGCAATACTGTATTCTAACCACTGCACCACTAAGGCTCCTGGAAAAAGTATGATCACACAATTCTAGCAACTAAACAGGCAAACTGTAGTTTTCATAAATTGATGAGTATTCTAAGGAAAGATCTCTTGCTTCAATACATTTCCTAACTGGGACAAGAAACAAGGTTAAATATCCATCTGTTTCTCATTTGGCATGTTTTGAATAGTTCTTTTTTCTTTCCGGGATTTCAAGAAGATGCTAATTGGATCTCATACAGGAAGATCCAAAGAAGAGATGTAAAAACAACTGTCAGAATTGTGTAATTTTTTGGGAGATGGGCAGGAGTGATTTTAGAAAGCATATGGTACCCAATCTGGTCCTGTTCTCCACTATTTTCAGCAGTCCATTTTGGCCCAATCTCTCCTGATCCCAAAGAGAAGCTTTTAATCAAGCATCAGATCTATAATAGGACAGTGGGAAGGCGAAAGGCCTTTACAAGGCCATTTATATCTGTCTTACCTGCAACATTGGGGACAGTATACCAGAAATATAAAGAACAGCTATGAGAATATTTGAAAACTGAGATGTGATATTCCTACAATTTTGTGACATTCAGCATCTCACAGTATCTGTTTGAAGGCAGTGGTAACATTTCCCATGACTTTCATCTTGTAAAGGTAAAGTAAAGGTAAAGTTTCCCCCGCACACGCATGCTACTCGTTTCTAACTCTAGGGGCCGGTGCTCATCTCCGTTTCAAAGCCGAAGAGCCAGCGCTTGTCCGAGGACGTCTCCATGGTCATGTGGCCGGCATGACTAGACCCCAAAGGTGCACAGAACGCTGTTACCTTCCCACCATAGTGGTCCCTATTTTTCTACTTGCATTTTTACATGCTTTCGAACTGCTAGGTTGGCAGAAGCTGGGACGAGTAACAGGTGCTCACTCTGTTACGCGGCACTCAGGATTCGACCCACCAAACTGCCGACCTTCTGATCGACAAGCTCAGCATCCTAACCCACTGAGCTACCGTGTCCCTCATCTTGTACAAGCCTGTAATTATTATTATTATTATTTTTAAAAAGTAAATAAATATTTTTCCCCCTTTGTAATCAGCCTGGCCTAGATGATTCAATGAAATATAGTTAGAAATAGATGTATTATGTCAGCATTGGAAATAAAAGCATCTCACTTGTATTTCAATGAGAACCTATCCTATTCAGATGCTGGTAATCTAGAGTCTAAACTAAAACACAATTATATACTGATGAGCAGACATTTTGGAGTTTTGCAAGTCAAAAGATGCAAAGAATGTTTTTTCAATTCCCCAAAAGTGATAAAATGTTTCTATTAAAGGAAGACTGTTGGTCAAACAGAATTGCATTACAAAATGTTGATTAAAAAAAGAGGATGGCAGAATTGGAAAGTGCACACATACAAAAAGATATTCACACACAATAATATTCCTTACTCTTTTTTTGATATAAATGATTTGATTTTACACACAGCCTCTCATTTTCCACGACTGGTTTGCATTTTTTCCTAAACAATGTGGTTTAGGAAAAAATGCAAACCAGTCGTGGAAAATGAGAGGCTGTGTGTAAAATCAAATCATTTATATCAAAAAAGAGTAAGGAAAAAAAACAAGATCGCTTTAGATCACCTCCTTTCTGATACAGCATATTGGAGAAAATTAATCATATATTTATAATATTGTATTGTACAATGAGCTTCTTCACTTTTAAGTTAGCTTACATGCATTATGAAAACTAGGGGCATTTGAATAGAGTACGAAGGCCACACCTTTATCTAGTCCTTAGCTGGAACTTTGCTTGTTCAAATAAAGAAAAAGAAGTGAAATGAACAGCAATAAGTAACAAGCTTTATTGCTTCAGGGATCACTGTGTGATACTATGAAGATGTTATAAGTCCTAAGTAGATAAGGGGGTGAGGAAATATATAAGCTTTATGAACAGAAACAAGTCAAAGAAAAAGATAAAAAAAGATTAGAGCTTTTGGAAGTTTAGGAACCAAAATATTGACCCATCCTTATGCTATTCAATAAAGAAACTATACTACCTTGGGATTTTATTTACTCCTCATACCATCAGCAATAAATTTAATTTATTTTGTCTGATGAGGTTTCAGAAAACAGCTCATTTTGATGTTTGCCCAGATGCAAAAGATTCTATTGTGCTGAAATCATACAAGGACAATGGTAGATTTATTCATCATCAGTGATCTACTAGAGAATTTGGATCCATCAATACCTAGTTAGACCAAATCTTTTACTAACTTTTAAATTGCTGTCACAATTTTTTTTTTGGTTTACATCCTTTCATGATCAACATGATGTTAATACATGATGCCTCTGCTACTGTAAGAATGTACTGCAAATGTGTTAACTGTACTTACCACTAAATCTGGGAAAAATTAATGGCTCTGGAAGAGAGTGTACGTCTTCTCTCAAAATAATCCAGTGATGATGATAATGATGATGATTAATGATGGTGGTGGTGATGATACATATCTAGTGAGTTCAACCAAAAGACTGGCATGGATTTAGAGTGGCTTTTGATGCTCCTACAGTAAATAAGTATCTTTAACTCAAGTCCCGTGGATGTACTCAAACCATACAGTGGTATCTCGCTACTTCAACTTAATTGGTTCTGGAAGGCACAATGGGAACCAAACAAACGAAGTGACTCCAAAGCGCCTGAAGGCAGGACAAGAAGCAACGGATGGAAACTAGTCAAGGAGAGAAGCAACCTAGAACTAAGGAGAAACTTCCTGACAGTCAGAACAATTAACCGGTGGAACAACCTGCCTCCAGAAGTGGTGAATGCTCCAACACTGGAAGTTTTTAAGAAGAGACTAGACAGCCATTTGTCTGAAATGGTATAGGACTAGAAGACCTCCAAGTTCCCTTAGAACAACAACAACAACTATTATTATTATTATTATTATTATTATTATTATTATTATTATTATTATTATTATTATTATTATTATTATTATTATTGTTGTTGTTGTTGTTGTTGTTGTTGTTGTTGTTGTTTCTTCTGCATGGAAATAGAGGACAATAGATTGAGGGCAATAGAAGAAGGGGATGACAGAGAATGAGGTGGCTGGATGAATAAATAAAGCTATGAATAAATAAAAATCCATTAAAAATATCCTCTTAACCCATTCAGTAATAAGTGTCATATTCTAATCCACGTTTCCCAAAATGCTTTTTTCTCTCTTGATTTCATATTACTATAGTGGGGAGTATGATGCTGCTGATATCTATTCTGAGCTCTCAAAATTGCTTATAAAGTACCAGGTTACTTATTACCTGTCATTTTTCTTTTGATCCAAGTGCTTTGCCCATTTCAGAATTTGACAGATAAGGGATTGTGCTGGCATGGTGCATACAAGCTCTGTCCAATGTTATTATTGCTTCTGCCATTTAAGGTAACCCTGTATTGTCCTGCCAAATGCAACACATTGATGTTCCTTTATTCTGGGAGTGTGCTAAATGAAAGACACTTCAGAGCCCAGGAAATGTAGTTTGCAATTCAAATCACCAAACCCTGAAGAAAGTTGACTAAACAATGACAGATTAAAAGTGCAACATTTGGTAAAAACCAGTGTAGGAGTTTCTTAGACCAAGTCTCCTGAAATGGGTAGATCTTAAGTCAAGATTAATTGTGATGTTTAATAGGGCCATGCAAGCCACTCACCAAGATGCATCCTATGTTCAGGAGATGCCACAAGGACTGTTAGTCTTTATTGTTATTCTCTTACTTTTTAATTCTCTCTTTTGAATGGTGTGTAAATGTGGCCTACCTCTATGTGTCTATTGATGGCTGATATGTCTGAGTGACATCTTCAAGGAATTCCATAATATTTTGGGGATTTTACTTGGTCTAAGGTGTTCAGAGTTTTCCAGCCTCTCATGTGTTGTTAGATTAAGGAGTTTTCACCTGTCTTCTGACTGTTAGTTGGTGTTCATGGCTGTGCTTTGCTAGTCTTCTGTCTGTTTGTCCTACATAGTGGCTGCTTTAGTCTTAACACAGTACAATGTAGAAACTCTTTCTTTCTTTCTTTCTTTCTTTCTTTCTTTCTTTCTTTCTTTCTTTCTTTCTTTCTTTCTTTCTTTCTTTCTTTCTTTCTTTTTTTCTTTCTTTCTTTTTGTACTACTGGATCTTCTGATTTACTTTAGGTGTTTTGGTGGACTTTATTTGGTTTGTGTGCTAACAACCAAGCTCAGAAAGCATCAAGGACTCTACAGGGTTAATTATTCTTGGCTACATATAAGGAACCGGAATTGCTGGAATTAGGTATGTCTACTTTAAAGAAGAGAAAGGTGAGGGGAGACATGATAACAGTGTTCCAATATCTCAGGGGTTGCCCCAAAGAAGAGGGAGTAAAACTATTCTCCAAAGTTCCTGAAGGCAGGACAAGAAGTAACAGATGGAAACTAATCAAGGAGAGAAGCAACCTAGAACTAAGGAGAAACTTCCTGACAGTTAGAACAATTAACCAGTGGAACAACCTGCCTCCAGAAGCTGTGAATGCTCCAACACTGGAAGTTTTTAAGAAGAGACTGGACAGCCATTTGCCTGAAATGGTATAGGGTTTCCTGCCTGAGCAGGGGGTTGGACTAGATGACCTCCAAGGTCCCTTTCAACTCTACTACTACTACTACTACTACTATTACTACTATTATTACTAGCCTTGGTGGAGCAGTGGGCTAATGCCTCCTTAAGTAACACCAGCTGCCTGCAATTAGTGCAGGTTCGCATCCCACCAGGCTCAAGGTTGACTCAACCTTCCATCCTTCCGAGTTAGGTAAAATGAGGACCCAGATTGTTGGGGGCAATTAAGCTGACTTTGTAATAATGCCGTTTGGGGTGTGTGTGAAAGCCCTAATAAGCAGGCATATACATAGAATGAAGGCTACTGCTAAGCTTGTAAGCCACCCTGAGTCTTCGGAGAAGGGCAGGATATAAACGGAATTAAAATAAAAATATTATTATTATTATTATTATTATTATTATTATTATTATTATTATTATTATTATTATTATTATTATTATTATTATTATTATTACATTTTCAATAATTTGTATCCTTTAAGACCCCAAGAACCGTGGACTTCCCATTTCTAAAGAATAGTTATAAGAATAATGTTGCAGCACTGGAAGGATAATTCCATCCCGGAGAGTCTGTAGCTTGAGTTGCTTCTTTGTCAATGTTTA
This sequence comes from Vipera ursinii, assembly GCF_947247035.1. Lineage (NCBI taxonomy): Eukaryota > Metazoa > Chordata > Lepidosauria > Squamata > Viperidae > Vipera > Vipera ursinii. The sequence continues at coordinate 110,971,082 of NC_139514.1, forward strand.
AAGTAGGTTTTTTTTTTCTTCAACAAATGGGTAAGAAAGATTTATATGACTTGAATAGAAATATTTTGAACAATTGGGCCGGATAGTTTTGAGGTGTTTTATTTATGATGCAGTTTTCCAGATGCACCCTTTCTTTTCTCTCTCTCCTCTTTTGATTTTAAGGGTGTTTCACTATTAGCACAGTTATACATATGTAATGTGTTGTTCTGTCAGTCACCTTAATACAATAAGGTAGCTGTTTAAACTAAGGGGGAAAAAGTTAAGCGCTGCGCCCAGAACATTGGATTAAAACATAAAATCTTTTTTTCCCCCAATGAATGGAGATGTGTGCCGTAGCAATGTTCCCTCTCTTCCATCATTTATTTTGATGTACGCTCCTCTGAATTTGTCACCGGCTGTTTGAATTCCACCAACGCTCTAGTAAAAGATCATTACAGGAATGTCTTCCAATTTACAGGGCTACAAAGAAAAGCTCAGTTTATACAGTTTAAAATAAATAAAGTTAAGACTTAGCTGACAGAGCCAGATGATATCAGATATCAGACCAAAACCTGGAAGATCGCGAGTTCTGCTCCTGCCTGGGTCACGAAGCCAGCTGGGAGACCTTGGGCCAGTCACTCTTTCTCAGCCCTAGGAAGGAGACAATGGCAAACCACTTCTGGGGGGGGGGAAACTTGCCAAGAAAACTGGGAGGACTTGTCCAGGAGTCAAAAACGATTCAAAGGACCCCCTTCCTTCCCCAAAAGATTTAAATAAGTTGAGCTTCTGGTGAGGCCATTGGATAACGCTTAGTAATGTAAGCAATGCTTGCCTTATCTTCTTCCAGAATTTTATTTTAGTTTTCTTTTGACCTCAGAGTCTACATTCTTCTCTCAGGTTTTCGAGGAGTCTCCCATTACAGTACTAAACAATTGAAATCCTGCTTTACATTTTCAGTATCAACTAAGGACAGCTACTAGCTAGGTCCGCTTTGTATTCCGTTGCAAATGCACACAGAATAGCAATAATTTGAGCACTAGAAATGTACTCAGGTGAGCATGAAATTAATGAGACTACTTCTGACTAAGTATTGGGAGTTGACACAATAAATTTAATCTGCAGGACGAAGTAATTTAATTTATGCTTTATTAATTCTTGAGGCCCATGTGGATGCGTCATCCTGTTGGTTGGATGAGAAAAACCTTCTCCATTTGCAATGAGTCTTTTAAACACCTCCTGATGTTTAGTTTTTAAAAAAAACAAAAAAAACAAAAATAGATAAATTCTGATATGTGAGCAGACTGTAAAAAGAGACAATTCAGTTTCATTTCAGCTTATTTAGACAGCATTATAAGGCTTTCTTCAAAAACCCTAAAGTCAAAATGAAAGCACGATATAGGTGTTTGATCGTCAGCTTCTTTTTGTTATGGCAAATTGTGCTCTGAATGCAAAGATTTTTTATTATGGTCATTGACCAGAATTGGAAACAAAAAAAAAAAACATTAAACAAAGTAAACAAAAAGAGATAAAATATTACAATTGTTGGTGGGTCCATCCGTGGATCATAAATGTCTGCCTACTTTTACAGGCAGTATAACAAAATTTAGCTACTACTGTACGTTTGGAAAGACTGAGTTATATTGATCTGATAACAATCACTGTCCATAAAAGACAGCAGAATTTCCCAGACATTTTACCATGCAAGGAGTTATAAGGTGGATGCTTTGTGTCTGTAATTTCAACAGCCCTTTGCCCACAGGAGCAAAGACTTAGCTCATAAGGGACTTTTGTGTGTCAGCCCTCCAAAACTATTATGGGGAGTGTGTTGAAGCATGCTAAAATTAGTGCTCTTTGGAAATTGGAAGAAGATATATGTAGTTTCTCACTGGTTTGTAAAAGGGAGCTTGAGTGCTCAGGGAAGAAAAAAACTTAGGAAGAGCAGACTGATCCTATTGAGCTTCCAGGTTTTTAATATGTTGTTTAAATATGCAGAATGTATAATAATAATAATAATGATGGTGAGGGTGGTGGGGGTGGTGATGGAGGAGGAGGAAGGGACCTTGGAAGTCATCTAGTCCAAACCCCTGCTCAGGAAGGAAATCCTATATAATTTTTGTGAAATTGTCTTGAACCCTACAAATGTGTAATTGTCCCCAATAAGAAAAGAACTCAAAACTGTGGGAAACAACAGTAACTTCAATCAATGTGTCATGATGTAGATCCATGCACCTATTTTGACTTTAGGCAGCCCTGCATCCTTCCTTAATGCTACATTCGGATTGCAAGGGGCTCCATGCAATATAGTCCTTAGGAGTTTACATTGGGTCCTTTCAGGAACAGTAAGTAGTCATGTCAGGTGCAAAGAATCAGGACCATGAGTAAGTTCCAGTTAAGATTTATTGTTCAAGCCTATACACAAGAATTTGGTCAACTAACGGTCACCATTAAACCCATGCTAGATAAGAATTCTAGAGGGACTTGGAATGTTTGTGGACCTGTAACAATTCTAGGCTGAGTTCTTTCTTGACTCCACCCTCAGGTCCTGCCTTTTCTCCTACAAGTCCTTGTCTTACAATCAAAACTGAGCCCAGAATTTTGGTTATAAATCATTGTGGATATGTCAAGTCACCAAGTGACTAGACTCAATTTTACAACCATTTTTATGGTAACCATTAAGCAGTCATTAAGAAAATTGCATGACTGTAAATCCAAATCCAGCTTATTCAATAAGCAGCTTTTGCTAGGATGTCCATAACAACATCCCCAATATTTTTGACAATTGAGTATGTCAGAAAGCACATTCTAGCAGGTCAATGAAACCTTTCCTGGAAAGAAGATCTGGGGAACTTGACTAATTACAAGGTTGCTGAATGGGAAATGTGGCCTGTCACAAAAAATACCATTTTTAAAGAAAGTAAATTGAAACCCTGCTGTCTAGGTTTGTCATGGCTTTCCTCCCAGGGAGCAAGCATCTTTTAATTTCTTGGCTGGAGTCCCTGTCTACTAAAAAGCAGAGACATCACCCTGTCAACAAAAGTGCATATAGTCAAGGCTATGGTCGTCCCAGTTGCAATGTATGGCAGTGAAAGTTGGACCGTAAGAAAGGCTGAGCGCCAAAGAATTGAGGCCTTTGAACTATGGTGCTGGAGAAGACTCCTGCGAGTTCCTCAGACTGCAAGGCAATCAAACTGGTCAGTCCTAGAGGAGATCAACCCTGACTGTTCTTTAGAAGGCCAGATCCTGAAGTTGAAACTCAAATATTTTGGCCACCTAATGAGAAGGAAGGACTCACTGGAGAAGAGCCTAATGCTGGGAAAGATTGAGGGCAAGAGAAGAAGGGGACGACAGAGAATGAGGTCGCTGGATGGAGTCACCAAAGCAGTAGGTGTGAGCCTAAACAGACTCCAGAAGATGGTAGAGGATAGGAAGGCCTGGAGGAACATTGTCCATGGGGTCGCGATGGGTTGAAAACAATTTTGCAACTAACAACAACAACAAATTGAACACCTGCCATCCTTTATAAACTTCTAGAGATCTGCCTATATTTCCACTCTTGGAAAGAAAACTAATTTGAGATGTTAGGCAATTTATTTTGATTAAAGTGTGTGTGTGTGTGTGTGTGTGTGTAGGTATGTGTAGATAGCCAGATAGGCTGCATAGCTACATAGTTCCATAGCTAGATAGCTGGATAGCTAGATGATAGATAGATAGATAGATAGATAGATAGATAGATAGATAGATAGATAGATAGATAGATAGATAGATGAATAGCTATATAGCTAGGTAATAGATGGAGAGAGAGGGGAGAGAGAGAGAGAGAGAGAGAGAGAGAGACAGAGACAGAGAGAGAACTTCATTGGTGTTAAAGGCAGTATCCATGGCATCAATACCAATAACAACTCCAAATGACATGAATTTGATACTGTAACCTCATGCCAATCATGTATTAATGTATTTATGTAATGTAAAGATGTAGATAATGATGCATTTATGTAATAGCTGTCAACCTCCAGCTCGAATATCCTAATAAAGTCCAGGATTTCTGAAAAAACTTACTGGTTTATTGAATACATGACATGGTATAGACGAAGGAAAACTAACTCTAAAATCCCAAGACATCTAACTAAAGCATATAACAAGGACATTCCCAGCCCACCCTCCCAGATGTCCACATGGTTCATGTAAACAGCTTCTCGTTGTTTTGAGAACCTATTATTATCTTTGTCCCCATGGTTAAAATGTCCTTGAAAAGTTTCCACACATTGGTGTTTCAACAAATGTCTGCAGAACTGGAACTCTCCCCCTCTAATGACAAGATGAAAACAATAAGGCATGTAGCTTCCAAGTTTTCACTCTTGACAATAGCATTGTGATACTTGTTGAAAGAAGCATGTTGGTTACATCATTTGCTTGCTGGCCTCACAACGTATCTCGTCATTTCCTGCCTTGTTCCCCCCTGCAGATATACCCATTTTCTCATATTCGGTCCCCTTGAAACGTCTCAGCTTGGTCTGCTAAAATTTCAGCAAAAAGATTATAGCTGACTTCTAGTGCAAAAAATGAGACATCAGGGGCATCAAGACACTAAATTTGTCAGGTTGAATGTAGCTTAGTTTTTCATTTTTCCACTTTTGATATGCACACGTTCTGCATTATACACAGTGTTGGCAAGCGAGTTTCACAGATGTCATACATTTTCATGCACGCTTTCTCTGAGAAATGCATTTTGGAAGAGATATCTTTACTTATCAGCTGCTTCACTGTTTTTGTTTTGTTTTTGCAAGTGCAGCTGCTGAAATAAAAGTGAGGTCTAATTTGTACCGAGTGAAGACAGAAAAGCTTTAACAGCTCCATTGTCTTCTGTATCCATTCTTTTGACTTCTCCTGATTACATACACCGGTATGTACAGATAAAATGCTACAAAAATGATCCATGTGGGTTAATGAAAAGAGATCTTTCTCTCTTTTTTATTTTTCTCCCCTTCGCCAAATATTGCAGTGGAAAGCAAGTTTGCAGAAACTTTGGGGGAAGTCTTGGATTCTGCTTGATGGAGGGTAGGTTTTGCAGGCTAACTACAATATTAGTCAACCCTCAAAGCTTTATCCCCAATTTACATGAATTTGAATAAGTCATCTTCTCAAACATTTGACTCATTTCAGAGTCGTGCAGGAATTCCTTTCATTAAAAGCATATTCTTCATCTTCCAATTACGCTCCATTCTTCCAGACTTCACTTGAAATGGTGTGATCTGGAGGGAGTCTCACCACCACTGCTCAGGCAAGTCACAGACAATATTTTACAGCAGGAAAAATTTCAAGGAGAAAATTAAAACAAAACAACGAGCTTTAAGACTGCTGGTGGGATCTAGGCTTATCTTAGGACACTGCTGAATTCAGTTTGTTACTATTTGATTAAAGGGAAAATCAGAGAAGATTTTATTAGTCACAAATGTCCAGTTTCCAGATCAAAACCAACATTTCATATTTAATGCACACCTGTATTTTCTATTTCCCCTGCTGCAATAGTAGCTTTAGAACAGAGTTACAGGATTTTTTTTTTCCACGTGAAACTGTATTAATGCTTCATCACAGTTCCAGCTACTATTAAGATGGATGCCAATGTTTTTAACTATACACAATGAACAGAGAAATCTGAATCTGAAAAACACCCTGAAAGTCACATTTAAAAGCTACATTTTTGTGATGTATAGACAACCTTTTTGGTCTTAACATTCTTAAAAATAATAGAGCTAAAATATGAAAGAAGAGTCTTTCGTTTTATTTACAATGTTTTGAGCCTCTGAACACAAGATCAGAAAACATTTATTGTTTGATCTAACCTATCATATGTAAAACAACAAGATTGTTCTAGCTCTGCCTACTTATTCATTGTTCCTATACTGTTCACAGAAGCTCCATTCATTGACATGATTTAAAATGGCACCGCTCACCAGATATATAAACATGTAAATTATATTTCAATAAACTGATATTGTATAAAAAAGGCAGGGTGGGTAGAAGAACAACAGTTCCTCAAAGGTGGAAATGGAGACTGTTAAATAGCGGGTTCTTTGGTGCAGGAATGAAGATGCAAAGCTGAGTACAGGATAACTCATTGTTTATTTCATGCTGGAACTATACTGGGGAAATGTCTGCAACAAGCCGCAATATATAGTCTAGCCCCAAGGCGGCAGCCAATAGGTTTGAATCAACCATTGTCGCCTGGAGATAGCCAATTGCTGCACAGGAGACTTAAAGTCTGGGTTGCTGGAGAGCCGTTAGCTGCTCCAGTAACCCACGTGGTGTTTCACAAAAGCCCAGTACATAACACCCCTCCCCTCTTAGATCAGACTATGACAACACCAATTAGTCTCAACAATTGTCAAGACTCATTATTCAAACACACAAAAGTAAAGTGATAATAATAATAATAATAATAATAATAATAATAATAATAATAATAATAATAATAATAATAATAATAATAAAAACAATGTAGGTTACAATGAGATTAAAAAAGGTCTCAATGGTCAGGATTCCATATGCAGTAATAAACAGTTACAACATAGCAATAGTTTCTCTAATCTAGTGGCAACAAGTTTTACAACAATATATAGCTCTTTATTTTACAACGTAATCTGCAAGATATGAAGGAGGCTTGTGTGCCCTAGAGGAACGTCTTGGAGTTCCCAACACTTTGTGGTCTACCAGCTTACCCAGTGGGCTGGGTAGACTTGTGTCCATTTGTGCTCCTGAGTCAAGGGGATTCAATGCACTCTGGCTGGCCTCACCAGGTTGGCCCACCCCAGAGTCAGACTGATCGGCAGAGTAGGCACAGCGGTTGCTGAAGTTTTGTTGGCTTGCTCCTTCAGGGGGTCCATGTTGCACTCCAGAGCTCTCCAGTTCTCCCTCTGGTTCCACCTCAGTTAAGAAGGAAAAGTCCTTGTAGTCCATGTGAGGGCTGGCTTGGCTGCAAGTTTGAGGACCTTGGGAAGGACTTATGATGCAGTCCTCGCTTAGTGGCCATTCTGGAAACCGTTTCCTGAGCTGATCAATGTGTCATCTGACAACTCACCCTCCCTCCACCCCCACTTCATAAGATAGGGGTCCTGATGCCTTGGTGATTTGACCAGGAACCCACAGATTCCCATGACCATAGTTCCTGGCCCAAACCCAATCGCCCATGTGCAGCCCCCTTGGGGGTTTTGGTTAAGAGACTTCTGCTGCCACTCTATCTGGATGCAACCTGTCCAGTTTAGTAATCAAACGCCTCCCCCAACGTAGTTCTGCAGGACTTTTGCCTGTAGCAGTGCAGGGCGTAGAATTCTGGCAGAGTAAAAAAATCTTCCAATCTGTGATGCCAGTCACCTGTAACAATGCACTTGAGTGCTTCCTTCATTGTCCTCACCATGCGTTCAACTTGACCATTAGAAGATGGCTGAAAAGGTGCAGATGTTGCATGTCTGATGAGATTAGCTCTAAGAAAGGCCTGAAATTCAGTAGCAGTGAATTGGGCCCCATTGTCTGAAACTAAGACATCTGGCAACCCATGTGTGGCAAAGAGTTTTCTCAGCACCTGGATGGTCCTATCAGTAGTCATGTTAGGAACTGGAATTACTTCCAGCCATTTTGAGTGACTATCCACTACTATCAGGAAGAGCTGCCCCTGAAAAGGCCCAGCGTAGTCCATGTGAATCCTAGACCAGGGTGTGTGTGTTTCCTCCCACCTGTGAACTGGAGCCTGTGGCATTTCAGGCCTAAATTGCTGGCATGTATAACAACCATGGACTTGACCCTCAATGGCCTTATCAAGGCCAGGCCACCAGAGGTAGCTTCTAGCTAAAGCTTTCATTCTGACAATGCCTAGATGGCCTTCATGTAATGATTGTAAAACCCTGTCTCTTAGGGAATTATGACTCTGTTCCCCCATAATATGCACCCTTTATGGGCAGATAACTCATGCCTCCTGACAAAATAGCTTTGAAATTTTGAGCCTGGACTTTTTTCCAACCAGCCCGTGTATACCCATGACAACACTCTACTAAGTATTTTATCTGTGGCAGTTTCAGCAGCAATGTCCCTTGCATGGAGGGGAAACTCAGGTATGTCCTGTATGGACAATATTCTAGCAGCAGGAGCTGGATATGGCTCCATTAGTGGCAGTGGTAGTCTGCTGAGGCCACCAGCATGCCCATTTCCTTGCCTGGTTTGTGAATTAATTTAAAATTGTATGCACATAGGAAGATAGACCATCTCCACATTTTGGAGATAGTATGTGGGGGGGTTGTTTGTCCATTGTGAAAAGTCCCAACAGAGGCTTGTGGTCAGTGTAGACCGTGAAATCCCTGCCATATGTCATGGATTTTTTTTTATTCCAGCAACTATGGCCAGGGCCTCTTTGTCAATCTGAGCATAGTTGCACTCAGCAGAAGACAATGTCCTTGAATAAAAGACTATTGGAACCTTTTTCCCATTTTTTTCTATGTAACTTAAAACTGCCCCCCACCCCATAGGGAGATGCATCACATGCAAGACATACAGGTTTAGACTCTTTGTAGTGAGTTACAGTGGACTTTTCTGACAATAGTGCTTTTAATTCCAGGAAACATTTTTCATGTAAGTTAGTCTATTTCCATGGAGCTTTCTCATCCAGCAGTCTGTGGAGGGGCTCTGCTATTGCAGCTTTATGAGGTAGAAATGTGTGATAGAAGTTTAGGAGACCCAAGAATGCTTGTAGCTTTCCTTTGTATTTGGGCCTAGGGGCCATTTTAATGGCCTTCACTTTAGAATCAGCAGGGTGAATGTCGTTAGCATCAATTCGGAAACCCAGGAATTCTGTTGAAGAAACCCCAATGCTACACTTGTTCTTTTTTAATTTGAGGCCTGCTTCACGAAGCCTCTGCAAAACAGACTTGAGCCTACTGGCCAACACTTCTGGGGATTCCCCTGCAATAAGAACATCATCAAAATAAGGGTGGACACCCTGAATACCCTTGAGTGTCCGCTCCATGATTCTCTGAAAAATACACGGTGCAACACTAACTCCAAACTGTAAGCGTTTAACTTGGAAAGCCCCCCTGTGAGTCACGATCATTTGAGCCGCGGCTGTGGCCTCATCAACCAGCAATTGCTGATAGGCCTGTGCTAAATCAAGTTTAACAAATATAGTACCCCCTTGCAAAGAGGCTAAAATATGGTTGACCACTGGGACCAGGTAAGTGTGTTGCTTGAGGGCTTTATTTAGTGTGCATTTATAGTCAGCACAAATGCGAACTTCTCCGTTGGCTTTAAGTGGGGTGACTATAGGAGTTTCCCACTCCCCACCATCAACAGGCTGTAACATACCCTGTTCTACCAGCTTATCAATTTTGGAATCAATTTTATGTTTTAAGGCAAAGGAGACCCTACGAGGCTTAACCCTGATTGGAACTATGTTGGGATCAAGCTTAAATGAGATAGGTGGGCCTGTGTATGTTCCAAGGGTTGAATCAAAAACATCTGCGTATTCCTCGCACACTGATGCGAGGTCTGCAGTTTGTGTCCGGTTTATGCCAGTAATCTGAATACCTAAGGCCTCAAGCCAATCAAGTCCAATGAGACTCATTCTCTGGCCCCCTACTACTATTACATCCAGGTGCCCCCAAAACCCTTTAAACTTAACCAACAAGGTGGCTTCTCCCTTAACTTTAACATGCAAGTTTTGAAAATCCGTTAGGATTATATCTGAGGGCCTTAGTTTGGCCCAATTGTTACTGCGCCTACACACAAATTTAAATGTGTCTTGAGAAATGATTGAGACTGCAGAGCCAGAGTCCAATTCCATCTTACATGGAACTCCTTGTAGCTCTACCATGAGCTTAAGTTTGGGTTTGAGGAGGCATCAAGCCCCAGTGCAGCATACACTTCTATGGCTTCTGAAGAATCCCACACTAACTGGACCCTGGGCCCCAGTACCTCTCCTAGTCAGTTCTTCTGATGGGTGTTTGGGTGGCCGGCCTCTTTGTCGGGCTCTGCAAACCACCGCAATGTGGCCTGTCCTTCCACAAGCTCTACACGTGACTGAACAAAATCTGCAGTTTGTGTGAAAATGGTTGCCACCGCACCCCTTACATCTCGGTAAAAGAACATCCTTGTAATTGTCTTCTTGTGGCTGGCCATTGCGGTGTGGCACAATGGGTTGCTTTTGGAGTCGGTTGATTTCAGGCTCTTCTTCCTCGGAGAGTTCTTTGGTGCATTTGGCGTCCTTACGGTGGACTGTTTCTTCTAACTTTGTCAATTTGGCAGGCTGTACAGTTCGAACAGCACCCTTGGCAGCTTCGTCAGCCATCACCTCATCTTGCACTTCGGAAAAGGTTAAATTTGGCCTAGCAAATAGTCTGTGCTGAAGCGTTCTGTCCCGTAGGCCACAGATGAGCTGGTCTCATAGTCGCTCCTCTAAATTTGAAAACTTGCATAGGCGTGCGGCCTGCCTTAGGCCCACTATGAACTCCAACACTGACTCCATGGGAAGCTGCACTCTTTGGTCAAACTTGAACCGCCAAGCCATCTCAGGCATTTTGGGCTGAAAGTGCCTGGTTAGCCTCTTTTTAAGATCTGTGTAAGAGACCACTTTGATTGGTGTCGGCTCGAAAAGGTTCTTGGCTAAATCAAAGGTAGCAGGGCCGCACACACTGAGTAGCATTGTGGCCTTCAGTCCTTCTTCTGCGATCTGATTGGCTCTGAGGTAGTTTTCTACTTGCGATAGATATGATAGCCATTCCTCTGGGTGTTTCACGTCGAATTCTCACAATTTGCCAACCTTCGGCATTCTTTCTATCTGGTTCCTACATTCTTCCGGATCCTGCTTCAGACTCAGGGAGTGAGTTCCCTGATCACAAGGTCGCTATCGTAGATGCTAGCTGACCTTGAGAGAGGGGGGGAATGCCTCTTCCCTCCGATGTGGGCTGCCTTTCCCTCAAAGACTTCAGCTCTTTAATCAGTGAAGTAGGATGCCACCTTCATCACCACTGTTAAATAGCGGTTTCTTTGGTGAAGGAATGAAAACATGAAGCTGAGTACAGGATAACTCATTGTTTATTTCGTGGTGGAACTGTACTGGGGAAATGTCTGCAACTAGCCGCAATATATAGTCTAGCCCCAAGGCGGCAGCCAATAGGTTTTGAATCAACCATTGCCGCCTGGAGATAGCCAATTGCTGCACAGGAGACTTAAAGTCTGGGTTGCTGGAGAGCCGTTAGCTGCCCCAGCAACCCACGTGGTGTTTCACAAGAGCCCACAACATAACAGAGACTTCCTTTCCAAATCAGACAAAATAAATCTTCTAACTGATTTTGTCTGCCCCAGAATTAATCAGACTCCCAAAATGATCTACTTGTGAAGGTTATCAGATTCTCAAGGATGAAATCTCAAGGCGTGTAATTCAACTCTGCCAGGAGTTGAATCCTGTTAGGAGAAGTCACCAGAAAAGATGATATATCATAAAATGCTCTTTCCCATAAAACAGGAAGCTTGCGTTACTAGCATGATTCTGCTTGTTTCTCCTTCAATTCAACTCTCAGGTTATATTTGACCTGGAGATTAAATTAAGCATTATGGGGTCTAGCAAGGCATCGTGCAAGTCTTAAAGATTTTCTACTCATTAGAAAGGAAGCTAGACTTACTGCTTCTACTCAAGCAAAACAAACAAAACCAACCCCCCCCCAAAAAAAATATGAATCAAAAATAAAACAGAACTGAGCTAGTGCCACCAACTGACTAAATTATGCAGTGATGCTATCCATGAATTGGATAGTGAGATGTTAAAGAGATATAGTGTGCAATTATTACCACAAACTGTTTAAATGAGGCACCCATTCTAAATCTAACCAAAGCTTCACTTTCATTCATCTCTGATTCTTTTCTCCCCTCATTCCCTCCCCTACCAATTAATCACATTTCAACATCAGGAATTATAAATTCGCCTTCACATCTAGGAATTATAAAGCTGATCTTCTAGAAATGAAGAAAAATGAAACTGTATCGGTTTTGCATATACTCTCTCTCTCTCTCTCTCTCTCTCTCTCTCTCTCTCTCTCTCTCTCTCTCTCTCTCTCTCTCTCTCCCTCCCTCTCTCCCTCCCTCCCTCCCTCTCTCCCTCCCTCCCTCCCCCCCCTCTCTCTCTCTCTCCCTCCCTCCCTCCCTCTCTCTCTCTCTCTCTCTCTCTCTCTCTCTCTCCCTCTCTCTCTCCCTCTCTCTCTGGTGTGTGTGTGTAATTAACAATGTATATTTAAATTCTTCCTTCTATCTATATTGTTAAAAGTAAGTGGGACTCTGTCAGTGTTGATCTCGGGTTAATGCAAAGGTCAATGTTATTTTAATATATTGTTGTTGGTGTATTGATTACAGTTGTACTTCTAATTTACCTGGGATTAAATCCAAGTGCTAGTCAGGTCAGGCTTCATCCTGATGCTTCCAATGGCAACATACAGATTCAAAATTAAATCCTGTTAAAATGAGACGTATTCCCAGGACTGTATGAGAATGTTGGGATCTTTCAAGTATAAATGGATAAAATAGGTAAAGTATAAATTGGTTGTTTACATATTGATGTTATATATACTAGGATAATAATAATAATAATAATAATAATAATAATAATAATAATAATAATAATAATAATAATAATAATAATAATAATAATAATAATAATGTTGGAAGGGACCTTTGAGGTCTTCTAGTCCAACCCCCTGCTCAGGCAGGAAACTCTATACCATTTCAAACAAGTGGCTGTCCAGTCTCTTCTTAAAAACTTCCAGTGTTGGAGCATTCACAACTTCTGTAAGTATGAATAGATGATGGGCTGCTCATATTTTCTTCCTCAAATGCTAATATTGCCTTTATTTTTCTTGTGTTCAACCTGATAGTAGAATCAAAAAAATCACTTTTCATGGGTAAAATGTTTGTCTTTGTCACCCTCCCAGATACTTAGTTACAGTAATTCTTATTTAAACCTTTGTGGAAAGATGCAAACACACCCAGCTTTCCTTTCTTGAGGCAGAGTTGGCGATGTTCCTCTTTTCCACCAGTCTTTCCCTATAAATGATATTTGGGGGGGCCTGCTGCATCTAACCAATGGTCAAATATCTACCCTGAATTGATCCAGTCCTTCAAGTTATAAGTTATCATCCCAACCTCTTCCACAGTCAATTATGTGAACAGCTTAATTGTGCAGTTAAGTATTCCAATAAAGCATACAGTAAGATTATGCAAAAGAGTTTGCGTGTTTTCCTATAAGGGGCATTTGAGGTGCTGCATTTAATATTTCCACACAGAAAGACCCTCTTATCTTAGATACAGAGAGAGAGAGAGAGAGAGAGAGAGAGAGAGAGAGAGAGAGAGAGAGAGAGAGAGAGAGAGAGAGAGAGAGAGAGAGAGAGGGAGGGAGGGAGGGAGGGAGAGAGAGATGATAGAGGAAGAGGAGGAAGACAGATGAAAGATAGATAGATAGATAGATAGATAGATAGATAGATAGATAGATAGATAGATAGATAGATAGATAGATAGATAACCTTTATTGCCATTTTTTACATTGGGCACATTGGCATACATTAAAAATGAAATTCTGTTGCTTGCTTTCAAAAGTGTATACATACACAGCACACATTTAAACTTGCTATATATAACATATGTATAAACCTGTATCTGTGTGTGTGTGTGTGTGCATGTGTAGGTGTGTGTAGATAGCCAGATAAGATGCATAGCTACATAGTTCCATAGCTAGATAGCTGGATAGCTAGATGATAGATAGATAGATAGATAGATAGATAGATAGATAGATAGATAGATAGATAGATAGAGCCTTCAAGTCACTATTGACTTCTGCTGGCTATTGGATTAGTCTCCGCAGTTTCCTTGGCAAGGTTTTGCAGAAGTGGTTTGCCATTGTTTGCTTCTGAGGGTTGAGAGAGGGAGACTGGCTCAAAGTCATCTGGCTGGCTTTGTACCTAAGGCAGGAATAGAACTCGTTTATCTGTTACATTGAGATAAATGTGTCGTATACAAGAGTCCACTTTAGGAGTGCCGATTAAGGTTGGTGCTTTTTATGTATACTTACCTAAGAGTAAATCGCGCAAAGTCATAGCAGGGTTAATTTCTGGAATATAAACTTCAGTAGCAATCAATAGGTTCCAGCAAACAAGAGGTGATCGTTAACACTAAAATATTGTTCTCATAGGTGAGCCAAGCTAAAATGCAAAATTGCATTCAGCATTCAGAAAATCACACCTAGTAACATTCAGATACATGGATTGTGTGGCATATGTAATCTGCTGAACTTTTACAGCCCTAACAATGTTACTTTAAATATTTCATTTAACCTTTCCTTTTAAACCTATTAAATATGCAAGCATACTCTTAATTCGTGCCCTTTTCTGACTGACTCCTGTTCAACCAACAACATTGTTATTGCATTGCCATCTATTAATTTGCAGAAAGAAATAAAGGTTGAACTTCTTCCTTTACCTCCATCCAAAAGCTTAGGGAATTTAATTGATCTCTGAGAAATTAGAATCCTTCCTCACTGAGTAGGTATCATTTACCATTGACATTTCAAAGCCATGCCAACAATCTAGGTAGCATTTCAAAAAAAAAAAAAATGACTCATAGCTTTTGACCTTGCTTTGCTTCCTTGGATCAGGTTTGGCATGACGATATAGTGGCATTGATATCTTCTACCTAATCGTCCCCTGGAGTCCAATCATATCCTTCTTAGACTCTTCACCATCAAAATGGCTTTCAATCTGTTTGTAGGCCGTTCAAACAGGATCCAATACTCTGTGTAAGAAAGCAGGCATACTGGTAGAAAGTCAGAAATATAAAATTGTACTGATAGGTCACTGAAGCACTTGGATGTTATGTGGTGGTAGATGATGAAAGGAACCACCTTTCCCTACCTCTCTTAAGCTCAAGGATAACTAAATGATCAGAGCTAGAGTATTCATAACTACTTTCCACTGATATCTATGCATAGTATTCAGGATTTTGTAATATACAAATGATCCTCACAGATTTTTACAATAATAATGGAATAGAACAGAACAGAACAGTACAATAATAATGGAATAGAACAGAACAGAACAGAACAGAATAGAAACAGAGTTGGAAGGGACCATGTAGGTTATCTAGTACAACCCAAGCAGGAGTCCCTACACCATTTATAATAATAATAATAATAATAATAATAATAATAATAATAATAATAATAATAATAATAATAATAATAATAATAATAATAATAATTAATAATAATAATAGTAAATAATAATAATAATAATAATAATAATAATAATAATAATAATAATAATAATAATAATAACCCCCTCTGTAATAATAATAATAACCCCCCTCTGTAATGCTTTCCTATCCGCAGCTGTCAGACCAGCATACCAAACCACAATACAGTATGAGAGGACGCTCTCTATAGTAGACCGGTAAGAGAGGGTCATTAGCCGTTGTTCTACCCTGTTCTTCCGCAAGACCCTGAGGAAGTGGAGTCTCTGTTGGGCCTTTCTGGCCACCTGGGTTGTATTAACTTTCCAGGTAAGATCTTCACAGAGGTAGTTATATAAAGTATAACAAACAATTTAATTGGTGAGTATGATTGGTATTTATTATTTAACAGATTTTTATTCTCTCCTTTATTCAGGAACTTAAGGCAACTTACAATTTCCTTCTTGTTATCACTGCGTCAAAAACACTTTAAAGTAGGCTAGAGTGATAAACACAAGAGATATTAATAGGTAGATGGGTTGAGGTTGGAGAAGAAATTTAAATGCCCCATTTGTATGTTTTCAGCAGCACAATGAGTAGAGACTGACTAACAGTATGCATCTGTTCCTCACAATGGCAACTACTGTAAAAATGCATTTTCAAAACTAGGTTTTAAAACAACAACAATCTCACCACAACCCTTGTGTCCATCTTCTTTTGATTCAATAGCCATTCCAAATAAGCACAGTATTAAGAAATTGTTTTCTCTGATATTCTCTGACTGAAAGTTTCCCACCATCCTTTAAAGCCATGGTATTTCAAGATATGATTTCCCCCCCCCCCCAAGAAACCAATTTAGCTGCACCATGGGCATGAATGAACAGCTGAGAATTTTTCTGCAAAGGATAGGATCAAAATGTAATCACACTATCCAATAAATATGTTAACACTGTGAGGAGTCACAGCTGGTCCTATTCAGAGCAATGAGTTAAGATGGGCTGGTTTTAGTTAGAATATTTAGTTAGAGTATTGTGTATTTATTTATTGAGTAATGCCCAGTGCAGCATGCAAGACTTATAACCCATGTAACATTCGCACATCTGCTTTATGTATCATTCATTTCTTCTTGTTTCTTTTTGCTCACTCCAGTTTACATTATCTTATACTTCATGTTGAGTCTTGCAGCTGGCAAAGTCAAGAATGTCTTCTAATATTTTCTTTCAAAGACCGAGATGATTGAAGGCAAATAATTTAGTGTGTCTTAAAAAAAAACTACATAATTTTTGTGTGAGAAAATATCTCAGCAACTTTATTTGTTCTGCACTGTCTAGTTTAGCTGCAATATGGACAGCAAACAAAGGATCCACTGTAGCACAATTTTATTTTTTTTCTTCTAGGTCTGGTAGAAGCCATGGTGACTTCACATATGCTGCATTCTCCTCACACAAATAAATTATTTGGAGAAAAAAAATCTATCATTTGTGTTATATTATCACATTTCAGGTAATGTGCCTTCTGTATTAGCTCCTTGCATAAGCTCTGTCAAAACTTTACTTCCAGCGATTTAAAAACCAAAGAGGTATACTAACACAGGGCAAAATTTATACAGGTCACCTCCTTTATTATACAGGTGTAGATTACATCCTGTAATAATAAAAAATGAATTGTGCTTGAAGTAAGTGGTCCACAAAGCTCCCTCTAATGATGATTATTCAATGTATGGAGAATTCCCTTTATGTCTGTTTTAGCTAACAGTTACCAGACATATGTCAAATTATTTGAACTGTACGACTAAATTTCCCTTAAGACTAGCCTTTGGGGATTGTGGATGCATAGTATTTATCTCTGAATTATTCTCCAAGGCAGGAGAATATCTTTCTGCCTTTTTATTAAACTAGACTTCCATTTCAGCTGTAAAAAAAAGGGCAAAAATAGGATCAGAGGATTACAATTTCACTTTCGCTCAGTCAAATAATTTACATGTTTCCACCGCAAGACTTGCAAAGTGTAGACTTAACAGATTTATTTGCAGCATAGAAAGAATATCTACATTTTAGGGGTGTAAATTGTATGCATGTGGGTGAGAGAGAAAGACAGAGAGAGAGAGAGAGAGAGAGAGAGAGAGAGAGAGAGAGAGAGAGAGAGAGAGAGAGAGAGAGAGAGAGAGAGAGAAAGGAGGGAAGAGATTTCACCCCATTTGAAAAAAAAAATAGAAATTATTATTTTTGCATAAATGCTAATGGATGATAGTGGCTACGCTGTTGTGATGTGTATGTGTCATAAACCACACTTACCCAAATCATGGCTACACCAGAGCCATGGTGCTGCAATAGTTAGAATGCTAACTCTGCATTTCCACCTCCAGGAATTTGATCCTGACCAGCTAAAGATTGTATTATGTCGTGGGCTCTGATGAGCAGGAACGAGAACATGCAGAGGAGTACAGACGAACACATACTTTATTTAAGCAGAAACTGTACTGAGAGATTGGAGTCACCCTGCCTCAATATATATAGCCAGGCCCTATGGTATTAACCAATCGGATTGAAGCTATACTTGCTGCCCAAAGTTGACCAATAGCAGGACTGGAGACATCGTGTCTGAGATGCTGGAGAACCATTGGTTCTCCAGCAGAGCATGTGGTGATATTCCAAAAGCCCAGTACATAACATATTGACTCAGCCTTCCATCTTTCTGAGGTTGGTAAATGAAGACCCAGATTGTTGGGGGCAATATGCTGATTCTGTAAACCGCTTAGAGAGGGCTGTAAAGGACTATATATATATATATATATATATATATATATATATATATATATATATATATATATATATATATATATATATATATATATATATATATATATATATATATATATATATATATATATATATATATATATATATACTTATTAGGGCTTTCACACACACACCAAGCAGCATTATTACAAAGTCAGCTTAATTGCCCCCAACAATAATCTGGGTCCTCATTTTACCTACCTCGGAAGGATGGAAGGCTGAGTCAACCTTGAGCCTGGTGGGATGCGAACCTGCACTAATTGCAGGCAGCTGGTGTTACTTAAGGAGGCATTAGCCCACTGCTCCACCAGTGCTATTGCTATTGTCACCCTAAGCAGTTATACAATCCATAGCTTTATCTGTTTCTGCATCTGTTTCTGCTGTTTCAAACATGTTCAGACCTGTTTTCATCCCATTTGTTTGTAATGGTTGCTCTTGAACAACAAAAAAATAATCCTTCTCTTTGCTTCTTGAAGGTGCCAGCTTGCCACTACTGCCAATTCTTGCTGTGATCTACTTCATTTTCTATTGTGTATTGGCCATGTGTGATTCTTTTAAATTTTTTATATGAAAAAACTGTGGTGGTGATGATGGTAACAATGTTTATGAATATAACACTGAAAATATTTCAGAAAGGGGTTTCAATGGATTCAGAGAAAGATTGGCAGGAATCTGGTTGAATAACTGGAGCTGAGTCTGATCCCTCATTTCTTGAAAGATCTGTGTGGAAGTCAGATAAAGTGTCCAGCTTTTAGGCATTAAATTACAGTTTACTTCTTTCCTTTTGAAGAAAAAAATCTGAAACTCTTAAGCAAAATTATAAGCCGCTTGACTTCAAAACGTGGGCCAAACAAAGTTCTTAAACCAGAAAAGGCATTTTTTTTGTAAAAAAAATTCTTTTTATAAAAAACATTCTGTGTAGCTAGGATTTAAAGCACATCTCTGCAATACTGTAGACCAGACATGTCAAACACAAGGCCCGGGGGCTGGATCCGGCCCGCAAAGTGGTTTCATGTGGCCCGCTAAGCCATCCTGGAAACAGTGAGGGAACGGCCCCCATTGTCTTCGCCCTGGCCCAGAGACCCTCCTTCTGCCAGAGACCCTCAGATCTGTCCCACTTCTGCCCAGGCCCCCATAGGCACCCTTGATGTGAACAATGTAGAGCTGGCCATGCCCATCCAGTAGGCCATACACACTCTAGCCACGCCCACCCAGTAGGCCATGCCCACCCTGGCCATACCCACCCAGCCCCCTGAGGGCAACCACAATGCTGATGTGGCCCTCAATGAAATTGAGCTTGACACCCCTGCCATAGACCTTTAACATTCAGAGAACTATGATGGTGCATCACCTTAAATCACAATTTATATTAACCACTATTTCTCAAAACTATAGTGTCTTGCTTTCCATATAGCACCAAAGCCAAATTCACTCTTACCAAAACACAAGGGCTGGATTCATACCAAATAAATCATGTTATGGATTTGCAAAATTAGTGAATGAAATGCCTGGAGATATGATTAGCATTAGCAAACATTTCTATGAAGAACCTCATAGTCCAACATAACCTACGGTGATTGTGTGATTTCGATAGATGGAAGTCCAATATTTAGAAAATGGTTTTGACAATGTGTGCATTTCCCTTCTCTTTCTCCACTCCTCTCTTTTTTTCTGGCCATAGTTAAAATTTTAACTACGCTGAATTGGGAGAAAAAATCTATAATGCACAGTGGGGTAGATAATTCAATGTTTCCAAGTTTGTTAGGACTCTGTGCCCATAATAGAACCATGGTCAATGGCAAATGGTCAATTTCAGATATGTAGTCCAAATACTCAGAAAATGCCAGGTTACTTACTCAGCATATACTAAAAGGGATTTTTTTGGTGGGTGGGGGGATCTTAAATACATTTGATAATGGAAAAAGGGCAGGGAACGTGGTTCAAATAGTATCAGAGGATGAAATACCTTTGCCAAGGTCATATCTCATTTTATCTTGAGTGGAACATTAAACTGAGCTTGAGAAAATAGTATCCTAGAGGGATCGTGATATCTCAACAAGCATCAGAGAGATTTCCTGGGATGACTGATTCACAAATGACTTAAATGAAAGTATTTTAGGCATATACACTTGGTTGTTTAAATCCCGGTCTTCATCGGCAAGAATAAAAAATATCAATTACTTTCAACAAGAACTGGAAAGGAATAATGTGGGTGACAAAGAAAGTTGACTAGATTAGTTGATGCAGTAGTTGGAGGTTGACACTTATTTTAGGGTTCCTGGAAAAAACTGAATGTTACACAGTGCCATTTTGCTAATAATTGTCTCATTGTTAAGGTAAAGTAGTGAGGTTTTATATTTTATTCCCATTTTCTGACTAATACGATGACTTTAGATGACCCTATCCTTGTAAAATCAGTCAACACATATCTGAAACTCTTTCATCTTAAGATTCATCAACATGAATAGCTTGTCCCATTATTCCTAATTCTTCTTTTCAATATATAACAGTGTGCTAGAGTTATATTTTTTTCTCCTCCTTTCACTTGGCAAAATTAAAGTGTCTCTAGGCTATATAATTAATTCAGCCTATTTAAATAAATGTCTTTTGAAAGTAGGAACATTGTATTATTCTAACCTAACACTAAAGAGAGTTTCTTTAGCAGAACACAGAGCCAAGAACATAACATCTGCTGCACTTTATTTGTTTAGGCATTGTCTATATTCTGACAATAAGTAATATGATTTACTTGTATCCATTTCAAAGCAGTTAAATGTCTATGTTGAGCATTTTTTTCCCTTGCAAAAGACAGTTTCCTTGTACAGTTATATGCATACTTATGTTAATTTAATATGTAACAATAGTCAATGCATATGACAGAAAGAACATAAAATAATATTTTGTGTGGTCTTTTCAGCTTGACTTTTTTAAAAAATGATCATTTATTCGGTAAATAATAAAGGATAAAATAATCTGAATGTATCGTAAGGTTTGGTATAAATACAATAACAGGAACAATAAAAAATATCCAATAATGCTAGTTACTTGGACCAAGTAAGTATCTTATGCTGCATCTTTATGAATGATTAGATTAGAAAACACATGTATGTTTGTGTGTGTGTGTGTGTGTGAATTTATTTATATGCAATATTTATGTCCATCCTATGTATTCAGAGTAAGGTGCAACAGTTAAATTTGTTCAAAAGATAAAAACAAATAAACAGTTCAAACAGCTAAATCATGCAATTAAAACTATTAGTAAACAGGATTAGTGCTCTTAAAGGTAAACTAATTCAATTCAAAAAACGAACTTGTGCAAAACTGCTTTAGGTAGAAATTTATTCATTAGTTTGCTTTATTTAATACAAATTTATCAGATTTTCTTCTCCAGTGTAAAACAAATTAGAGTAATATTTTTTCCTGATTTTTAAATCAATTCTCAGAGGTAATACTTATAGAGTCAAAATGACTAGATTATGGAAATATGCAAAGACTATTTTAATGAAGAGTGTGTGTGTGTGTGTGTGTACAAATGAGAAAGAGACAAAGAGAGACAAAGAGAGAGAGATTATATATAGAGAGATATAGATAGAGATGATAGAGATACAGATGATAGAGATAATAATAACAACAAGAAGAAGAAGAAGAAGAAGAAGAACAAGAAGAAGAAGAAGAAGAAGAAGAAGAAGAAGAAGAAGAAGAAGAAGAAGAAGAAGAAGAAGAAGAAGAAGAAGAAGAAGAAGAAGAAGAAGAAGAAGAAGAAGAAGAAGAAGAAGAAGAAGAAGAAGAAGAAGAAGAAGAAGAAGTTGGAAGGGACCTTGGAGGTTATCTAGTCCAACCCCCTGCTAAGGCAGGAAAACCTATACCATTTCAGACAAATGTCTGTCCAGTCTCTTCTTAAAAACCTCCAGTGTTGGAGCATTCACCACCTCAGGAGGCAGGTTGTTCCACTGGTTAGTTGTTCTAACTGTCAGGAAGTTTCTCCTTAGTTCTAGGTTGCTTCTCTCCTTGATTAGTTTCCATCCGTTGCTTCTTGTCCTGCTTTCAGGTGCTTTGGAGAATAGCTTGGCTCCCTCTTCTTTGTGGCAGACCCTGAGATAAAGAGAGATGATAGAGAT
Source organism: Vipera ursinii (assembly GCF_947247035.1). Classification (NCBI taxonomy): domain Eukaryota; kingdom Metazoa; phylum Chordata; class Lepidosauria; order Squamata; family Viperidae; genus Vipera; species Vipera ursinii. The sequence goes on from NC_139514.1 coordinate 110,993,223, forward strand.
AGAGATGATAGAGATGGAGATGATAGAGGTATATAGAGGATAGAGATAGAGAAAGAGATAATAGAGATAGAAATTATAGAGATAGAGATAAATAGATATAGGTATAGATAGAATGTATTGCATGGTAAGTTTTTTTTTACAAATAATCCATAATAGGGAAAGTACTTATAAAAATTTAGTATGTGAAAAAAATGCAAAACAATATCCCCAAAACATATATTGATACAAGTATTTTTTTTCCCCTGGGAATACTTATCCCCTGCTGAAACAAATAACAAATGAACAGTGGGAAAATGAAAAATCTAGCAGAAGTGATCTACTAGAGATATCTAGTAGAGGTTAAGGGTAGATGATTTGGAGTGCATTTGGCATTTTTAAACACTTATTGAATCCTTTCCAAGGACCTGGGAAAAGCAGATGTTATGGTTTGATGGTGTTAAAAGTACTGCCACAGAATGAAAGCTGCATTTTGCAATTGACTGGTAGTGATTATTTCAGTGCCAATGGTGTTTAACTAGTGGTCCAGATATTTTGGCATGACACCCAAGGCACCTCTCACTATCAGTACTTACCTTTGCTTTTATTTATTTTTTTATTTTTTTATTTTTTATTTTTTGCAAAAATTGTTTTTTATTATTAAAACCTAACTATCAGATATTCAGAATTATTTCTCAGTTCCCAAAGGTTCTGATAAATAATCAATTTCTAGAATATTAGTAGAGAGGAAGTGTTTCCTTTCATTAAAGGTAAAGGTAAAGGTTTCCCCGCACATGCGTGCTAGTCGTTTCCGACTCTAGGGGCTGGTGTTCATCTCCGTTTCAAAGCCGAAGAGCCAGTGCTTGTCCGAAGATGTCTCTGTGGTCATGTGGCCAGCATGACTAGACGCCAAAGGCACACGGAACGCTGTTAACCTTCCCACCGTAGTGGTCCCTATTTTTTTACTTGCATTTTTATGTGCTTTTGAACTGCTAGGTTGGCAGAAGCTGGGACGAGTAACAGGCGCTCACTCTGTTATGTGGCACTCGGGATTCGACCCGCCAAACTGCCGACCTTCCTTTCATTACCCCACACTTAATTCATTTCCTGCCCTGCCTGCCATGGGATACTTGAGACTCTAGAAAGAGTGCAGAGAAGAACAACAAAGATGATCAGAGGACTGGAGGCTAAAACATACAAAGAACAGTTGCTAGAATTGGGTATGTCTAGTTTAATGAAGAGAAGGATGAGGGGTGACATGATAACAGCGTTCCAATATCTCAGGGGTGGCCACAAAGAAGAGGGAGTCTCCAAAGCACCTGAAGGCAGGACAAGAAGCAGTGGATGGAAACTAATCAAGGAGAGAAGCAACCTTGAACTCAGGAAAAATTTCCTGACAGTTAGAACAATTAGTCAGTGGAACAACCTGCCTCCAGATATTATTGGTGTTTCCTCAATGGAGACTTTCAAGAAGAGACTAGACTGCCATCTGTCAGAAATGGTGTAGGGAATCCTGCTTGGGTTGGACTAGATAGCCTACATGATCCATTCCAACTCTGATTCTATTCTATTCTATTCTATTCTATTCTATTCTATTCTATTCTATTCTATTCTATTCTATTCTATTCTATTCTATTCTATTCTATTCTGTTCTATTCTGTTCTGTTCCATTCTAGTTTAGTCTAGTTTAGTCTAGTCTAGTCTAGTCTGGTCTAGCCTACCCTAGCCTAGTGAGATGCTCTGTTAAAATCAAAATAAATTAAGCGTACAGCTTTACCACAAGTCTCTTAAAGACACTATCCCAACAAAAATGTGAGGTGAGATTAGTCTGGCAAGATAGTTCCTTGAGAAATCCATAATGCATGAATGTTCATGATTTTTTTTTTCCTAAAGAATTTCTAATGTATGCAGAACCCTATTATTAACCATCAAGGCCAGCACTTTATAAAGTGCTGTGGAAGAGTTCAAGAATAGCTCTTATTGTAATAGAAGTTAAAATCACACTGTAGTTTATATATACAGTGTGATTGTTGTAATATTGAATTGGATCATCTCTGTTGACAATAGCAAAGAGGAGAAAGGATTATTTATGCTTCACACTTCTTTGTTCAAGAGTCCTGTCAATACAAATAGAGTTTGTGAATTTCCATACAGCATTTTTAAAGATTATGATAAATTTCTTTTCTTTTTAACTTAACATTCCAGCAAATTTAAAGATATTGCAGACACTATTTTTGTTTGCATCTACCGTTTTCAGTTGCTGGGAAATTAGCACAGCAGCAGTAATTTGTAATACAAACTTTTACAGTTCAAGAAGAAAATTAATGCAAAGATATTGCTGATCAGGTTTCATGGCATTGTTCCATGCAATTATAGAGATTCAGGTTTGGAAATGACAACTAAAAGTTTGCCAATGAAATCAAAAGTTTATCTGTAGAGTTAATTAATATTTGAAATGGTTCTGATAGTTATTACTGAAATTACAGTATTTCTTTTCTTATCTCAATATGAGCATTTTCTTGTTTAGTTATGGGATACATATTAGGAACAGTTGCTGGAATTGAGTATGTCTAGTATGTCTAGTCTAATGAAGAGAAGGACGAGGGGTGACATGATAGCAGTCTTCCAATATCTCAGGGGCTGCTACAAAGATAAGGGGGTCAAGCTATTCTCCAAAGCACCTGAAGGCAGGACAAGAAGCAACAGATGGAAATTAATCAAGGAGAGAAGCAGCCTAGAACTATGGAGAAATTTCCTGATAGTTACAACAATTAATCAGTGGAATGAATTGCCTCTAGAAGTTGTGGATGCTCCATCACTGGAGGTTTCTAAAAAGAGATTGTGCAACCATTGCTCAGAAATGATATAGGATTTTTTTCCCTGAGAAGTGGGTTGGACTAGAAGACCTCCAAGGTCCCTTTTAATTTGTCTTATTTATATCAGAATAGGTACATTTTCAGTGTACCTATTCTGATATGAATAACATGAGTTAAATGCTCAGATCCAGAAGTAAGTGAAAGGTGTTATTTAAATTTCTACCTAAAACTATCTTATTGTGTTTAATTGAGTGGTTCCCCCCCCCAGAATGGATATACATTCCATTTGACTTTTATTTGGAACATGAAACTTAGCAGATGTAAATTAATGGCTAGCAACAAAGCCTTTAAACCAATCATTTAAAGAAATCCAAAGTACGCTGTAAGTGGCTACTACAAAAAAAATGTTTTCTTTAGAAAAGAGCTTGGCGTAAACTTTGCATGTTTTATGGTGAGCCCCTTTTAGGAGAAAATCAGTGGTTGATTCTCTTATAATTTTCATCATGCTAGTTAGATGTCCCCAAGGCCTTCACATGCAAGGATACTATCTTTAACTGGTACACTACATCTATGAAACAGAAGGAATTGCTGGCTTAAAGCTAGATTGCCTGTAGAAGTCATTGAGACTTTTTACACTGAAATCAATAAGCTTTGATTTTCCACATCAATTAACAAATAACATAACTCTAAAGGTAAAGGGAAAAAAAGAAGAAGTCCAGTCTAGTTCAAAGTACTAGCAAGTGAGTTTCCAATAGTGGGAAGGATATTAGAACTGCGGCTGCAGAAATTCAGATGACATATAGATGGCAGGAAAGAGACACAGTGAGGATGTGGATATGGATATGGATATGGATATGGATATGGATATGGATATGGATATGGATATGGATATGGATATATATGGATGGGGAGGAGGAGGAGGAGGAGGAGGAGGAGGAGGAGGAGGGGGTCATAAGTTGTGAGGAACCAAAAGAACACAATCATGATATCGAAGAAGTTACTTTTATTTTTCCTCTGGGGAAAAAAGAAAAAAAAAGAGTTAGGCTAGCTGTATCTGTGTGAAACAAGGCAGATTTAATTTCCTTTTCTTCTGCGGATATTTTGTTCCTCAGGAAGCTGAAAAAAATCAGCAGGGTAGAGTGTCACCTGGAGTTCTACAACTTAGCAGCGACAGATATTTGGAAATTAAATCTTTCACATTGCAACTTCTGCTTAGGTGTTACTCATAGTTAGCACCATTTCCCCCCATTAAACACAAGAAATTTAAATAGAAACCTCCAGTTGTACAAAGTGCTTGCCTGAATAAACATACATTATATAAATATTAATATTTCCTTTTACACAGTAAATCATGAGGTAGATCTTGAGACATCTATGCTCAAATATCTTATGAAGAAAATGTATAAAAGCGCCGAGTTACATTGGGAAGCTTCCTTGTGGAAGAGAGAGAATAATGCAAACGTATCTGGTCTGACAGGTGATCGGTCTCTCCACATTTAACTAAAGCTTCTACCACTGGCATCCCTTGTTCATTTTAAGTATGGAACATGAGAAACACAAGTGCACACAAAGTGTTTGTGTTGACTAATTGCTATTGGAACTTAGTCACAGTCAACAGCTTGCGGAAGGAACATCTGCCAAGGACATCTTGCTCTGCTTTTGCTTCAGACAAATAATGACATATTCACCACCGTCAAGTTGATTCCCAGCCCAGTTTTCATTTTCAGAACTTTCAAGGAGAAGAAGGATGCCATACAAGACATGATGGAATCTGCATTATGACCAGGGTTTGTTTGTTTGTCATAGAACGCACGGAACGGCATTCTGGCATCTTTTGTTCAAAGGAATTTGTGGAATTAAATAAAGTTCAGTCAGACCTTCCAACTTTTTGTGGGGAAAAAAAAAAATCTCAGAAGGAGTTGGAAGGTCTGACTGAACTTTTTTTTTAGTCCCACAAACTCCGTTTCCTTGCAGCAGTAGAGAAACACGCCAGAGATTGGAAAGCAGGTTAGCATAGAAAGGCTTTCAGCAAGATGGAGGAGCTGTTCTCACTGGGCAAAATAAGAGAACAGAATAACAAAAGAACAGATACTGTACTTTTTGGAGAGAAGTCTTCTATCTAGTCTAACGGCCTGGTCAAGCAGGAATCCTATACCATTTCAGACAAATGGTTGCACAATCTCTTCTTAAAAACCTCCAGTGTTGGAGCACCTATAACTTTTGGAGGCAAGTCATTCCACTGATTAATTGTTCTGTCAGGAATTTTCCCCTTAGTTCTGGGTTGGTTTTCTCCTTGATTAGTTTCCATCTGTTGCTTCTTCTCCTGCCTTCAGTTGCTTTGCAGAATAGGCTGACTCTCTTTTCTTTGTGGGAGCCCCCCCCCCAGGTATTGGAACACTTCTATCATGTCACCCTTCGTCCTTCTTTTCATTAGCCTAGACATACCCAATCCCTGCAACCGTTCTTCATACGTTTTAACCTCCATTCCCCTAATCATCTTTGTTGCACTTCTCTGCACCCTTCCTAGAGTCTCAACAAGACATTCTTACAGCTGTTTTCTTTGGGATATTCTATTATGCCCCCTACCTTTTAAATATTATTGAGGCTGTAAAGTAATTGAAGAGTTTTCAGTGAATGGATTGTCAGCTCTTAATCAATTAACAGCACGAAAGCATTCTATTCATAACAGCAGAGAAGTAAATCCCTCTTTTCTTTCAGACAGGAAATCCATCTTGCTTGCTTTCCACACATCAGGCAAATACACAGTGAGATATCCATCTTAGAAAACTGGGATTACTCCATTTCTAATCTTCCAATTAAGAAATTAGATTCCTCTGTTCTTGCATCAGGATATTGCCTCGTGTTCCCCATCTAACTGACAGCTTGGCATAGTCTCCGTGATTGGGAATCCATTTCACTTTCTTATTATATAAAAATAAGCCTTTGGGGAATAAGATTTACTGCCTTTTATTTGTTTCAGCATGATTTTTTTTTTAAAATGAGACTCTGCCTTAGGTCCAGCAACACACCAGCTCATTTCTTTCCTTAAAACCTCAAGCCAACAAGTTTAGGTCAAGCCGCAAAGATTGTTTCAGCCATACAGGAAGACACAAGTTGTTTCAGAGCACCATTTTGAGCCAAGTCAACTGGGGACATTTTTGTTTATTTTTAGACACTCCACCTTTCTTATATGGATTTTGGAGTCTCAGCCTAAGAAAGTCTGTAGCTTTCTTAGATATAGAATCTAAGATTTATGCAAGCAATTATATGGTTTGGAACTGAGATGGTCTGTGAACCTCAAACACCTCTGAAAGTTACCTCCTTTTTCCAGGAGCTCATATTTTTCAGAGCAAAACTTTATAGATCCAGAACCAGCCTGTTTTCCTTACAGGGGGAAGATTTTCTTCACCTTAATCAATATCTCAGGAATGAACTCTTAGAGCAGGATATTTACAGCTGGAGAGAACCTGGAGAATTACGTTAACTGTGTTATCACCAAAACTTTTTGATGTACCTGATCTTAAGGTAAAGGTAAAGGTTCCCCAGCACATGCGTGCTAGTCGTTTCTGACTCTAGGGGCCGGTGCTCATCTCCGTTTCAAAGCTGAAGAGCCAGCGCTTGTCCGAGGACATCTTCCATGGTCATGTGGCCGGTATGACTGGATGACAAAGGCGCACGGAATGCTGTTACCTTCCCACCGTAGTGGTCCCTAATTTTCTACTTGCATTTTTACGTGCTTTCGAACTGCTAGGTTGGCAGAAGCTGGGACGAGTAACAGGTGCTCACTCCGTTACGCGGCACTCGGGATTCGACCCGCCAAACTGCCGACCTTCAGATTGACAAGCTCAGCGTCCTAACCCACTGAGCCACCACATCCCTGTACCTGATCTTACCAACTGCTTAACCCTGAGAATTCATCAGAACAGATCAGGGGTTTTAGACCAGAGGTCCCCAACATTTTGGGCACCAGGGACTGGTTATGTGGAGAGAAGTTTTTCTGAGGACCGGAGGGTGCATGGTTTTGTGTGCTGCCTGCATCTCGTGGATGGGGCTTTGCTTGCTTGTGCGGCCCAGTTGCTGCCATGCTGCAGCCCGGTACCGGTCCATGGACTGGGGGTTTGGGACCCCTGTTTTAGAGGTACCAATGGCCTTACAGGGATAGGCATCTAAAGAGGTGCTGGGACGTAAATACGAGTTATACAACAATGTTATATGGGATGCATTCATCAAACCATAAGCTTTATCATGTTTGTTTTCTGCCTCTATGGAATTGGAGCCAATAGGAGATACCCTAACTGTGACCCAAATCTTGCACAATCATGAATTTAATAATACTAGCAATAGCACTTAGCAATAGCACCTAGACTTGTATTCCATTTCACAGTGCTTTACAGCCCTCTCTAAGAGGTTTATAGAATCAGCAAATTGCCCCTCCCCACCAATAATATGGATCCTCGTTTTACCTACCTGGGTAGAATGGAAGGCTGAGTCAACCTGGTGAGTTTTGAACAGCTGAACAGCTGGCAGTTAGCAGAATTAGCCATTAACCACTGCACCACCACTAATAATAATACTGGAATTCCATTTCAGGGCTTGAAAAGCACGTCTTTTTTCTCCTAATCCTTACCACTTTCTACAAGGGGATGCTCGAGAGCATCCTGTCATACAGCATCACAGTCTGGTTTGGAAGCATCACCGCTTCAGTCATGAAGGCGGTGCAGAGAGTGGTGAGGATGGCCGAAAAGATCATTTTCAGTTCCCTCCCTCCCATCCAGGACATGGCATGTAAGCATTGCTTGAGCAGGATCTGCAAGATTGCCTGGGACACAACACATCCTTTTCACAACCTGTTTTCCTTGTTCCATTCTGGGAGGAGGGGGCTTCATGGTATACATAGCAGAACATCTAGATTCAGCCATAGTTTCATTCCGTACAGCATTAACCTTGTGAACTCTCAAGCTTCCCCTTCTGTTATGTATTCAAGATGGACAGTATTTAATATTCATTTGTTATGTATACGTAGGGGTGTGGGTCTATACATAGGTTGTATATAGTACGTTTAGGTTTGTGTGATGTATGTGTTTCACTTTGAGAGCGGGCAACTAAACAGTAAAAAAAATGACAATAAAGGTTATTTTATCTTATCTTAAAGGGATGCGGTGGCTCAGTGGGTTAGGATGCTGAGCTTGTCGATCAGAAGGTCGGCAGTTTGGCAGGTCGAATCCCAAGTGCCGCGTAACAGAGTGAGCGCCTGTTACTCGTCCCAGCTTCTGCCAACCTAGCAGTTTGAAGGCACGTAATAATGCAAGTAGAAAAATGGGGATCACTACAGTGGGAAGGTAACAGCGTTCCGTGCGCCTTTGGTGTCTAGTCATGCCGGCCACATGACCACGGAGACGTCCTCAGACAAGCGCTGGCTCTTCGGTTTTGAAACAGAGATGAGCACCGGCCCCTAGAGTCGGAAATGACTAGCACGCATGTGCGGGGGAACCTTTACCTTTACCTTTTTATCTTATCTTATCCTGCTGAAGTTCCAAACAAGATATTATCAGTGAAAAAAAGCAAATGACTACAACATAAATTTCAAAGCAACACTTGGCTATCTTAAAGTTTTATGCATCTTTTGCATTAAAAGATCTGCTTCTACCAGTTAGTTACTTACTGAGGAAAGTGTTACATGTATATTTAGTATCTGCCAAATAAGAACAATTTTGTCTTTGCAAATATCTTTTTTTAATGAATAAGAATATATTTTTCTAAAGGCCCTCAATCAGCTTTCCATTGTATTTATTGGGTTGCAGCCAGACCTAGCTAGGTTGTGAGTAAAATGAGGCATGACCAGATGAATTGGGTTATTTTACTGTTTAGTAAATGTAGTGCAGCAACTTTTGAAATAGCAATATGTGAATAACATATTACACTTATTACACCATTACATTTATTTCAAAGCTTAAGAATTAGGTTTAGGCCTAATTACCTTCACCAGCTAAAAAAAGACACTTGTGGGATAAACACCAGAAGGAAATTAATACAAGCAGTCCCTGCGTTACAATCACAATGGAGCCTTTAATTTCTGTTCCTAAGCGAGACATTTGTTTTGCCCCATTTTACGATTCTTCTTCTTCTTCTTCTTCTTCTTCTTCTTCTTCTTCTTCTTCTTCTTCTTCTTCTTCTTCTTCTTCTTCTTCTTCTTCTTCTTCTTCTTCTTCTTCTTCTTCTTCAAATTGGAAGGGCCCTTGGAGGTCCTCTAGTCCAACCCCCTGCTCAGGCAGGAAACCCTATACCATTTCAGACAAATGGCTGTCCAGTCTCTTCTTAAAAACCTCTAGTGTTGGAGCATTCACAGCTTCTGGAGGCAGGTTATTCCACTGATTAATTGATCTCACTGTCAGGAAATTTCTCCTTAGTTCTAGGTTGCTTCTCTCCTTGATTAGTTCCCATCCGTTGCTTCTTGTCCTGCCTTCAGGTGCTTTGGAGAATAGCTTGACTCCCTCTCCTTTGGGGCAGCCCCTGAGATATTGGAACCCTACTATCATGTCTCCTCTCATACTTCTTTTCATTAAACTAGACATACCCATTTCCAGCAACCATCCTTTATATGTTTTAGCCCCCAGTCCCCTGATCATCTTTATTGCTCTTCTCTGTACTCTTTCTAGAGTCTCACCATAGTTAAGGGAATCACTTAACATGGTTGTTAAATGAATCTGATTTCCCTATTGCTTGCCAGAAGGTCGCAAAAGGGAATCACATGACCCCAGGGACACTGGAACCATCCTAAATATGAGTCATTTACCAACCGTCTGAATTTTGATAATTTGACCATGGGGGTGCTGCAATGGTCATAAGTGTGAAAAATGGCCATAAGTCACTTTTCTCTTTCTTTGCCATTGTAAGTGTCAAGGTAATGAATTAAAAGCTAGCCAGCTGATGTAATGTAAGATATATGATGTAATAATGGAAATGACTCTGCAGGATCTATGTCCCTTTAAGAGCCAGCAGGGTTTGTGTCCCTTTAAGAGCCTTTTATAAAAAAGAAGGCTCCAACAGATGTGTGCTTTCTTCTGTTTCCTGCTGTATCTGCTGTGTGTTGGAGCCTGCTGTATTAACATGTGTATCTATATTGTTCCTGGTGTATGATATTGTAGATAGTGTAAGATAAACCACCATTTAATATAGACCACCATTTATTGTGTTTACTCCTGAGTTATCTCGCACAATAAGACTGTGCACACTCTGATGGTAACTTTGAACGGTCATTAAATGAACTAAATGAATCAAAGGACTATAAGTGTTTGTTTTAGGCCTACTTTACATAGGAAGCAAATTAAACATTGTTACTAAGGACTTTAAATGGAACATTTCCAAATTACCTCAACCGTTCACAAAATCTAATAGTTAACTCAGATAGTAAATTAACAGAAATAACTGTTAAAGATGGTGATAAAGAGGAATACTTGAAGTGGAAGGCCAAAATGTAAATGATTGGAACCCTCAAATGTCATAAGAGAAGTACAGCTTTGGGAGTTCAGTGACTAATGGGAAACATAATTCAAGGTATTGCCTGAAATGTCCCAACAAGTGCTTCTAGGTTTTAGGTGGCATCACAAGGATTAGACAAAATTTGTACACTGAGAAGCTAAAGGTTCTGTGAATTCTGCCAGTTTATTCAAACTGTGTTCAAACTCCAAGAAAGGAAATTTTTGTAGTTCATTCTTCTTCTCAAATGCAACCATAAATTATATATACCCATATTTCTTGTTGTTATGCACAGAAAAGGTTGTGTTTATAGTATGGGTTATGAATGAGATTAATGAGGAGTCTCTGCAGTAAACCTCCTTCACAGAAACAAGAGCTAAATTGTAATAAATCACAGATATATGTTCACAAATTTATGCGACAGGAAGATTTCGGAGGCTTCTGGATAGAGACACTATTCCAACACAAGAGAGAAAATTATGACTTTTAGTGGGGAAAGATTGGGGGGGGAAAGGGCAAAGTGCACATTTGCAGTCATTCCACTGTGGTGGGGCTGATAATTTTTCAAAACATTTTTTTTAGCAAAAGCTTATATCAGTACGTCATTCAGCTGAAGATACAGAGTTATAAGGTAAAGGCAGGGCTTTTTTTGTCATAGAACGCTCAGAACGGAGTTCCGGCACCATTTTTGGATGGAACCTTGTAGGGTAGGCAAGGCGGGTTGTATGACATGTGTGAGTTCCGACACCTTTTTCTTTTACAAAAAAAGCACTGGGTAAAGGTAAAGGTAAAGGTTCCCCCGCACATGCGTGCTAGTCGTTTCCAACTCTAGGGGCCGGTGCTCATCTCCGTTTCAAAGCCGAAGAGCCAGCGCTTGTCTGAGGACGTCTCCGTGGTCATGTGGCCGGCATGACTAGACGGCAAAGGCGCACGGAACGCTGTTACCTTCCCACCATAGTGGTCCCTATTTTTCTACTTGCATTTTTACGTGCTTTCAAACTGCTAGGTTGGCAGAAGCTGGGACGAGTAACAGGCGCTCACTCTGTTACGCGGCACTCGACCTGCCAAACTGCCAACCTTCTGATCGACAAGCTCAGCGTCCTAACCCACTGAGCCACCGCGTCCCTTTTACAGACTTATACAACCACACAAATGCAACTCCCTCTTTGTTAATCCAGACTGGGAAAAAAAATCTCCAAAAAGAAGGGCTTAAAGTTATATTTCACTCAGGTTGGAGAAGGAAGGTGATGGAAGGCTGAACTAACAAGGAGTTCCATTTAAGTTAAATTCAGTAGAAGAGGTTACAAGGCAAGGCTAAGTGATAAAGCTAAACTTTATTAAAACCTCTGAAAGACAATGTAGGGAAAGAGAGAGGGAGAGAGGGAGGGAGAGAGGGAGAGAGACACACACAGAGAGAAAGAGAGAGAGAGACAGAGAGAGACAGAGAGAGAGAGACTATGACCAGCATGTAATAACCTGTTTTTTATATGATTTATATAAATGTCAGTTTGCTATAGTGGTTAAAGTGCTGGCCTAGAAAATAGGGTTAGTGACTTCAACTCCTACCTTAGGATTGAAAGTCAGCTGGGTGACTTTGGCCAATCACCAGGAGATGGTGAGTTCTAGTCCTGCCTTAGGCATGAAAGCCAGCTGGGTGATTTTGGCCAATCACCAGGAGATGGTGAGTTCTAGTCATGTCTTAGGAATGAAAGCCAGCTGGGTGACTTTGGCCAATCACCAGGAGATGGTGAGTTCTAGTCCTGCCTTAGGAATGAAAGCCAGCTGGGTGACTTTGGCCAATCACCAGGAGATGGTGAGTTCTAGTCCTGCCTTAGGCATGACAGCCAGCAGGGTGACTTTGGCCAATCACCAGGAGATGGCGAGTTCTAGTCCTGCCTTAGGCATGAAAGCCAGCTGGGTGACTTTGGCCAATCACCAGGAGATGGTGAGTTCTAGTCCTGCCTTAGGCCTGAAAGCCAGCAGAGTGCCATTTTCTCAGCCCAGCCCACCTCATAGGATTATTGTGGGAAAATAAAAGAAGGAGGAAGACACTATGTACGTTCGCCGGCTTGCTTTACTTATTAAAGTAATAAATGTGGGATAAAAATAAATCTAACTAAAGTTTAAAATAAATACATAATCCTTTAAAGGAATCAAGAAAACACGACTTCCACATCTAATGTGCTATCATGGAGATGTTTGCTGGGAAAAATTATGAAGAATTTTTTTTTGCCATCTTCACCTGCCCCTCTCAGATACAGTGTTAATGAAGCAGAAGCTATAAAAATCCTACATTTATTTGTCTGACTGGCTAGAGTCTTTATCTTTTCAAGTGGGTGAGTGTGCTAGTGACTCTTAGGGGGAAAAATGTGGATATCTCTCAATAGGAGACAGAAAGCTTCAGACTAATTAATTTGATTTTAGAAGTGATCCTGAATCAACGTGAGCGCCGTATGACATAGTCAGAGTGAAGCTGTTTTCCAAACTGGCATTTACTATATGCTCTATCTTGAGGAATATAAACTCTTCTGCCTGATCTGCTTGATGAACATTCAGTTTGGCGTCAGAGGTTGGGAGGGGTGGATACTTGCAAAAGCTGAAACATCCTGTAAGATCATTTATTCTCCAGCTGCCCATATTGATTCCAGAAAAGAAAGAAGGGGGGGGGGGAAAACAGCCAGAAAGCTGATGACATCTTTTTCATGGAACTTGTCCAAGTGCTATAGTAGAAAGCACAATTCCTGCCCACCTGAAGACAGTTTCTTCATTCATAAGCTAGGAGATGCCTGCCAAGATCAGCCCACTGAAACTGATCAAATCTAAAATATGTGGGTGCTTATATGTTTTATTTTCTAAATGTGAATGGCAACATTAAAAATATTGACTGAAGTCTAAAATTAAAAATAAAGTATGGCTCGTTTAAGCCATCGTTGCCTTAATAATTCTTCCAGGAACTCTGCATTCTTGGCCAATTCAATTATCCTCTGACTGGAGATAGGGAAAGTGCCTGAAAGATCATATATATCATATATATTCTATGAGTGGAGTGGAGTGGAAGTGGAAGTGGAGTAGAGTAGAGTAGAGTAGAGTAGAGTAGAGTAGAGTTGAGTAGAGTAGAGTAGAGTAGAGTAGAGTAGAGTAGAGTTGAGTAGAGTGGAAGTGGAAGTGGAGTGGAAGTGGAAGTGGAAGTGGAGTGGAAGTGGAAGTGGAGTGGAAATGGAGTAGACTAGAGTAGAGTAGGGTAAGGTAGGGTAGGATAGAGTTGAGTAGAGTAGAGTAGAGTAGAGTAGAGTGGAGTGGAGTGGAGTGGAGTAGAGTGGAAGTGGAGTGGAAGTGGAAGTGGAGTGGAAGTGGAAGTGGAGTGGAAGTGGAGTAGACTAGAGTAGAGTAGGGTAAGGTAGGGTAGGATAGAGTAGAGTAGAGTAGAGTAGAATAGAGTAGAGTAGAGTAGAGTAGAGTGGAGTGGAGTGGAGTGGAGTGGAGTGGAGTGGAGTGGAGTGGAGTGGAAGTGGAGTAGAGTAGGGTAGGATAGAGTAGAATAGAGTGGAGTGGAGTGGAGTAGAGTAGAGTATGGAGTGGAAGTGAGTGGAAGTGGAAGTGGAAGTGGAGTAGAAGTGGAGTAGAGTAGAGTAGAGTAGAGTAGAGTAGGGTAGGGTAGGGTAGAGTAGGGTAGAGTAGAGTAGAGTAGAGTAGAGTAGAGTAGAGTAGAGTAGAGTAGAGTAGAGTATTGTACAGTAGAATATTATTTTTTGGCCAAGGGTGTTTGAACACACAAGGAATTTGCCTCCAGTGCATAAGCTCTCAGTATGTATACAAGCAACAAAGTGATAAAATGTAAATCGTAAGATACAATTAAAAGTTATAAGATACAACCAACAAGTGATAACCACAAAATACCAATAGGAGTAGGTAATAGGAA